>NC_140990.1:193790386-194133090 GCF_052327205.1 Somniosus microcephalus | reverse complement strand
GATGGAGTACAGTGTGTCTGTGAAAGGGTGGGGAGTTGGATGGAGTACAGTGTGTGTGTGAGGGGGTGGGGAGTTGGATGGAGTACCGTGTGTGTGTGAGGTGGTGGGGAGTTGGATGGGGTACAGTGTGTGTGTGAGGGGGTGGGGAGTTGGATGGAGTACAGTGTGTGTGTGAGGAGGTGGGTAGTTGGATGGAGTACAGTGTGTGTGTGAGGGGGTGGGGAGTTGGACAGGTTACAGTGTGTCTGTGAAAGGGTGGGGAGTTGGATGGAGTACAGTGTGTGTGTGAGGGGGTGGGGAGTTGGATGGAGTACAGTGTGTGTGTGAGGGGGTGGGGAGTTGGACAGGTTACAGTGTGTCTGTGAAAGGGTGGGGAGTTGGATGGAGTACAGTGTGTGTGTGAGGGGGTGGGGAGTTGGACAGGTTACAGTGTGTGTGTGAGGGGGTGGGGAGTTGGATGGAGTACAGTGTGTGTGTGAGGGGGTGGGGAGTTGGACAGGTTACAGTGTGTGTGTGAGGGGGTGGGGAGTTGGATGGAGTACAGTGTGTGTGTGAGGGGGTGGGGAGTTGGATGGAGTACAGTGTGTGTGTGAGGAGGTGGGGAGTTGGATGGAGTACAGTGTGTCTGTGAAAGGGTGGGGAGTTGGATGGAGTACAGTGTGTGTGTGAGGGGGTGGGGAGTTGGATGGAGTACAGTGTGTCTGTGAAAGGGTGGGGAGTTGGATGGAGTACAGTGTGTGTGTGAGGGGGTGGGGAGTTGGATGGAGTACAGTGTGTGCGTGAAAGGGTGGGGAGATTGGGTGTAAGAAAAGTGACTGTTGAGGTAACTCTTAAGGAAAACAATTGTCTGTTGAAGAACAACTTTCGATTTCGTTTCCTCATTTAATATTCAATATTGATTGTGAATATAAAATTGCTTTAAATTAAGTAGAATGCTCCATGTTAATGTAAGAATTCCCCCAGGGCTGCTTGCCTCCTGAGCCACAGAAAGGCAGGACTAATTAATGCCTTCAATATTTGTATATCCCCTACAACTTTCAAAGTTTTGTTCCTCCAATACAGGTGAGGAATGTTGTCTATAATTACCACACAAGTTACAGAGCCTGTATAACTGCTGGTTTACACATATCAGGACAGTTCTTGACTTGTCAGCTTTTTTGAAACAGTTGAGCAGCCTTTGCTGATTTTCCATGTTGGAATTTATACAGCAGGGAGCACCAGATGGAGCAGGAACCCTGGCTAAGTTTGAATCTCTTCAGAGAGCCACATGGCATGTTTTTCGGGCACAAAACAGGCATCTCATACGTCGGGCAGGAAGCGAGAGTTCACTACGAGCTGGAAGTGCGGCACCTGCCATATTGACATAGGCAACAACAGAAAAACTAGGTGTCCAGGGTCCATGCCTGAAACAGGCGTTAGCTCCTTTGATTCTGCTGATGCTTGTGGGTACAGTGGAGTAGTGGTTATGTTACTGGACCAGTAATCGAAAGGCCTGGACTAATAATCCAGAGAATGAGAGTTTAAATCCCACCATGGCAGTTCGAGATTTGAATTCATATTTTAAAATCCAGAAATAAAATCTAGAAATAAAAAGGCGGTATCAGTTGATGTGACCATGAAGCTGTTGTAACAACTCAACTGGTTCACCAATGTCCTTTAGGGAAGGAAACCTGCTGTCCTTACCCATCCCTGGGTATGTCCTGTCCCAACGACAGGACAGACCCACCAGGGGTGGCAGCACAGTGGTATACAGTCAGGAAGGAATGGCCCTGGGAGTCGTCAACATTGACTCCGGACCCCATGAAGTCTCATGGCTTCACTTCAAGCATGGGCAAGGAAACCTCCTGCTGCTTACCACCTACCGCCCTCCCTCAGCTGATGAATCAGTGCTCCTCCATGTTGAACACCACTTGGAAGAAGCACTGAGAGTAGCAAGGGCACAGAATGTACTCTGGGTAGGGGACTTCAATGTCCATCACCAAGAGTGGCTCGGTAGCACCACTACTGACCGAGCTGGCCGAGTCCTGAAGGACATAGCTGCCAGTCTGGGCCTGTGACAGGTGCTGAGAGAACCAACACGAGGGAAAAACCTACTTGACCTCGTCCACACCAATGGACCTGTCACAGATGCAACTGTCTATGACAGCTTTGGTAGCAGTGACCACCGCACAGTCATTGTGGAGACCAAGTCCCGTCTTCACACTGAGGACACCCTCCATCGTGATGTGTGGCACTACCACCGTGCTAAATGGGATAGATTCAGAACAGATCTAGCAGCTCAAAACTGGGCATCCATGAGGCGCTGTGAGCCATCAGCAGCAGCAGAATTGTATTCCACCACAATCTGTAGCCTCATGGCCTGGCATATCCCTCACTTTAACATTACCATCAAGCCAGGGAACAAATCCTGGTTCAATAAGAAGTGTAGAAGGGCATGCCAGGAGCAGCACCAGGCGTACCTAAAAATGAGACGTCAACCTGGGGAAGCTGCAACACAAGACTACATGCATGCTAAAAAGCAGAAGCAGCATGCTATAGACAGGGCTAAGCGATCCCACAATCAACAGATCAGGTCAAAGCTCTGCAGTCCTGCCACATCCAGTCGTGAATGGTGGAGGACCATTAAACAATTAAGGGGAGGTGGAGGCGCCATGAATATCCCCATCCTCAATGATGGCGGAGCCCAGCATGTGAGTGCAAAAGACAAGGATTGCAACCATCTTCAGCCAGAAGTGCCGAGTGGATGATCCACATCAGCCTCCTCCTGAGGCCCCCACAATTACAGAATCCAGTCTTCAGCCAATTCGATTTACTCCATGTGACATCAAGAAATGTCTGAGTGCACTGGATACAGCAAAGACTATGGGCCCCAACAACATCTCGGCTGTCGTGCTGGAGACTTGTGCTCCACAACTAGCCGCACCTCTAGCCAAGCTGTTCCAGCAAAGCTACAACACTGGCATCTATCTGACAATGTGGAAAACTGCCCAGGTATGTCCTGTCCACAAAAAGGATAAATCTAACCCAGCCAATTACCGCCCCATCAGTCTACTCTCAATCATCAGCAAAGTGATGGAAGGTGTCATTGACAGTGCTATCAAGCGCCACTTACTCACCAATAGCCTGCTCACTGATGCCCAGTTTGGGTTCCGCCAAGACCACTCGGCTCCCAACCTCATTACAGCCTTGGTCCAAACATCGACAAAGGAGCTGAATTCCAGAGGTGAGGTGAGAGTGACTGCCCTAGACATCAAGGCAGCATTGACCGAGTGTGGCATCAAGGAGCCCTAGTATAACTGAAGGCAATGGGAATCAGGGGGAAAACTCTCCACTGGCTGGAGTCATACATCGCACAAAGGTAGATGGTTGTGGTGGTTGAAGGTCAATCACCACAGCCCCAGGACATCGCTGCTGGAGTTCCTCAGGGCAGTGTCCTAGGACCAACCAACATCAGCTGCTTCATCAATGACCGACCCTCCAACATAAGGTCAGAAATGGGGATGTTCGCTGATGACTGCACAGTGTTCAGTGCCATTCACAACTCCTCAGATAATGAAGCAGTCCAGGCCCGCATGCAACAAGACCTGGATGACGATCAGGCTTGGGTTGACAAGTGGCAGGTAACATTCGCACCACACAAGTGCCAGGCAATGACTATCTCCAACAAGCGAGCATCTAACCACCGCCCCTTGACATTCAATGGCATTACCATCACTGAATCCTCCACCATCAACATCCTGGGAGTCATCATTGATAAGAAACTTAATTGGACCAGCCACATAAATATTGTGGCAACAAGAGCAAGTCAGAGGCTAGATATTCTGCGGTGAGTGTCTCACCTCCTGACTCCCCAAAGCCTTTCCACCATCTACATGGCACAAGTATGGAGTGTGATGGAATACTCTCCACTGGCCTGGATGAGTGCAGCTCCAACAACACTCAAGAAGCTCGACACCATCCAGGACAAAGCAGCCCACTTGATTGGCACCCCATCCACCACCTTAAACATTCACTCCCTCCACCACCGGTGTACCGTGGCTGCAGTGTGTACCATCTACAAGATGCACTGCAGCAACTTGCCAAGGCTTCTTCGGCAGCACCGCCCAAACCCGCAACCTCTTCCACCTAGGAAAAGGGCAGCAGGCGCATGGAAACACCACCACCTCCAAGTTCCCCTCCAGGTCACACACCATCTTGACTTAGAAGTATATCAGCGATCCTTCATCGTCGCTGGGTCAAAATCCTGGAACTCCCTCCCTAACAGCACTGTGGGAGTACCTTCACCAGACGGACTGCAGCGGTTCAAGAAGGCAGCTCACCACCACCTTCTCGAGGGCAATTAGGGATGGGCAATAAATGCTGGCCTTGCCAGCGATGCTCACATCCCATAAACTAATTAAAAAATAGTATGGGCCTATGTGAGACTCCAGCCCTACATCAACGTGGTTGACTCTTAACTGCCCGCTGAAGTGGCCTAGCAAGCCACCCAGTTGTATCAAACAGAAGATGGGCCATCACCACCTTCTCAGGGCTACCAGGGATGGGCACTAATTGCCCTCCAGGTCAGCTACACTCACACCTTGAGAATGAATAATATATATGCAAATAAGGGGCCGCACCCCTAATTGAGGACCCCTGTGCAAAGTTGGGTTGCCCTGAACGCATCCAGGACAAGCAGATCTACATGTGGTCTAACTGACAGTCCTTAATCGGGCTGTTGCAGGCCCCCACCAAAAAAGTAAGCTTGTAAAAAATACTTAGCTGAATGTGGAACCTGGAGGAGCAGGAGTCCCATCACCTCACATTAAAACTGCTGCTTGTCACTGCTCAACTTCACCCTCCACCCCAACCCCCGCACTTCCCAATTGCCGCCTCAACCCTCCCCCCATTCCAATGTCCCGATCGCCCTCCCTCTTCCCTTCATTCCCCCCCCCCGACCTTCATGCAAAGCCCCTTCACCAGCGAGCTGTGTGGGGATGCCCTGCAGGTGTCTGCAGCTTATTTAAATGAGGCCTGAGGCCCAATAGCGTCTGTGCCTCGGGCCTCCCCGCTCAGGCGCAGCGATCATTGCTTGTGTTAGGTTCATGCCTGCAAGAATTTCCAGGCCACTCAGACCAATTGTAGATCTAAAAATTGGATTGCGCCTGAATCGGAGCGCGTTCCCGGTGCATTGCATGGCAACTTGGTCCGCTGGCTAAATTAGGTAGCGCCGGTGAGCTGCGGGTGCCGGGCGCAGTCCCGGAGCGGCAGCCAGAATGACCGGCATCCGAGGAACTCGGGAGTGTCCAAGCGGAGTGGGCGGGATGGGGTGTGCTGGAGGTGGGGGGGAGGCAATTGAGAGGTTGGGGGGAAACGCTGGCAGGCAACAGCCCATGGTTTTAATGCGAAGCCGGCTGAACCCCTCCTACTCCTCCTGGCTCCACAGCAAGGTAAGTAAAGAACGTGAGGCTTGGGTGGAAGCCTCCAGTGGTCCCTTTGCCCACTGTGTGCCTGAGAACACTGAGTTCAGCGTGCACGGTGTGTGCTGTGGTCAGTTGCAAACCAATTTTACAAAGGAGCCTGACACAGATGTTAGGCCCATTGCACATGCAGAAGAAAGGGTCTAACGCCAGCTCGCAGTGCGCTCTCAGGGTGGTGAGCAAGCAGCCCAACCCAGTATGGTGGGCAGCACACACCTGGTGTGGAATGAGTCCGCGCACATGCCACCAGCCATGTTGAACCCCTAGGTGCCCATTTTATGCCTGCAAAACTGTTGACGCGCTGTCGAATTGCTAGGCTGTAGCGGTCCTACTGTGAGCCCTGGCTGAGATTAGCCAAATCCACATAGGCCGGGCATCAAAGGTTGCTGATCAAATAGCACATTGAAATCAGCAGGCAAAAGTAAACCAAAGAACTAGGAAAAATACTAAATGAAATCCAACACACACTCGGTTGCTAACAAAAAATAACAGTTCAAATCACCTGACATATTTCTAATTTGACTTTTGGTGAGGTTCAGGATAATCCTCGCAAACACACAGGAACTTTAATATAATCCCAGCAGGGATCAAGAGGCAAGTCAAGGAATGAAGTGCTTAGAAGAAAGCACACTCTGTATTCACCCCCGCACCCCCGCCTCCACCACCCCCCTCCCCCGCCCACTCCTGCGTTTCAGTCCCCTTATAGATCGACAGAGAATGCTGGCAGGCTGCAACATGTTAGTTATTTTCAGCTTCTCATAACTGTTGAGACCACCATAAGTTTTCTGAAGGCTTCCTGCAGACTCTAAGCACTTAAGAGCAAGGAAGCAAGTCTAATGAGTTCCCCTGTGTGACACTGAAGCTGCAGAGTCTCATTTGTCTTCACTTTTTATCTGAGCTCAGCCATTGATACAGTTAGAAATCTAACTGCTGCGCTAAAAGATTGGGTTCATAGCTGTCATCCTATCTGAATGGTATGGCATGTATGTGAAGAGTAACAGATGGATGGGAGTGAGTGCTGTGTGGCTGTAATACACTCTTGGGTTCACATATCGCAGCAACGTACATGCCTATAGCACACAGAAATGAGCCTTTCCCTAACTCTGCAACCTCCTCCAACCTTCCAACCCTCCGAGAACTCTGCATTCCACCAATTCTGGCCTCCCCAACTTCCTTCGTCCTACCATTAGTGCCTTCAGCTGCCTAGCCTCCAAATTCTGGAATTCCCTCCCTAAATCTCTCCGCCTCTCCACCTCTATCTCCTGCTTTAAGATGCTGCTTAAAACATATCACTTTGACCAAGCTTTTGATCATCTATCTTAATGTCTCCTTCTTTAGCTCGGTGTCAATTCGAAGTTAGGTATTAAGCTTAGAGAGCTGGGTCTTTTTACTTTAGTATTTATGTAGTGTATGTAACCGTTCTACCTTTAAGAGAACTATTGTATGTAACCGTCCACCTTTAAGAGAACTATTTTAGGTGTTGCACTACTTTATCTTGGCTGCTGTATACTGTAATACCGGGAGTGACCACACCGGTATATAAGTGCTGTGTAAGGATTTATTGGGCAGATTCGCCCTGACCTTTGAATAGTAAAGTCCTGTTAAAGTTACTCTTGTAGTCTGTGTATTAATTCACCATATAACCCACAGACTTTACAGTGGCGACGGGTTCGACCTTACCCTGCGGCAGCGACACACCCGAAGCAGTTAACGAGCGTCGAGAAGAGGCACCCGCCCTCGTCGTTCGGCTGAGAGAAGACTCGAGTCTGCAGAGCAAGGAAGAAGGAAGGATTCAGACACGAAGCCTCCCATCAGCAACAGGCTGTTATTGTCCCTTCTGCCACGGCGGTGAGTGAGCCGATCAGCCAAGAGAAGCAAGTCGGCCACGTTGACTGTGAGTAGGGGGAAAATAAAAAGAAACGGAGGATAAGGGCGGTGAACTCGACCACGGTCGGGGGAAAGGAGCCGGACAGAAGTCGGGCCCAGAGGCGCTGAGACTGGGGCAGCGTAGGGCACGGAAGCCGCGGTACAAGCGGGAACGCAGCCGGTGTGAGAGACCGGGCTACAAGCGGGAACGCAGCCGGTGTGAGAGACCGGGCTACAAGCGGGCTGGGAGACGCAACAGCGTCGTGAGACAGCTAGACCGCGACCGGCAAAAAAGGCCGGGCAGCTACCGAGGCCACGAGGCGCTGCGACCGGGATCGTAAGGCGCGGGAAGATATAAAAATAAATAAAACCGCGGAGAACTCAGCCGCAGCCGGGGGAGGAAAGGACCGGACTGCGAGAGGGCTGGGAGGCGCGATTGGAAGCCACTGAGGGAGAGACAGAGCCCGAGTGAAGGGGGAACGGGACTGAGCGAGGGAGACCGAGCGAGATTCCGCCCAGCGGCTGGAACTGTTCGCCGCCAACGGGTTGTCCCCAGCGCCGGTTGCCGGCCGAGAAAAGGGAACAAGGAACGCACTGAAGCCGGCACGCAGGCTGCGAACTCCGAAAGCCAGCGGTCGTCGCCCGAAGGAAAGCTTACCCCTCCCGCCAGGGGAAGAAACGCGGGAAGCCGCCAGTAGGCGGGGAAGAAGACAAGCGCGGGAAACCGCCATTTTTGGAAAAAAAAAGTAACGAACAAATTCGTTGTGGTTTCTCAAAAAGATAGTGAAGATGCCTAAGCATGGTAACATCAACAACTTCGATTCCGAGGTGGAAGATTGGGCCACGTACGTAGAACGCATCGAGATATATTGTGAGGCCAATAAAATAGCAGATGATGATAAAGCTCTCACCTTATTAAACGCAATGGGGGCGAAGACATACGGGCTATTGAAGCATCTTCTATCACCAGCTTAACCGGCGGATCAGACTTTCGCTGATATTGTTGCTGTCCTGAAGGATCATTTGAACCCCACACCGCTGATGTTGGCGGAACGATTCAAATTTTATGCGAGAACGCAACGGAAAGAGGAAAGCAACGCGGAATACTTGGTCGAACTGCGTAGACTAGCGAAATACTGCCAGTTTGGGGAAAATCTGACAGAGGCATTGAGAGACAAGTTCGTGTGCGGGTTGTCGAAGGAAGGAACACAAAAGCGACTGCTCGAAGAGAACGATCTTACACTTGACAAGGCTGTCCTTATTGCAGCATCACACGAAGCAGCCGCGAGAGGCACTGCGGAAATGCAGCTGAAGGCAGCGGTACTCAGCGTGGATCAAATGACTTCGGGTACAACAAAATGTTATCGTTGTGGGAAGACAACACACGACCAGAACCAATGCTGGTTTAAAAACCAGGAATGTAGATAATGTGGCAAGCTTGGTCACATAGCTAAAGTATGCCGGTCAGGAAAGAAGACCAACAACAGAAAAAAGTCACCGCAGGAGAAGTACAGCAAGGTACACAAGGTGGCTGAGAAGAGTTCAGATGAACAGAATTCGGATTCAGACCCGAACGGCCAGGAACTGGGTAGTCTGAGAATTTACAATGTGAGTAAGGAAGCTGACCTACAAACTATCTGGGTCACACTAAAAGTAGCCGGAGTCCAAGTGAAAATGGAATTGGACACAGGATCAGCCCTATCAGTCATAAATCGAAGGGATTACAACTGGCTATTCTCACATATACCCTTGAGAGATACCAAGATCGTATTGCAGACATACACGGGGCATAAAGTATACCCCATGGGAAAGATACAAGTCAAGGTGAGAGACAGGGGCAAAGAACACCAAGGAATGGACTTATATGTACTACCTGAGGGAGGTCCACCACTTCTGGGATGGGAGTGGATCAGGGAAATAAACATGGAATGGCACTACCTAAAAGCAATAACGAGTGAGAACTCGGTGAAGACAATCAGCTCAGACTCTGAAACGGATGACGACAAGACCAGCCCAGGTGCGAAAGACAAGTCTAAAATGGACTTGCTGACTAAGGTTGGAAAAACGAAGGAGTGCATAAATACTGATGCTTCAAAGGAGAACAAAGTTTCAGAACAGAATTCCACTGAACAACAACAACATAGTTTGGCAGAGAATTCTGAGTCTGTCCAGTTTACAGACATGCACAAGTCTGAGGAACACCGGGCTCGAACTCAACTCCATTTCAAATTATAACAGCAATTAGAACAATTGAGTTGCCGTCTCAAGCAAGAGATAAAAGCAATGAAAACGTTCTTTGACACAGAGTGGGAGAATCTGGAAAGACAACAGAAACAGCTGAGGGAGAAAAGGGAGCAGGAGCACACAAACCGTCTGCGCAAGGAGGCCAAACGAATCAAAGCTGATTCGGTTTCTGAAGGTGCGTGCTCTAATCTGGTGGAGCAAGATGTTCAGCAACTGAAGGCACTTGTTAGCAGATTGCAGGCAGAAAAGGCTGAGTTGGTCGCCATGAATTCCGAGCTCCTACTGAAGTTGGGTGCAGCATCACCGGACGATTCATTTGTGGAAATTCGAATGGTGGAGGCTGCGGATGATGGCAAAGTAGAAACAGCAAATGAGCCCCAGGGCAAGGTTATAAACAGCCCTGCAGCTACTGGGAAACGGATGAGGTCAGAAGAGTCAACGGTCAGCCAACTCCTTCATATGCTGAGGGACAAGACTCTGAAATGGGAACAATTTGGACATGAGTCTAAATCTTCAAAGGAGAGGGGTTTGGAGCCCCCAAAAGTTATTGGAATAGCTGAGGTTGCAACACAGACTGAGAAGATGGCAGCAGAGCAAACCTTGGATGCCAAAAGTACGCTGATTCACGTCAATGTTGAACAACAGAATGCTGAAACAGCTGCTCCAGTAGAGGGATTGAATAATACAATCAATCAATCTCCCAATGAAGTTGAAGTATTGAAATCACGAATGAGGTCAGTAGTAAAAGACTTGCAGGAAGCCCAGAAAAAGCTGGATGAAACTGAACGCATGAAGAAGTCTCTTCAGGAAAGATGTCTGGATTTGGAACAAAAGCTGGCTAACGTCCAGCTGGGTATGGAGGAAATAGAAGACCCTCTCGCTGGCCTAGCTCAGGACGACACCGAATATTACCATGACCTGTTGGACGACACCGAATATTACGATGACCTGCTCTGCCCAGCTTGTGATGAAAACTCCCAAAGTGCAGAAACCATGAAGAATCACCTAAAGTCTAAGGAACATCGGGAGATGGTGGTGCTACTATGGAAAAAGGAGGACGAGAAGGAGGAACGGTGCATGCAGCTGGCAGCTGACAGTGGAGCCCAGAGAGTCTCCAAGAAGCAGAAAAGGAAAAGACGAAGCAGAAGATGATGACCATCTGAACCATTATCACCTCTACCAGGTCACGCACGTGGTCTCTCCATACGGAGCCAAATCAATTTGGAAGTAGAAAAACTTCCCAAGGTACTCAAGCTTTTAGAAGTCAACAATGCTGGTTCAGAAGTGACGGAAGTTCAAGCTGTTAAGTCCAGTGAAGGACTATTGGATGAGTCACTCCAGCAACGTGAACCGACTACACCGAGACTGAATCTGTGAACTGTTTTCCGCAGAGACTGAATCTGTGAACTGTTTCCCACAGAGACTGAATCTGTGAACTGTTTCCGCAGAGACTACATCTGTGAACTGTTTTACATGAAGTTGGATATATGTTATGTTTAATGGGGAATAAGTATGTTGTAAGCTAAAAAGGGAGGATTGTAGTGTATGTAACCGTTCTACCTTTAAGAGAACTATTGTATGTAACCGTCCACCTTTAAGAGAACTATTTTAGGTGTTGCACTACTTTATCTTGGCTGCTGTATACTGTAATACCGGGAGTGACCACACCGGTATATAAGTGCTGTGTAAGGATTTATTGGGCAGATTCGCCCTGACCTTCGAATATTAAAGTCCTGTTAAAGTTACTCTTGTAGTCTGTGTATTAATTCACCATATAACCCACAGACTTTACAATTTAGAATGATGAAGAGACTAGATTGCATCTGTTTGGACAGACTATTTGAACTAAATAGGTTAGGGAAAATGAGGGGTCATGCATATAAGCTATGTAAATATAGAACCAGGTTCAAAAAGTTGCTGGGCAGGTTCTTTGCTATGGCTAATATTACTGCATACAAAAAGTAGGTGGGACGTTGCATACATACCTCCTGGTCACTGTGATCCCTTGGGGCCCGTGTTGACTGCCTTAGGGATTGGAGAAGAATTTCCCAGATCCTTTTTTCCCCAGAATTAGCCTAGGGTTTCTATCTGCTTGTTTGCCCTTACAGGAGATCACATGACTACTGGGGTGAGGGAACACTGGGGGTCACGATGCTTAGTTTTGTCTTGACTTTTTGGGAAAGGCTCGATGGATCATCCAGTCGTTTCCTGGCTATCTTTTCGTATGTTTGTATTTTCTTCATTGTATTGCCACAGTCAGTGAATCAGTCTCCACCGATAAACCAGGTTCCTACTGAGTGTGAGGGGCGGGAACTGCTGGTGGCTTAGCTTTGCCCATTTCCCTTGTTGACATTTAAAAAATGTTTTATTCATTCCTGGGGTGTGGGCATCGCTGGCAAGGCCAGCATTTATTGCCCATCCCTAATTGCCCTTGAGTAGATGGTGGTGAGCCGCCTTCTTGAACCGCTGCAGTCCCTGTGGTAAAGGAAATCCCACAGTGCTGTTAGGGAGGGAGTTCCAGGACTTTGACCCAGCGACGATGAAGGATCGGCAATATATTTCCAAGTCAGGATGATGTGTAACTTGGAGGGGAATTGCAGGTGATTGTGTTCCCATGTGCCTGCTGCCCTTGTCCTTCTAGGTGGTAGAGGTCACGAGTTTGGGAGGTGCTGTCGAAGAAGCCTTGATGAGTTCCTGTAATGCATCTTGTAGATGGTACACACTGCAGCCACGGTACGCTGGTGGTGGAGTGAGTGAATGTTTAAGGTGGTAGAGGGGGTGCCAATCAAGCGGGCTGCTTTGTCCTGGATGGTGTTGAGCTTCTTGAGTGTTGTTGGAGCTACACTCATCCAGGCAAGTGGAGAGTATTCCATCACACTCCTTACTTGTGCCTTGTAGATAGTGGAAAGGCTTTGGGGAGTCAGGGGGTGAGACACACGCCATAGAATACCTAGCCTCTGACCTGCTCTTGCTGCCACATTATTTATGTGGCTGGTCCAGTTAAGTTTCCGGTCAATGGTGACCCCCAGGATGTTGATGGTGGGGGATTTGGCGATGGTAATGCCGTTGAATGTCAAGGGGCGGTGGTTAGACTCTCACTTGTTGGAGATAGTCATTGCTTTGCAGGGCAAGCGGGAAACCCCTGAAACAATGAGGAGCCCGTGTTATTTTCGGGCCCGGTCTGCCGGTCTCCCACCAGAGGCTACAGCACGAGACTAGTAGTACCCCTGTGGAATTTTTGGAGCTGTCCATTTTATTTTACACCGATAAATAATTTACATTTATCAGTGTTGAAGTTCATCTGTTGTGTGCCTGCTCAGTTGAATAACCAACATAAATCTTTAGCCATGCCCTCTGTCTCCTTATCTTTGTCGGCGTTAGATTTGACCAACTTACCGCTGTTTCAGTATCCAGGTCATGTTTTGTACATTTGAATCAAGCAGTTCCTCATCACAAACCTTTTCCCTGGGGAAGCAGATTTACTGTCAGTGGCAGAGCTTAAACCATCTGTCTTTGATGAGATAAAAACTGCTTCACTCGTATTCAAGAATTTATAAAGGAATGACTTTGCAATTCAGCTATGTCCTGAACTCCAGCTGAACTTGGTAAATGGCGGGGGAAAGAAAGAACCTGCATTTATATAGCGCCTTTCACAACCTCAAGATGTCCCAAAGCGCTTTGCAGCCAATGAAGTACTTCTGAAGTGTAGTCACTGTTGTAATGAAGGAAAGATAATAAGAAGGGCCAGTTATTTTACCTACTGTCACTTGAAAACAAAACTTTTTCAATAAGAACCATTAAAAATGAAGGAGCTCTCCCAGAGTGTAATATTTAGGATTTTGTAACAGTTCAGTAAGAAAATGTAAGAAAATATCGATTTAATTACGTTCAACCTACCAAAGCCTATCTTTCCTCAGACCGTGTACAATGTCTCCTATCAAAGACTCAAAGCATAAAAGATTATTTTTGCCACTCCCATTTGCAACATTTTATCTTTCCTGCCTCTTACAAAAGTACAGGATGTTCTTTCAATTCCTTCCTCCCCTCCTAAACGCCCCCCCCCCCCGCCCCGCTGTCTCTGCACCTGCTTAATATCTGTTACATCTCCAGCTTTTTCCAGTTCTGATGAAGGGTCCCAGACCTGAAACGTTAACTCTGTTTCTCTCTCCACGGATGCTGCCTGGCCTGCTGAGTATTTCCAGCATTTTCTGTTGTTATTTCAGATTTCCAGCATCCGCAGTATTTTGCTATTATAAAGACTCAAAGCAATTTATTTGAACCAAGAAAACTGTGAAATGTTGTCCTCTTCCCTCCCCAGGTAATCCTGCCAAACTCCAGGTTATCAATCTAACCTATTTAACCGACACTGTGCTGTTTTGACCAGATACATTCCACAGGTGGAATCTTCAGGGTCCCCATCCCATAGTGTCCATCGTGTATTTCATTGCATTTGTCTGTACTTATGCCCATTTACTTTTGATAATCAGATATTTATTCAACTTTTGTTTAAACAAGATCTACAGTAATTATTCTGACACAAGTCTATTCTACAAATGCATAACTCGATCAGGAGAGAGAGGTAAACTTTTTATTCCCAGATGCAGCGAGTGGTGATGACCTGGAACTCGCTGCCGACGGAACTGGTGGAAGCGGAGACACTCAATGTTTTCAAGGGGAGATTGGATAGGCACTTGAGGGAAATAAACTTGCAGTGCTACGGGGATAGAACGGGGGAATGGGACTGACTGGATTGCTCTACAGAGAGCCGGCATGGACTCGATGGGCCGAATGGCCTCCTTCTGTGCCGTTATGACGCTACGGGGCGATTTTGTGAATAGGGTCGCTTTGGAGGCGGGACTGCTGCCTGTCGGGTCGATGGCCCGCCTCCATCGATTTGTGGCCAACCCATGCTATTTTCCCCTGATTGACCTTGTTAAGCCTGTCCAGCGGGCTTAGCAGGCCAATCAAGGGAAAGCCAGTTGCAGAGCACGTCAACGTATGACGTTTCATCTTTAAAAAATTTTGACAGTTGAATTGTCATCATTTGACAGCTCTGTGAAGCTGTCAAACAGTGACATTCTCTGCAATTTGAAGAGGTCTTGCATACAAGACCTCATTAACCTTCTTTCTTTTACAGAAATGAGATGGTTGTTGCATATGAGAATGCAACGGCCATCTCTCATCTGCAACACGGAGGTCCGAGACTCTCCGCATACAAACCGACTGAAGCCTGCAGGAAGAAACAAAGGTAAGTACACTTTTAAAACACTTTGCACTTACCTCACTCACCTCTACACTCTTGCACCCATCACTTACCTTCACACCACACTTTTGCACCCTACGACCACCGCAGACCCAATACTCGCCTCACTGAGCTGGCGTGTTTTGGAGCCTTCGGGAAGCCTGCACTTGTGAGGGCAAAAAGGGGATAATCCTATTTTCTGCCTGTTAACTGCCAGTTAATAGGCTTTAATCCCTTCCCGCCTGTAGTGTATGTACCCGTCTACCTTTAAGAGAACTATTGTATGTAACCGTTCACCTTTAAGGGAACTATTTTAGGTGTGGCACTACTTTGTTTGGCTTCTGTATACTGTAATACCGACGGTGACCACACCAGTATATAAGTGTTGTGTCAGGATTTATTGGGCAGATTCGCCCTGACCTTCGAATAGTAAAGTCCTGTTTTAAGTTACTCTGGTAGTCTGTGTATTAATTAACTAAACAACCCACAGACTTTACACCGCCTCCAAGGAGACGGGACCCGGCACGGGACGGCTACCCGCCTCATGGGAAGATGGCATGGAGGCAGGTTGGGGGCAGGTTGGGCACCCGCCCCCAAATTCTGCCATTTTCCCGGCAATCCCGCCTCCATACCCGCCTCCCCAGGGCTGGCAAAATCACCCCCTTTGACTCTATGACTTGGTTGAAGTTTATCATAGAATCTTACAGAAGTGTAGAAGTGCCTGTGCTGGCTCTTTGAAAGAGCTATCCAATTAGTCGCACTCCTCTGCTCTTTCCCCAAAGCCCTGCACATTTTTCCTTTTCAAATATACCTCCAATTCCCTTTTGAAAGTTACAATTGAATCTGCTTCCACCACTCTTTCAGGCGGTGCATTTCAGATCACAACAACTCGCGGCGTTAAAACATTTCTCCTCATCTCCCCTCTGGTTGTTTTGCTGATTATCTTAAATATGTGCCCTCTGGTTACCAACCCTCCTGCCAGTAGAAACAGTTATTCTTTCATTACTCTTCAAAACCCTTCATGATTTTGAACACCTCTATCAAATCTCCCCTTAACCTTCTCTGTTCTAAGGAGACCAACCCCAGTTTCTCTAGTCTCCCACATAACTGAAACCTTTCATCCATGGTACCATTCAAGTAAATCTCCTCTGCATCCTCTCTAAGGCCTTGACATCCTTCCTAAATTATGGTGCCCAGAATTAGCCACAATACTCCAGCTGGGGTCTAACCAGGGTTTTATAAAGGTTTAGCATAACTTCCTTGCTTTTGTACTCTAAGCCTCTATTTATAAAGCCAAGGATCCCATGGGTCTTTTTAACAGCCTTCTCCACTTGTCCTGCCACCTTCAAAGATTTATGTACATACACCCCCAGGTCTCTCTGTTCCAGCAAACCCTTTAAAATTGTACCATTTATGTTATATTGCCTCTCCTCATTCTTCCTACCAAATTGAATCACTTCACACTTCTCAGCATTAAAGTTAATCTGTCATGTGTCTGCCTATTTCACCAGTCTGTCTATGTCCTCCTGAAGTCTGTTACTATCCACCCCATTGTTTACTACATTTCCGAGTTTGGTGTTATCTGCAAACTTTGAAATTATGCCCTGTATATCCAATTCCAAGTCATTAATATATCAAAAAGAGGAAGTGGTCCCAACACTGGGAAACACCACTGCACACTTCCCTCCAATGTAAAAAACAACCATTCACCACCTGAAAGGATTATTACTAGTCCTAGCCCCTTTAGGGCTACCCCGGATCAGGCGTATTCCTTAGATGTTCACTTTCAACTAAAGTTTGAGGTAGCCGAATCCTAAAGACGCTTAATTGGGTCTAAAGATCCAGACTATCTCTCCCTAAAGGAAAGGAACAACCTTAAGATGTTACCATCCTCCAGATAGCACTTTTAATAAGTTTAGCTAGACTGTAAACTTCCGGATATTATGAGGGTCTGGAAAACTCCCCCAGAATTCTGCAACTCCTCACCAAGGAGCGTACAGAGATTGAGTTTGCGAGTTTGATACAGAATTATTATGTGAGACAATTCTAAAAAATATATAGATTTATTAAAGAGCCAACATGTAATTACAGTAGGTGTTTCAATCACAACTTTAACAGTTCCAAAAACAAAAAGCTTACAATTCTATTATCAGGGATCCTTATTCTCAAATCTTAACTTCTCTACAGTTTTACAGTTCTTAGTTTTATTCCAGGATATCCACCAAAATCAAATACCTTTTGATACCCGAGGTACAAAGAGGTGTAGACTTACAGAGCCTGCCTCTGAAGCCGAGAATCACTTTGCCCCTTTACAGCAAATCTATCATCCCATTTGAAAGTTCAATTTTTATACCCTTTTGCAGTGGTATTTCCTTTGAAGTTTTCTGCTGATGTAAGCTAATTATCTCTAGTTATTTTTGTGCTGACCCCTGCTATTCTTACTGTTTGATCAGCTGGTAGCATTAAGAATTACGTCTCTACCCTAGGTGTTCGAAGCTTATCATTAAAAACAGTGTAACCAGCAGGTGCATCTATTGATGTCATTTTTACCAAGGTCTTCTGTTTGTGTCTTTTTACGATGTGTAAATTAAAACTCCTCAACCAGGGTGATCTATGCAATTCTTATTTACCTCAGCTGGTTGCAACACAGAATCATGTCTCCTGTGTTTCATTTGATGTCATTTTTACGAAGGCATATGTTTCTTAATTTTCTGTGTTTCTTTCCGAAGTGTAATTTAGGACACCTTAACAGGGTGTACCATTGTGTTCTTTCCAAGGCTGCAGACTTCAGGAGCCTCCAACCTCCTGTTTCAATAAGGCTATTGATTCAGTGTCAACAACTTATCTTATCTCAATAGCCTGTACACTGTTTACAGCTTCTCCATTGTTGAGGCTTCCAGATTCCCCAACCCAGTTTGTCCTGTTTTAATAAGGCCAGAATTATTTCATAGAATGGTGTATTTTTCTGAATATGGCTTATTCCTTCACACACCAATATTCCCTTTAAGCTGGGTGGCCGCGCGGTGCTCTAGGGCTCCCGTGCAGCTGTTGAGCCAGTTTTTAAATTGAAACAAACGCGCATGCGAGGAATTTTGAACAGGCCGCGCGTCCCAAAAACAATTACAGGGAACATTATTCACCACTACTCTCTGCTTTCTGTCCCTTCACAATAACCACTGACCGTGTACCTTCGGAGACTCAAATAACATAACTCCTAGATCCCTTTCCCACTGAACAAACTTTAATTCTTTACGAAGTGCAATATATACATGTTTGCCGTTAGCCCCACCCATGTGCATGACACTACATTTATCTCCGTTAAATGATATATCTGGCAGAAGCAGGCCCATCCTCCAATCGCTTCCAGATTAAAGTACAGTCTCTTTTACTCATGGAGGGTTGGAACACTGGCACATATCTTCATGCTGTCTGTGAACTAAATCATCAATATAGATTGTGGAGAGTAGTTGTCCCAACACTAATAAAATAACAGAATGTTAGGATATAATGAAAGAACTTGCATTTATATAGCTCATTTCATGGTCAGTATAGTCAGAACAGTAGAAAACATGTCACAGAAATAATGTGAAGGCTTTGGCAATCTTTTAAACCCTTATGTGAAGTTCCATCCGTATGTTATTAAAGGTTGAGTGGTTATGTTCATGTTTTTACCACTGACCCATTTTTGCATGGATTGTTCCTTCAAACGTAAGCAATAAAAAGTGGCACAAAAGAAAGGCCATCATCGACCCTTTCTGAATCATTTCTCAGGGGAGCACAACAGTAGAGAGATCTAAAAACCGAGACATTTTATCCATTTCAGTGACTGCACTAAATGCATAGCTTCTGGGGAAGGATCAGAACAGCAGCCAAGCAAGTTGGCATTCGGTGCCAATTATGTTCCGCTTGAATTAGTCCTTTGTTAAATGGTAGTGAAATGCTTTAGAACTTTGGCATTGCAGAGCAAATTATAGAAGTTATCTGAAACTCAAGTGCATGAGTTAGGGTGTACTTTAGTGAGTTCCGATTCCTTGTTAATGTACAGCGAGTACTTTAAAAATCAAACTCAAGCTCTTCAGAAACACTAACTGTTGAGTGGCTAGAATTCCCCTTAGGTTTTTTTTCCCTCTTCTATGCGAAGTAGAAACTCTGATTCCAGTTTAGTTATCCTTTAACCCAGCCAAGTATCAAGTGTGCAAATTATACAGTAGTAATCTCAAAAGAAATTAAACGGCCAATTTTGCATGGCCGTGCTGCTGGCTCAGTAGCAGCACTGAGTCATAGGGTCTCACTTCTGAGTCAGAGGGTCCAGGACTTGAGCACTCAATCTCAGCTGACAATTCGGTGCAGTTCTGAGAGAGAGATAGAGAGAGAGGGAGAAACTGTTTTAGGATTGTTGTCGTTTGGCTGAGATACTAAACTGAGGCCCTGGCTGCCTGTACGGGTGGAGGTAATAGATCTGCAGACATGGAACACACTTTATGAATGCAAGTCTCTCTCTCATGGGCAGCCTCAACCACTGACAGCACAAAAACAACAACTTGCATTTATATAGCACCTTTAACGTAGTAAAATGTCCCAAGGCGCTTCACAGGAGTGATATCAAAAAAATTTTGACACCGAGCCACTTAAGGGGCTATTAGGACAGGTGACCAAAAGCTTGGTCAAAGAGGTAGGCTTTAAGGAGCATCTTAAAAAAAGAGAGAGAGAGGTAGAGAGGCGGAGAGGTTTAGGGAGGGAATTCCAGAGCTTAGGGCCTAGGCAGCGGTAAACACCCAGATAACTCAGAAAATGTCCCCCTAAATGTTTTTATACAATCTCTGGTATCAAAGCATTACAGGGCACGTAATAGAAATTTTATACATCAGTTAGACATCTCAGGCAATGGCATTTTTCATTAAAATAGTTTGTAGCAAAGTTCCTTCTTATGTTTTTTTCGTGCACGGTCCCTTTAACTGGCTGCGCAGCCCATTCAAATTTTTGCACAGGCGCGGTTTCTTCCATATAAAAGCCGGTCAGTGGCCTGCGTGGGACCTCCAGACCACAGCGCAGCCACGCAGCTTAGCAGGAAATTTCCTCAGGGGGAATAAGTAAGGATGTCTGCCAGGAATTTATTTTGGGGTTCTTCTGAGCAGCTGCCGTAACTTCAGCGGAAACACCGAATGAACCACATAAATGGGACTTGCATTGAAGTTACAGTGGCGGATGTAATGTATGTACCTTTAAGGGGGGAACTACTTTCTACAGCTCATGTATACTGTAGTACCGGCAGTGACCACACCTGTATATAACGCTGAGTAGTAATCTGTTGTTTCAGTTGCAGTTTGAACCCCGTTGATTAAACACCTGTTGTACCGTTCTCTGTAGTCCTTTTCTTATTATTACACGGACGTAACAGCGGATAGGGAGAAACCCCCCCCCCCTCAGGAAATTCCCGGTGGTGAGACCACACCTGGAGTACTGTGTGCAGTTTTGGTCTCCTTACCTAAGAAAGGATATACTTGCCACAGATGGAGTGCAGCGAAGGTTCACCAGACCGATTCCTGGGATGGCAGGACTGTAATATTAGGAGAGATTGGGTCGACTAGGGGATCTCATTGAAATGTATAAAATTCTGACAGGGCTAGACAGTCTAGATGCAGGGAGGATGTTTCCCCTGGCTGGGGGCTCTAGAATGAGGGGTCACAGTCTCAGGATACGGGGTAGGACATTTAGGGCTGAGATGAGGTGAAATTTCTTCACTCAGAGGGTGGTGAACTTGTGGAATTCTCTACCACAGAAGGCTGTGGAGGCCAAGTCACTGAATATATTTAAGAAGAAGTAGATATTCTAGACACAAAAGGCGTCAAGGGGTATGTGGGGAGAGGGGGAATATGGTATTGAGATAGAGGATCAGCCATGATCATATTGAATGGTGGAGCAGGCTCGAAGGGCCAAATGGCCTACTCCTGCTCCTATTTTTCTATATTTATATATTATTCCAAGACAATATGGTAATTTGTGTCGAGCTCCATGCTTCGGATGTGTTCAGAATTTCCCTTCACTTTTAACTTCACTAAAATTCGAGGAGGAGGTTCAAAGTGGAATTCTGTTTTTTTCTCAAATGTGTCAGCTCACTGGAGCTGAACTTCGGGCTACAACAGACCAAAAGAGATCAGCTTTGGCTGTCTGAGGAGCTGAATTTCATCCCAAACTTGTTGCTTGGGCACTTCTAATATACCATTATCGGGAAGATTGGAATGGGACAGATGTATTTGTTCTCAAATATGTTGTGTAGATTGTGCAAGCTATTGTTATGATGCCGATGTTTCTTTAATGACAGAAATGAAGTGGCCTGGTAACTCTAATACTTTTAAGATGTATATTTTATTGTAACATGTTAATAAAGAATTAACACAGGAGCTGTAAGTCTTGTAATCTGCATGCTCTTACTTTACATGCATTGCAGTGGTGTGCTGCCTGGGAATGTGGGTCATAAAATCAGCGCTGAATTGCTTGATTTGCAGCACATGGCATATTATGGCAAAAAATTGTTAATGGGGGCATTGCTAATGATGCAATATGATGGTAGCCAATAAGAAAAGCCATGAAATAAAAATAGAAAATGCTAGAAATATTCAGCAGGTGAGGCAGCATCTGTGAAGAGAGACACAGAGTTAACGTTTCAGGTCGATGGCCTTTCGTCAGAACTGGAAAAGGGAAGGTCTGTGATAGGGTGGAAGGCAGGAGAGATTAAATGATAAAAGGGATGACGGTGCAAGGCAAAAGGAGATTGTAATGGGACAAGTAAAGAAACAAAAGATGAGTCTAGAGGAGGTGTAAATGCTAATAGCAGAATCATCAACAGCTGCAGTCTGAAAAAACGGGGGCAGTGGTTATGATCAGTTTGATCAAGTAAAGACATAATGGCCCAATAGCCAAATGTTATTGTCTTTTCCTGATCCTTGATTGGTTAATACAATTGAACAAAGAAGGTTTAGCCCTTATGTTGTGCACCATGGGAGCTGTAATCAAACTGCATTGGAAGGCCCAGGATGAAAAGGACAAAGAAGGAAGGTCTATAGGAAGGTAAGTCTATAGGAAGGACTATAGGAGGTCTATAGGAAGGAAGGTCTATAGGAAGGAAGGCCTATAGGAAAGAAGGTCTATAGGAAGCAAAGTCTATAGGAAGGTCTATAGGAAGACTCCCAGGCCATATGGCCAAATCTGACAATATCCTCTTGCAGCTAGTAGAATATGTGCTGTAACTTAGGCAGGATCATACATATCTCTCTCAGTTGCTGCACCTTCTGCAACATCCATGGGTGGGAATGGGTTTTAGTTAATGTGATTACTAAAATACGGAGCAGACCATAGGACTACCAAGTTGTAATTTCTGTACCATGTAATCCCGCTCACCCCATTAGTTACTGTACATAAATTTACTGATTGTTGCGCTTCCACTGTTGTATTGCCAGTCATGGTGGATGACTGACAATGACTAGGAGAACCCTACCTGCTAGGCTGATGAAGTGGACATGGAAACAAGAGGCAACCAATAAAGAGAGGATTTGTTTTCCAACTATTTTTGTGTTTTATTGAAATCAACAAGGAGGACATTTTGATGGTTAAAAAAAATGTGAACAAGTGCAGTTCACTTTGGAATACATGCCCAGTTTCAGCATGATATCATGTAGCATCTAAATATCTGTCAGTTGCAGATAACCAAACCAGTTTAATAGGAAACTCTAAAGTTCGGTTTAAATACACATTTTGGATGCTTAAACTTAACTCCCATTGGAATGCACATTGCAGCCAAATGGTATGAGTTACATAGTCCATGTGGTGCAGAGTTCTCAGAGTCTCAGTTGCTTCCAGTAAATATGTAACTAGGTCCATGACCAATCAATCAGATGGTTGGTGATTTGCTACAACAAACTAAGGGAATTATGAATTTTTTTTTAATTTAAGTTTTCTTCCTTAAATATTCAGATATCAGTGGGGTGAAATTCAGCTTTAGCGGGGGCGCAAAACAGGCATTATCAAATTGTCCGCCCATTGTATACCCCAGCTGACTTTCCTTTCCATTGACTTTAAGTTTACTTGGTACAGGAACTACTGATTGGTAATCCTATGGTCTGCTATTATTTTTGTAGTCACATTGGGGGGAGAATTCAGTTGTTTTCGCCTCCCGGTGGCGAAGTTTGCACCGCTCACGAAATTAACTAGACATTTTGCGGCGGCGCTAAACACTACAGCCACGATCTCCTGCGCTGGCAGATCGTGACGTCAGTCGAGTGTGCAACACCCCAGTAGCGCCCCGGACCGGATATTGAGTGGCGGCCCCTGCCTTACGGCCTGCCGCTAGCAACGACAGGTTGAGGGGAGCATTTTGCAGTTAGGAAGGGACTGGGGGAGCGCTATTTAAAGGCAACCGCTTCCTGCCTTGTTTTGTTGGTGACATTTTTGCACCATGCATTCTGAGAGAGAGAGAGAAAGAGAGAGACTTCTGGAGAGATTCAACGCTGTGTGAAGGAGTTTTGGGTACTGAGCAGCACTTTGCAGGTTCATTTTAATTTGCCCTTCCTTGTATCGATTTAGAAGAGACTGTGGGGGCTGCACTCTGAGCACTTTCCCTGGGTCTCTCCATTGTTCTTTCCAGCAGATTTGATGTACAGGCCTCTCCAGGCCGAGATTCAAGGCTGCAATGAGCAGGATGTGGGTGGAGAGCAAGATCAACCCTTCCCTTTAAGAACTGGCCGGTGCCATTGTGTCTGTGTTCCATTGCTGACTGACATCACATGAGCTTCGCCAGCGCTCTGAGGTAGCGCCTCGCGCCTCGGCCTTTGCACCTTAAGAGACGTGTGTAGTGTCCGATTTAGTGCTCCAATCACCTCCAGGGGCGATAAAAGCCAAGTTTGCAGTTGGAGGCGATAATTAGCGCCAGGCGCTAAACTTTGTGCACGGCCGATAATCGCACCCCAAACAGGGCGATACTGAATTTTTCCCCCAATAAATTTCATCCCCACCAGATAACTTGCTCCCACCATGAAATACCTGCGTACTTTGCTCACGGTGTCAGCTGTGCTCAGTGGGTAGCACACTTGCCTCTCAGTCAGAAGGTTGTGGGTTCATAGTCCCACTCCAGAGACTTGAGCACATAAAGCTAGGCTGACACTCCAGTGCAGTGCTGAGGGAGTGCTGCACTGTCGGAGGTGCTGTCTTTCAGATGAGACATTAAACTGAGGCCCTGTCTGCTCTCTCAGGTGGATGTAAAAGATCCCATGGCACTATTTCGAAGAAGAGCAGGGGAGTTATCCCCGGTGTCCTGGCCAATATTTATCCCTCAACCAACATAACAAAAACAGATTATCTGGTCATTATCACATTGCTGTTTGTGGGAGCTTGCTGTTTGCTAATTGGCTGCTGTGTTTCCCAAATTACAACGGTGACTACACTCCAAAAGTACTTCATTGGCTGTAAAGTGCTTTGAGACAGCTGGTAGTCATGAAAGGCGCTATATAAATGCAAGTCTTTCTTTTTCTTTTAACTGATTTGGGCAAGGTAACCACAAATGGATTCAGAGTTGTAGTCCTTCGACTGAGAATTTATGCTGATATTTGCCCAACTTGCCAGAAGAGAGCAACGGCACCAGATTTGCTTAATTCTGAGGAATTCACCGAGTGGAAGGGAATTGCATAGAAATGACTGTTCGCTCTTTGCAAGGTCCCTAAGATGCCATTACTAAGCTGTTTTCCCCAGCCACCAATAAAAAAGGAAGGTAAAAGCTAATTATCATCAGAGCAAGTGACTTAGGAGAAAGAACGTGATCTATGTTCATCGTAGTGTGTTTACAATAGTCAGAGCTGCGGCCCACACGATTTGATTCATGTATAATGTAACACAAGGTCACATATAGGTGCCAACGATTTTGGCATTTACCCCATATTATTTTGCGTTACGTCCCCGACTACTGGCTCACAGGATGAGAGGTATGATGTCGGTACTGGTTGTAATATATTCGGATTAGGCATAGAATTATACAGTGCAGAAGGAGGCCATTCAGCCCATCGTGCTTGTTCTGACTCATTAAAAGAATAATTGAGCAATCTAATTAGTCCTATTCTCCTGCTATTTCCCCATAGCCCTGCAAATTCCTCCTTTTCAAGAATATATCCATTCTCTTTAGAAAGTCACTATTGAATCTGCTTCCACCACCTTTCTAGATAGTACATTTCAGATCATAAAAACTTGCTGCATGCAAAAAGTTATTTTCATCTCCCCTCTGCTTCTTTTGCCAATTATCTTTAATCTGTGTCCTCTAGTTATCGACCCTCCAAATCCATTCTTTCAAAACCCCTCATATGAACATACAAAATTGACGGGCAGGAAAAGACCAGCTGGTCCATCAACCCTGGCCCACACACCATGATGGCTGGAGCATCATGACTAGACTCTTCTAATAGCCTTATCAACTTGCCCTGCCACCTTCGAACATTTGTGTATGTGAACCCCCAGGTCTCTCTGTTTCTGCACCCCCTTTGAAATTGTCCCATTTTGTTTACACCACCTCTCCTCATCTTTACTTCCAAAATGCATCACATCACAGTTCCCTACATACGATATATGATTGAGTTAAATCCCAGTGTCATACAAGAATGTTGATTAGGTGGAGTATCAGATAGAAGGATCATCAAATTGTGTACTTTTCCATATCACATTAGTTTTGAGACAATGGAAAGTCATTGCGCACATCAGCGGGCAGTTCACATCCTGTGGTTAGAATGGGTTTTCATTCAATACATTGGCAGGGTTAGTTATAGACCATGCTGGTGCCACCAGTTTCTACATCCGGGGATGGGAGCGTTCATTCAAGGTGGTAGCTTTGTCTGGCCGCTCTGCAGACCAATCACACAGAGTTGAGGGAGGGATCAGATACCTGTGCTTATCTGCCCATCTCTTTCTGGAGAAGTTAGTCTAGGGAACTTGGAGTCTGAGGCTACAAGCAATGCGGGACAGATCTCACTCTCTAGTCAGCCAGAGTGAAGCTGAGAGACTCCAGGCCGAGGATATTGACATATTCAGCATGTAAGGGAAAATGTTAGTGTTAGCTAAGGCCAGTTAGTTCAGGGACTATGAAATTGTGCATAAGATGAGCCCGCAACAGGGGCAGCATTATGTATGTTATTTTATGGGGATCGACAAGAAGAATTTCACTGTGGAAACTGCATTCTGTGCATTCATATAGTTTTTATAAAATAAATAGTTGGTTTACAAGTGGGCCTTGTTTCACTAGAGTGCTTTTCAGTGTATCGTCCGCAAAGAGAATGCGCGTGGCAGTACGTGCAAGTCCACAGTATCCAGTACACAAAACAAGGGGACTTATTATTATGGGCCCTGAGCCCACGCTGCCATTTGTCTAGGTACTAGACAGTAAAGGGTACTCTCCAGACCGTAGGGGCTGCAAGACCCATCTACGGGAGTTGCCGGTGACACTGAGCCTAAATCTACTGTAGAGCCGGAAGTTTCTAACACTGGTATTCAGAAGAATGTTAAGAGACACTAAGGAAGAAAGCCTCACACAGAGCATCAGACAATGAGAACAACAAACTGCTACAGTTCCACAGAAAACATGTATTTAAAGTAAACAAAACAGATCAGAAGTAATAAATAATGAACCTGGAGATGTAAGGTTAGTATGGGAATCAAGGGATGCGCGTTACCCAGCTACATGTTCAAACAAACTTAAACTGTCCATTTACATGTTTTTTTCCCATTAACCCACTTTGGGCTCCAGAAAACTAAATTAATGCTGTGCTGAGACATTAAAAAGCAGAATCCGTCTACATTTCCGACTGTATTGTTTTCTAATTTTATCAATTTTCTGCCCTCTTATAATCACAGAATCATAGAAATTTATGGCATTTACGGCTAGGGTTTTATTCCACAGGTGGTGGTCCACTTCTGGAACCTCAGCCAAAGAGACATTCTTCCTCTCTGGGCTGAGGCAGTGATTGTCATTTGAATATTTGACTGTCGGGGCATCAGTGCCAAGCTCAAACCCACCCTTGCCAAACAGCTGCTCACACGCCCACTCACGTCGAGCAGTGGTTGTTGACTAATGGTTGTGACTGAGAGCTCAGAACAACTTCTCATTCTCCAAACGAGGGCTGTTGAGGTTAATTGTAGCACTTATACAACCACCTCCTCAGAGATCAGCTACATCAGCACACATCGAACCTAAAACCATCCATCCTGTTCTGTTATGGCTCAGTTACTCAATGGATTCATTTACAAGATAAACTGAACCATCAGAGTGTGGAAGTTGTGATCAGTCTTTTGTTACAGCTTTAAAGCTGTAATGAAGCCCAATATAACAGGTTCTTTTTGTTTCTAAGTGAAGCCGTTTGCCTACAAGTCAGCAGTTCAGCATTAAATTAGTGCATAACTTCTTTTAAAGAAAGAAAGCAAGACTTGTATTTCTATTACAATAGCAAAATACTGCGGATGCTGGAAATCTGAAACAACAACAGAAAATGCTGGAAGCACTCAGCAGGTCAGGCAGCATCGTAGAGAGAGAAACAGAGTTAACTTTTCAGATCGATGACCCTTCATCAGAACTGGAAAATGTTAGGGCTGTAACAGACTTTTCAGCAAGTGCGGGGCAGGGAAAGGGGGGAGGGGAGGAAAGAACAAAAGGGAAGGTCTGTGATAGGATGAAAGGCAGGAGAGATTAAAAGAAAAAAGGGATTGATGAATGGACTCAGTCGGGAATATTTTGTGGACTTTATGGGATTTTTCTGAGGGTATTTTTCCTGTTATGGGATCGCCCTGTGCAGATACGTGAAAGACTGGTTTTGTTAAAACTCCAGAAAACGCATGGCAGTTGGCTGTGACAAAAGGACTGTCAGTCACCCAGTATGTATGGGTTCACCCGACAGTCCTGGAAAAAAGAAGGGGGCCATTAAACTTGATTAGAAAAACCACTCTAATATGAAAAGCACTTCTCACCTCCATCTCAGAAGAGAAGCAGAACAATGAACACACTGGCCTCACCCAGTCAGAAGGGAGCCAGTTTTCCCAACACAAAGACCGAAAGATATGTCCCAGACTAAGGGCCATTAATCCAATATGCATGGGCCCGAGGATGACTCATCACAGATTAAGCACCAGGAGTGCTCAGAAGCAAATGGATTTTAAAGATTGATGGGAAAAGATAGGGACTACTATAAAGATAGACTTTTTTCCACCACTCTCTCTTTCTAGCTCCCTGCTCCTACAAGATCGAACTAACAAGAAGTACCAGAGAAACCGATGAGCAGAGCGATCGAAACCGACCGCATGTGGGGGTAAGCATAGTCTCTCAGAAGTGAAGCTTTTGGGCTATTCCGAGGGTGGGAGCTTCGTTTGGTTCAGCCAGGCGAAGGGGTTTATGCGACTGGGTAATTCGTTGGTAGGGGTGGAATTATAGTCCAGCATAGCAACAAGGGAATTATTGCTTGTTATAGTCCCCAGTTTTATACTGTATGTATGTTGATTGTAATCTGGATTTTATTCTCCACAGGGATAGTGATTTCATTTAGTAGTGCATGTTTTATCCAGTGTATGTTAGACTAAATAAATACAAGTTTTGATTTTTCACCGAAGCATTCCTGTCCGTGAGTTATTTCATTTACACTCTGAATAATAATTCACGGGTATAGAACTTTCGTAAGGCGGGGGTGATTCGAACCGTCCGTCTAGCAATTGGGCTAGGATCAAAAACCGCTTACAGGATGATGGTGCCAGGCAAAAAGGAGATGGTAATGGGACAAGTGAAGAAACAAAAGATGTTTCCAGCATTTTCTCTACTTGCATTTCTATAGGGCCTTTCATGGCCTCAGGACATCCCAAAGCACTTTACATAGAAACATAGAAACATAGAAGATAGGAGCAGGAGTAGGCCATTCAGCCCCTCGAGCCTGTTCCGCCATTTAATGAGATCATGGCTGATCATCCGAAGTCAGTACCCTGTCCCTGCTTTCTCCCCATATCCCTTGATCCCTTTAGCCTTAAGAAATATATCAAACTCCTTCTTGAATATATTTAATAAGTTGGCCTCAACTGCCTTCTGTGGTAGAGAATTCCACAGGTTCACCACTCTCTGGGTGAAGAAATTCCTCCTCATCTCAGTCCTAAATGGCTTACCCCTTATCCTTAGACTGTGACCCCTGGTTCTGGACTCCCCTGCCATCGGGAACATCCTTCCTGCATCTAGTCTGTCTAGTCCTGTTAGAATTTTATAAGTTTCAATGAGATCCCTCTCATTCTTCTAAACTCTAGCGAATATAAGCCTAATCGACCCAATCTCTCTTCATACATCATTCCTGCCATCCCAGGTAACAGTCTGGTGAATCTTTGCTGCACTCCCTCCATGGCAAGAACATCCTTCCTCAGATAAGGCGACCAAAACTGCACACAATACTCAAGGTGTGGTCTCACCAATGCCCTGTACAACTGCAGCAAGACATCCTTGCTCCTGTACTCGAATCCTCTCACTATGAAGGCCAACATACCATTTGCCTTCTTAACCGCCTGCTGCACCTGCATGCTTACCTTCAGCGACTGGTGCACAAGGACACCCAGGTCTCGTTGCACTTCCCCTTTTCCCAATCTATTGCCATTCAGATAATAATCTGTCTTCCTGTTTTTGCCACCAAAGTGGATAACCTCGCATTTATCCACATTATACTGCATCTGCCATGCATCTGCCCAATCACCCAACCTGTCCAAATAATACTGGAGATTCTCTGCATCCTCCTCACAGCCCACAGCTTTGTGTCGTCTGCAAACTTGGAGATATTACATCTAGTTCCCTAGTCCAGATCATTAATATATATTGGCCCAGAAATTCGGGTCGGGGGCTTCCCGCGGATGCAAGCCCCCAACCTGCACTTACATTGCGCGCTGGCCGTTGAGCTGTGGGCCCCCGTGGAATTGCAATCCTGGGCCTGCTCCAACTGCCGGCGCGCAGTGCTTGCGTATCCCAGGGGCGCAGTTAGTTTGATGCGTCCCCTGGGATCACGTGGGCCATGGAGAGCCAATGGTAGCAGGGAATGCTTCATTCATAAGCTTGACAAGAAGACCTGTCAAAGTTATTAATACTATAAGCCCCAAAACTTCACTAAATCTTCAAATAAATGTTTTTTTAAATCACATTTTTAAAATAAACTACATTAAATAACTATTATAAACAATAATTTAAATTTTTGAAAAAAATAATTTTATTTTCTAACGGGGCTAAAAATAAACTTACCTTTCTTTAATGTATTTAAAAATAATAAACCTGTGGGGAAAATGTTTTAATTTTAATTAATTCACCACTTCCCTTGTAAAAAGCAGGCCTTGCGACTGCTTTTTACATGTCTAACTTCTGGAGACTTACCCTCCCGAGAAAACCTGCAAAAAAAATGTAAGTTCGATGCGTACGTGCAGCCTCTCCTGCACACGCGTTCGACCTCTGAACCCCTTCTTTCAGGGGAACGGCAGTGCCGGTTTCCCGCGCATGCGCAGTGCATGCAGGAAACCGGCACTTCCATTGGACTTACGGGTGAGTACCCCGTGCGTACTCACCCGTGGAGACCCGAATTTCTGGGTCATTGTGAATAGCTGGGGTCCTAGCACTGATCCCTGCGGTACCCCACTAGTCACTGCCTGCCACTCGGAAATAGACCCATTTATTCCAACTCTTCCTGTCTGCCAACCAGTTCTCTATCCAAGTCAGTACCTTACCCCAATCCCATGCGCTTTAACTTTGCACGCCAATCTCTTATGCGGGACCTTATCAAAAGCCTTCTGAAAGTCCAAATACATCACACCCACTGGTTCTCCCTTATCTATTCTACAAGTTACATCCTCAAAAAATTCCAGTAGATTAGTCAAGCATGATTTACCTTTTGTAAATCCATGTTGACTTTGTCCAATCCTGTCAATGTTTTCCAAGTGCTCTGCTATTACATTTTCCCCACTACTGATGTCAGGCTTACTGGTCTGTAATTCCCCATTTTCTCTCTACAACCTTTTTTGAATAGTGGGGTTACATTAGCTACCCTCCAATCCATGGGAACTGTTCCAGAGTCTATAGAATTTTGGAAGATGACCAGCAATGCATCTATTATTTCTAGGGCCACTTCGTTAAGTACCCTAGGATGTAGATTATCAGGCCCTGGGGATTTATCGGCCTTCAATGCCATCAATTTCCCTAACACCATTTCCCTACAAATACTGATTTCATTCAATTCCTCCCTCTCATTAGACCCTATGTTGCCTGACATCTCTGGAAGGTTATTTGTGTCCTCCTTTTTGAAGACAGAACCAAAGTATGTATTTAATTGGTCAGCCATTTCTTTGTTCCCCATTATAAATTCCCCTGATTCTGACTGCAAGGGACCTATACTTGACTTCACCAATCTTTTTTCTCTTCACATATCTATAGAAGCTTTTACAGTCAGTTTTTATGTTCCCTGCAAGCTTACTTTCATATTCTATTTTCCCCCTCTTAATTAATCCCTTTGTCCTCCTTTGCTGAATCCTAAACTGCTCCCAATCCATAGTTTTGCTGCTTTTTCTGGCCAATTTATATGTCCTCTCCTTGGATCTTATGCTATCCCTAATGTCCCTTGTTAGCCACGGTTGAGTCACCTTTTTTGTTTTATTTTTATGCCAAACAGGGATGAACAAATTCTGTAGTTCATCCATGTGATCTTTAAATGTTTGCCATTGCCTATCCACCGTCAACCCTTTAAGTAATGTTCCCCAATCCATCCTAGCCAACTCGCGCCTCATACCATCATAGTTTCCTTTATTTAAATTCAGGACCCTAGTCTCTGAGTCAACTACTTCACTCTCCATCTTAATGAAGAATTCTGTCATATTATGATCGCTCCTCCCCAAGGGGCCTCGCACAACAAGATTGCTAAGATCAGTCTAAGATGGCCTGATCTCTAGTTGGTTCCTCGACATATTGATCCAGGAAACCATCCTGTATGCACTCTAGGAATTCCTCCTCCACAGTATTGTTACTAATTTGGTGAGCCCTATCTATATGTAGATTAAAGTCACCCATGATAACTGCTGTGCCCTTATTGCACATGTCTTTAATTTCCCATTTAATGCCATCCCCAACCTCAGCATTACTGTTTGGGGGTCTGTATACAACTCCCAGTAATGTTTTCTGCCCTTTGGTATTTCTCAGCTCTACCCATACAGATTCCACATCATCAGAGCTAATATCCTTCCCTAGTACTGTGTTAATCTCCTCTTTAACCCACAATGCTACCCCACCTCCTTTTCCTTTTTGCCCGTCCTTCCTGAATATTGATTACCCCTGGATGTTGAATTCCCAGCCTTGGTCACCCCGGAGCCATGTCTCCGTAATTCCAATTACATCATATCCGTTTACATCTATTTGCACAGCTAATTCATCCAATGAAGTACTTTTGAAATGTAGTCACTGCTGTAATGTAGGAAATGCAGCAAGGTCCAACAAGCAGCAATGTGATAATGACCAGATAATTTGTTTTAGTGATGTTGGTTGAGGGATAAATAGTGGCCAGGACACCGGGAAGAACTCCCCTGCTCTTCTTCGAAATAGTGCCATGGGATCTTTTACATCCACCTGAGAGAGCAGATGGGGCCTTGGATGTGCCTTGAAAGATGGCACATCTGACAATGCAGCATTCCCTCAGTACTGCTCTGGAGTGTCAGCCAAGACTTTTGTGCTCAAGTCTCTGGAGTGGGACATAAACCCACAAACTTCTGACTCAGAGGCAAGAGTGCTACCTACTGAGACATGGCTGACACCGCCGTGTCAATGTTTTGTGTTTATGTTGCATAATAAATCTCAGCCAGACATCCGTCTTTAGCCTTTCTTCAATAACTTTCAGTACGCACTTCCATGATATCTTTAGGGGTGGGACGGTTGCCATGGTAAAACTTCAAATTAAAAAGGGCTGCTGTTTACACAACTGCATGTGCAGTGACAGCTCTTTTTTCAAATAAAGGTTTCAATAACTTCAAGCTACTTTAAAAATCAGCTTGCCAACAAAGTTGAGGTTTGAATATCCTTTTTTATGACGGTTATGCCATATGTTTGGTACTGGGCCATGAGTGGGATAAGGAAGGATTTCGACTGAACACCATCGTAAGCTAGGGTTCTCAACTCTGGTGGGTTTTTTCTATTCACGGGATGTGGGCGTCGCTGGCAAGGCCAGCATTTATTGCTCATCCTTAATTGCCCTTGAGAAGGTGGTGAGCTGCCTTCTTGAACCGCTGCAGTCCATGTGGTGAAGGTACTCCCACAGTGCTGTTAGGGAGGGAGTTCCAGGATTTTGACCAAATGACGATGAAAGAAGGATGATATATCATAGAATCATAGAAATTTACAGCACAGAAGGAGGCCATTCAGCCCATCTTGTCCATGCCAGTCAACAAAGAGCTATCCACCCTAATCCCACTTTCCAGCACTTGGTCCATAGCCTTGTAGGTTATGGCATATCAAATATATATCCAAGTACTTTTTAAATGTGATGAGTGTCTCTGCTTCTACCACCCTTTCAGGCACTGAGTTCCAGACCCCCACCACCTTCTAGGTGAAAAAATTTCTCCTCAAACCCTGATGTGCCTCAATTATTCCGAGACTCGAAGTTAGCAGAACAAAAGTAAGGCTTTTATTAACTCAGAACATAACACGTAAAATAGAGAGATGTCTTCCTTCAGGAGGCTGATGCCCGACTGAACTTAGATTACAAAGGAGCCAGGTATGGGAGGAGCCCTGCACACAACCAGTTCCAGCACATTCCAATACATAATACATGAGGACTGGGGGAAGGGAAAAGACACAGAAAGCAGGCAGTTACAAGACACAGAAAACAGGCAGTGATGAATGGAATATATTTCATCACATTCACCCCTTCTATAGATTTAGTCTGTTCGGGGGTTTGATAGTCCTCTGCGACCGACGTGGCTGTTGTGGTGCCGCAGGGGTCGGCTGGGTGTCCCCGGTAGCCTCCTGGGTCTCTGCCGGGGGTGCCACCGGGGTTGTTGAAGGGGTAGTTGGTGGGGGTGCCGTTGGTCGATGTTCTTCCGGGGGTGATGAAAGAATAGTGGGTGGGTAAGGGTTGCTGTGATCGTCGTCGCTGCTATTGCCGTGGTTGTTGTCGATGCCGGCTGGGGCAACGTCTTTTATGGACACGGTGTCCTCCCTTCCGTCGGCGTGCCGGACATATGCGTATTGGGGGTTGGCGTGGAGTAGGTGTACTGGCTCCACGAGAGGGTCCGTCTTGTGGCCCCTCACATGCCTTCGCATGAGTACCGGACCTGGGGTGGAGAGCCATGACGGCATGGATACGCCTGAGGTGGATTTCCGAGGAAAGACAAACATTCGTTCATGAGGCGTGGCATTAGTGACCGTACACAATAGCGACCGTATCGAATGGAGCACATCCGAGAGGACTTCCTGCCAGCGGGAGATAGGGAGGCCCTTGGTCCTTAGAGCTAGAGTGACTGCTTTCCACACTGTCCCGTTCTCTCGCTCCACCTGGCCGTTACCCCGGGGGTTGTAGCTGGTGGTATGGCTCGTGGCGATCCCCTTGGACAGCATGTACTGGCGTAGCTCTTCACTCATGAAGGACGCCCCCCTATCCGTGTGGATATAGCTCGGCATACCGAACAGGCAGAACAGGCTGTTGAGGCATTTAATGACCGTGGCGCTAGTCATGTCTGGGCAGGGGAAGGCGAATGGGAAACGGGAGTATTCGTCCACAATGTTCAGGAAGTAAACATTGCGGTCGACGGACGGGAGGGGGCCCTTGAAATCTAAGCTGAGCCGCTCGAAGGGCCGTGTAGCTTTGATTAAGTGGGCTCTATCTGGGCGGTAGAACCGAGGCTTGCACTCAGCGCAAGTGCGGCAGTTCCTGGTCAGAGACCGAACTTCCTCAATCGAGTAGGGTAAGTTACGGGACTTTATGAAGTGGAACAGCCGCGTGACCCCTGGGTGGCAGAGGTCGTTGTGGAGGGTCTGTAGCCGATCCTCGGTGGCGCTGGCACACATCCCTCGTGAGAGGGCGTCAGGGGATTCGTTAAGGGCCCCTGGCCGGTAAATGATGTCGTACTCGAAAGTGGAGAGCTCGATCCGCCACCTAAGAATCTTATCATTTTTAATCTTCCACCTCTGTTTATTGTTGAACATAAACGCTACCGACCGCTGGTCGGTAAGTAGGGTGAAGCGTTTGCCGGCTAGGTAGTGGCGCCAGTGGCGCACTGCCTCCACGATGGCTTGGGCCTCCTTTTCCACGGAGGAGTGTCTGATCTCGGGGCCTTGGAGGGTCCTCGAGAAGAAAGCTACGGGCCGCCCCGCCTGGTTGAGGGTGGCCGCCAAGGCGAAGTCGGACGCATCACTTTCCACTTGAAATGGAGTGTTCTCGTCCACTGCCTGTAGCGTGGCCCGCTCAATATCCTGCTTAATGCTTTTGAAGGCGGCGTGGGCCTCAGCAGAGAGCGGAAAAGAGGATGCTTTCAAGAGGGGGCGGGCTTTGTCGGAGTAGTTGGGGACCCATTGGGAATAGTAAGAAAATAACCATGATCTCATTGAATGGCGGAGCAGGCTCGAAGGGCCGAATGGCCTACTCCTGTTCCTATCTCTATGTAACCCCAGGCGCCTTTTCAGGGCTTTGGGAGTGTTGGGCAGGGGCAGCTCCCGTAGGGGGCGCAATCGGTCGAGGTCTGGTCCGATTTCCCCATTCTCCACCATGTTGCCCAGTATGCAGAGGCGCGTGGTGTTGAAAACGCACTTGTCCTCGTTATAGGTGAGGTTGAGTTTTTGTGCGGTTTTCAGGAACCTCTCGAGGTTCGAGTCGTGATCCTGCTGGTTGTGACCGCAGATGGTGACGTTGTCGAGGTAGGGGAAGGTTGCCTGCAAGTGGTGGTCATCGACCATGCGATCCATCTCCCTCTGAAAGACCGAGACCCCGTTCGTCACCCCAAAGGGGACTCTGAGGAATTGGTAGAGGCGTCCGTTCGCCTCGAAGGCGGTGTACGGGCGGTCCTCTGGTCTGATAGGGAGCTGGTGGTACGCTGACTTGAGGTCGATGGTGGAGAACACCCGGTATTGGGTGATTTGGTTCACCATTTCTGATATGCGGGGTAGCGGGTAGGCGTCTAGTAGGGTGTACCTGTTGATCGTTTGACTATAGTCGATCACCATCCGTTTCTTCTCGCTATCCCTTACCACTACCACTTGGGCGCGCCACGGGCTGTTGCTGTGTTCAATAATGCGCTCTTTCAGGAGCCTGTCTACCTCGGTCGCGATAAACCGCCTGTCCTCCCAGCTGTACCTCCTGCTTTTGGTCGCTATTGGCCGGCAGTTAGGGGTAAGGTTCGCGAATAGCGAAGGCGGCTTTACCTTCAGGGTAGCCAGACCGCACACTGTGAGGGGCGGCTGGGACCCACCGTACTTGAGCGTGATGCTTTGGTGGTCGCACTGGAAATCCAAACCCAAGATCACGCTCGCACATAGATTCTTCATGATTAATACTTTAAAATTATCATACACAGTTCCGTTAACGCACAATTGTACCGTGCAGTAACCCAGAATGATCGATGTCTGGGTTTTATCGGCCATAGAGATGGTACCCTGAGCAGGGACCACCTTTAGGGAGAGTTGTTGTGCCAGTTCAGGGTGGATAAAACTCTCCGTGCTTCCACTGTCAATTAAGTATTTAACCCGGCACCCGTTTACCTCGATGTCCACCATTGATTTGGATAGCGGATGCGGCCTGGTCTGGTCCACTGTGACCGATGCCACTGTAGGGCCCTGATCGAGACAAGATGGCGTCCATGCTGTCTGCTCATAAGACGGCGGACCCCACGAGGTCGGGCAAGATGGCGTCCAAGATGGCCGCTCCCACGGCGCACACGTGGCGGTGGCGGGTTTTCCGGCGGTTGGTTTTCCGGCGGTGTTCCCTCTGCACACCTTCCCGAAGTGCCCCTTCTTACCGCACTTAAAGCAGGTGGTGCCTTTCGCCGGGCACAGGTTTCTGGTGTGCTTTGGCTGCCCGCAGAAGTAGCAGTTGGGTCCTTGACGCGTCGCGGCTGTCGTAGGGCTTCTGGGGGGAGAGCTGGGCCCCGCCGGTGTCGGACTGCCGGGCGGGGAAGATGCCTTCCAAGATGGCGGCACCCTTGGCGCACACGTGGCGGCGTGGGCGGCGCGGGCTGAAGAGTAGGCGTCCGAGTTTCTCTGGGCCATCTCCAGGGACCACGCGGTGTCCGCAGCCTGTTTCAGGTCCAACTCCGTTTTTTCCAGCAGTCTTTGCCGGATGTGAGTGGAGCTGAGGCCTGTGATAAAAGCATCGCGAACAAGCTCGTCGGTGTACACTGCGGCTTTTACATCTCGGCACTTACAGTCCTTGCCAAGCTTTTTCAGGATGCTTAGGAACTCCTCCACCGATTCCCCAGGTCGCTGTGCGCGAGTAGCGAGTAGATGCCTAGCATACACCTCATTCGTAGGCTGCTGGTAATGCGCCTTTAAGATGTTGCAGGCGGCCAGGTACGTATCGGCGTCTTGGATGAGGGGGTAAACCCGATGGCTTACCCAATTCCGTAGCATTCCGAGTCTCATCTTCGCAGTGTCCGTAGCGTCTTTGACGGCTGCGGAATTGTCCAGGAAGTATTCCATACAGTCAAACCAGTGTTCGAAGCGTGCTGATGCGTCCGGAGCATGTTGATCCAAATCCAAACGTTCGGGTTTCAGGAGTTGATCCATAGTGTTGAAAATTGAGTTAATAAAATTGATGTGCCTCAATTATTCCGAGACTCGAAGTTAGCAGAACAAAAGTAAGGCTTTTATTAACTCAGAACATAACACGTAAAATAGAGAGATGTCTTCCTTCAGGAGGCTGATGCCCGACTGAACTTAGATTACAAAGGAGCCAGGTATGGGCGGAGCCCTGCACACAACCAGTTCCAGCACATTCCAATACATAATACATGAGGACTGGGGGAAGGGAAAAGACACAGAAAGCAGGCAGTTACAAGACACAGAAAACAGGCAGTGATGAATGGAATATATTTCATCACAAACCCCCTCTAAACCTCCGACCAATTACTTTAAATCCATGCCCCCTGGTTATTGACCCTTCTGCTAAGGGAAATAGGTCCTTCCTATCCACTCTATCCAGGCCCCTCATAATTTTATACACCTCAATTAGGTCTCCCTCAGCCTCCTCTATTCCAAAGAAAAAAAACCCAGCCTATCCAATCTTTCCTCATAGCTAAAATTCCCCAGTCCTGGCAACATCCTCGTAAATCTCCTTTGCACCCCCTCCAGTGCAATCACATCCTTCCTGTAATGTGGTGACTAGAACTGCACGCAGTATTCTAGCTGCGGCCTAACTAGTGTTTTATACAGTTCAAGCATAACCTCCCTGCTCTTATATTCTATGCCTCAGCTAATAAAGGCAAGTATCCCGTATGCCTTCTTAACCACCATATCTACCTGTCCTGCTACCTTCAGGGATCTGTGGACCTGTACTCCAAGGTCCCTCTGATCTTCTGCACTTCTCAGTATCCTACCATTTATTGTGTAGTCCCTTGCCTTGTTAGCCCTCCCCCAAATGCATTACCTCACACTTCTCCAGATTGAATTCCATTTGCCTCTGTTCTGCCAACCTGACCAGTCTATTGATATCTTCCTGCAGTCTGCAGCTTTCTTCTTCATTATCAATCACACGGCCAATTTTTGTATCATCTGCAAACTTCTTAATTATACTTCCTACGTTCAAGTCCAAATCATTTACATATACCACAAAAAGCAAAGGACCCAGTACTGAGCCCTGCGGAACCCCACTGGAAACAGTCTTCTAGTCACAAAAACACCCTTTGACCATTACCCTTTGTTTCCTGCCTCTGAGCCAATTTTGGATCCAACTTGCCACTTTGCCTTGGATCCCATGGGCTTTTACTTTCGTGACCAATCTGCCATGCGAGACCTTATCAAAAGCCTTGCTAAAATCCATATAGACTACATCAAATGCACTACCCTCAGCGACCCTCCTTGTTACCTCCTCAAAAAATTCAATCAAGTCCAAAGATGTGCGGGTTAGGATGATTGGCTATGATAAATTGACCCTTAGTGTTAGGGGGATTAAATACTTGGGGTTACGGGGATAGGGTGGGATATGTGTTGGTGTAGGGGTTACGGGGATCGGGTGGGATATGTGTCGGTGCAGGCTCGATGGGCTGAAATGGCCTCTATCTGCACTGTGGGGTTTCTGTGATTCTGTGATTCTGTGAAGTCAGTCAGACAAGACTTTCCCTTAACAAATCCATGCTGATTGTCCCTGATTAATCCATGTCTTTCCAAATCAGAATGGTTTGTAACTTGAAGGGGAACTTACAGGTGATGGTGTTCCCAAGTGCCTGCTGCCTTTGTCCATCTAGGTGGTAGAGGTCACGGGTTTGAGAGATTCTGTCGAAGAAGCCTTGGCGAGCTGCTGCAGTGCATCTTATAGATGGGACACACTGCAACCACAGTGCGCTGGTGGTGGAGGGAGGGAATGTTTAAGGTAGTGGATGGGTGCCAATCAAGCAGACTGCTTTGTCTTGGATGGTGTCGAGCTTCTTGAATGTTGTTGGATCTGCACTCATCCAGGCAAGTGGAGAGGATTCCATCATACATTTAACTTGTGCCTTGTAGATGGTGGAAAGGCTTTGGGGAGTCAGGAGGTGAGACACTCTCCATAGAATACCCAGCCTCTGACCTGCTCTTGTAGCCACAGTATTTATGTGGCTGGTCCAGTTAAGTTTCTGGTCAATGGTGACCCTCAGGATGTTGATGGTGAAGGTTTCGATGAAGGTAATGCCATTGAATGTCAAGGGGAGTTGGTTAGACTCGCTCTTGTTGGAGGTAGTCATTGTCTAGCACTTGTGTGGCACAAATGTTACCTGCCACTTCTCAGCCTAAGCCTGAATGTTGTCCAGGTCTTGCTGCATGCGGGCATAGACTGCTTCATTGTCTGAGGAGCTGCAAATGGAACTGAACACTGTGCAATCATTTGCGAACATCCTCACTTCTGATCTTATGACGGAGGGAAGGTCATTGATGGAGTAGCTGAAGATGGTTGGGTCTAGGACACTGTCCTGAGGAACTCCTGCAGTGATGTCCTGGGGCTGAGATGATTGGCTTCCAACAACCACAACCATCTTCGTTTGTGCTAGGTATGACTCCAGCCAGTGGAGCATTTTCCCCCTGATTCACATTGATTTCAGTTTGACGAGGGCTCCTTGATGCCACACTCGGTCAAATGCTGCCTTGATGTCAAGGGCAGTCACTCTCACCTCACCTCTGGAATTCAGCCCTTTTGTCCATGTTTGGACCAAGGCTGTAATGAGGTCTGAAGCTAAGTGGTCTTGGCAGATGTAGTACTGAAGGTTTGATCATGTGACACTGATCATGTGACATTTGATGGTGGAGTGGTGAGTGCAAGTGAGCTAAAGTGAGTAAATCTGAAATTCTGCAGTGCTGCTGGCCATCTGCTGACTAGACCCTGCTTTAAATGACACTTACTTTGACAGGCCCTTGAGGAGGATGTTATCATAATCCCATCGAGAGAGGCAAGGAATCGGAAATATTGAAGGACAGCCACCTCTGAGAGAACTTCCGGCCTGTTCGTAAACATATTTTGCTCTTTTAAATCTCGCAAGAAACTTGGGTTGAGCAAATGTTCTTTAACTACAAGACCAAAATGTATGTTGCCTTGAACCTTTTTGATTGGACCAATAAGTGTGACACTGAATTGAACCAGTGTCACCTAACAAGAATCAGCATAGCAAGTGCCCCTTAATATGATAAATGAACGAGTGGTCCAATTAAAGTAATATGCTTAAAATAAAGCAACAAAATTTAAGTTTACCAATGGAATTAGTATGTCATTGCTGCCGTTTATATGACACACTATGACCTGCGGTGCCCACCAGTCACAGAAGGCCTCAAGCATACCCGTGGGCACCACATGCTCCCTCCCCAAGGCCTTAGGTAGCAGTTTCTGAACAGGGAAATACTATAATCTAAGAAACTGTTTCTTCAGAATTTTGTACCCAGTGTCTGAGCCAGCATTGGGGGAGAGGAGCTTCTAACACAATGAGAGGATCTTAATCTTCAGTCAGTAAAAACAAACTGGCCTATGTAGAAAAAACAGGTCTGACTCCCACTTCAACTTACCAGCACTAAGTTTAGGTTTGGTTGCGTCTGCAGCTATTTCACAAAGGGAAGTTAAGTTTGGAGCAGTAAATCTTGAGCTGATGTTTAACGTTAAACTTTAGGTCAGAGGATTTTTTTTTGTCAGTGAAAGAAATACCACTTGGCCACGTCACTGCAGCATGCATGTGTGGAGTGAATGATCCGGAGCCTACAGATATAGGCCTAGCTCTAAGCCTAATCAATTTTTATTTATAACTCTGACAAACAGGAAATTCAAGCTCAAAAACATTCCATATAAGAGGATGTAGTTGCTGACAGTGTCTGTCCAGTACCACAAATTATGGCAGAGAAACCCGGTCCATAATGACATCTACAATTAACATTGTCTATGACACTGTCTGAAATTATGCTTACTTTCAAAATAGCAGCATACTGACTCAGTCTGTCTATCACCACAGTTAACATTCCAAAACAATCTGCTCTGTCAGCACCTCATTAAAACTCCTGGTGATACATACAGGTGATAAATTCAAACTATCCCAAATATCCTACCATGTTCTATACAAAAGCTACTCATGCTTGAGTTCAGCACTGATAAGTCATCAGCAAAATGCACCCATAGAATATTTATTGTGTTGGTCAGGTGTCTTGGAGGCAGAGAACCTCAGGCAAACAGTTTCATCCCAGAGTAGATGTTTGCCCTCACTGCCTGGGCAGTAATCTGGCGGGGCAAATCGCATGCCCTTTGTAGAACCTGCCTGATTTTCTCTCCACTGAAAATCAGATTAATATGAAAATGAATCACCAATAAATCACCCCACTTATTCAATTGATGTTATAGGGTTCCCACTGATGCTGACAACCCTGTGACTTGACCTTGACTTACATTGGCTTCCGGTCCAGCAACATCTCAAATTTAAAATTCTCATCCCTCCATTGCATCACCCCCATCCTATTTCTGTAATGTTCTCCAGCCCTATAACCCTCCAAGAACTCTGCGTTCCTCCAATTCTGGCCTCTTGGTCATCCCTGATTTCCTTCACCCCACCATTGGTAGCTGTGCCTTCAGCTGTTGAGGCCCTAAGCTCTGGAATTCCCTCCCTAAACATCACCGCCTCTCTACCGCTCTCTCCTCCTTTAAGGCACTCCTTAAAACCTACCTCTTTGACCAACTGTCCTAATATCTCCTTATGTGGCGCGGTGTTACATTTTATTGTCTGATAATTGCTCCTGTGAAACACTTGGGGTGTCTTACTGGGTTAAAAGCACTATATAAATGCAAGTTGTGGTTGTTGTCAGAGGCCTGAAGTGGTCGTAGGCAGAGGAGGTTTCACTGGGTACTTCTGATGGCAAAGTGCCACCAGTGGCAAAGCTAATAATCTGCCATTGGGACCATCATCAGGACAAGAGCTCTCGACCCACTTGTAGCACCAACAATGCGCTTGGCCCACGGAAGCCTATACAGATTTTCTCCCTGACATCATGGAAGTCCAACCCTGCAGTGTAACTAGGGTAGATTAAGCATGAATGGAGTTGCGTCAGTTAGAAAACTGCTTCCATCGGCGATTATTTGCTTTACTTGGCAGGCTGAGGCATTTCGAAACTAGACTGGAATGCAGGATGGTGAGCTAAAGATTGCTCGTGCACTCTGTGCTGTTGATTGTGATGGAGGCTACCTGAAGATAGCACTGTTTGACATACTGAAATGAACTGGAGGAGAAACCTACATAAATAGCATGGCACTTGATAACAAAGGCCAAAACTGTTCTGTCTGTGGTTGGAAAACTATTTCAACTGTAATAGTGCATTAATCATAGACAAATATATAATTATCACAATATTCCTGTGCCTGTCTTTGCTAGAACATGCCAAACTCCAGAGACAGTTCTACTGAAGATGTAGGAATGGATGAATATTGTTTGATTATTTTTTGAAACCTGGGAGTATTTATACAGAACATTGCCTCAGAAAATTAAATGAATGGGATCGAATCTATGATGAGTTAAATTATACAATGGAAAGGACCTGGGTGTGGAGCGAGCAGCGAGGTGAGGCGGAGCATAAAAGCAGCGGCAGCAGCGAGGCCCGACCACAGCGGCGGACCTGGGTGTGGAGCAAGGTGAGGCGAGTATAAAAGCGGCAGCAGCAGCGAGGCCTGACCACAGCGGCGGACCTGGGTGTGGAGCGAGGCAAGGCGAGTATAAAAGCGGCGGCAGCAGCAAGGCTTTCCAATTCAGCAGCGGGAGAGAGAGGTAAAAAGGAATCAAAGTGTGATGTCACCAGAAAGCAGGTAAGTGATTGGTTGGTGAGTATTTCTCCCTTTCTTTTCCAAACTTAAACTCTGTGGTTTATAGTTTCTAAGCTCTGAGGTGTAGCGGGGGCTGCTGGAAATCAAAAAATTTAACTTAATTTAAAGGAAGTAAAGGGTAAGTCATGTCAGGACAGCTCAGCCCCGTAGTTTGCTCCTCCTGCACTATGTGGGAAATCAGGGACACTTCCTGTGTCCCTGACGACCATGTGTGCAGGCAGTGTGTCCAGCTGAAGCTACTGACAGACCGCATTGCGGCACTGGAGCAGCGGATGGATAGATATTGGAGTATTCACGAGGCTGACGAAGTCGTGGATATCACGTTTAGGGAGGTGGTCACACCGCAGGTAAAGGTTGCACAGGCAGAAAGGGAATGGGTGACCATCAGGCAGAATACTAGGCGCAGGCAGGTAGTGCAGGAATCCCCTGGGGTCATCCCCCTCTCGAACAGTTATACCATTTTGGATGCTGTTGGGGGGGATGGCTTAACAGGGGAAGGCAGCAGCAGCCAACCTCCTGGCACCAGGGGTGGTTCTGCTGCACAGGACGGGAGGAAAAAGAGGGGTAGAGCTATAGTGATAGGGGATTCTATTGTAAGGGGAATAGATAGGCGTTTCTGCAGCAGCAAACGAGACTCCAGGATGGGGTGTTGCCACCCTGGTGCAAGGGTCAAGGATGTCTCGGAGAAGCTGCAGAAAATTTTGGAAAGGGAGGGTGAACAGCCAGTTGTTGTGGTGCATATAGGTACCAACGATATAGGTAAAGAATGGGATGAGGTCCTAAAAGCTGAATATAGGGAGTTAGGAGGTAAATTAAAAAATAGGACCACAAGGGTAGTAATCTCAGGATTGCTACCAGTGCCACATGCTAGTCAGAGTAGAAATAGAAGGATAATTCAAAAGAATACGTGGCTAGAGGAATGGTGCAAGGGGGATGGATTCAAATTCCTAGGACATTGGAACCGGTTCTGGGGGAGGTGGGACCAGTACAAACCGAACGGTCTGCACCTGGGCAGGACCGGGCCCGATGTCCTTGGGGGAGTGTTTGCTAGTGCTGTGGGGGAGGGTTTAAACTAAAATGGCAGGGGATTGGGAACCTGAGCAGGGAGACAAAGGAAAGGGAAACAAGGATAGAAGCAAAAGACAGGAAGGAGAAAAACAAAGGTGGCAATCAGAGAAATCAAGGGTTTAAAACAAACATGGCCACAGTAAATAATAATTCTAAAAGGTCTAAGAGCATTAAAAAAACAAGCCTGAAAGCTTTGTGTCTTAATGCAAGGAGCATTCATAATAAGGTGGATGAATTAGCAGCGCAAATAGAGGTAAATGAACACGATGTGATTGGGATTACGGAAACATGGCTCCAGGGGGACCAAAGCTGGGAACTCAACATCCAGGGGTATTCAATATTCAGGAAAGATAGGCAAAAAGGAAAAGGAGGTGGGGTAGCATTGCTGATTAAAGAGGGGATTAACACAATTGTAAGGAAAGATGTTAGCTCTGATGATGTGGAATCTGTATGGGTAGAACTGAAAAATACCAAAGGGCAGAAAACGTTAGTGGGATTGGTGTATAGACCCCCAAACAGTAATGCAAAGGTTGGGGATGGCATTAAAAGGGAAATTAGAGAAGCGCGCAATAAGGGCACAGCAGTCATCATGGGCGACTTTAATCTACATATAGATTGGGCTAACCAAATTAGTAACAATATTGTGGAGGAGGAATTCCTGGAGTGTATATGGGATGGTTTCCTGGACCAATATGTCGAGGAACCAATTAGGGATCAGGCTATCTTGGACTGGGTATTATGTAATGAGAAAGGATTAATTAGCAATCTTGTTGTGCGAGGCCCCTTGGGTCGGAGCGATCACAATATGATAGAATTCTTCATTAAGATGGAGAGTGAAGTAGTTGACTCAGAGACTAAGGTCCTGAATTTAAATAAAGGGAACTATGATGGTGTGAGACGCGAGTTGGGCAGGATTGATTGGGTAATGTCACTCAAAGGGTTGACAGTGGATAGGCAATGGCAAACATTCAAAGATTGCATGGATGAACTACAGAATTTGATAATCCCAGTTTGGCATAAAAATAAATCAAAAACGGTGACTCAACTGTGGCTAACAAGGGAAATTAGGGATAACATAAGATCCACAGAGAGGACATATAAATTGGCCAAAAAAAGCAGCATACCTGAGGATTGGGAGCAGTTTAGGATTCAGCAAAGGAGGACAAAGGGATTAATTAAGAGGGGGAAAATAGATTATGAAAGTAAGCTTGCAGGGAACATAAAAACTGACTGTAAAAGGTTTTATAGATATGTGAAGAGAAAAAGATTGGTGAAGTCAAGTGTAGGTCCCTTACAGTCAGAATAAGGGGAATTTATAATGGGGAACAAAGAAATGGCTGACCAATTAAATACATATTTTGGTTCTGTCTTCACAAAGGAGGACACAAATAGCCTCCCAGAGGTGTCAGGGAACATAGGGACTAATGAGAGGGAGGAACTGAAAGAAATCAGTATTTGTAGGGAAATGGTGTTGGAGAAGTTGACGGGATTGAAGAACATAAGAACATAAGAATATAAGAACACAAGACCATAGGAACATAAGAAATAGGAGCAGGAGTAGGCCAATCGGCCCCTCGAGCCCGCTCCGCCATTCAATAAGATCATGGCTGATCTGATCCTAACCGCCAATCTACTATCACAGAACCATCTCCTGAATCTAACAGAATTAGACACACGAAATAGGAGCAGGATCAGGCTACACGGCCCCTGGGCCCGCTCCGCTACCCACAGGGCCATGACCGATCCGAACCTAGACTCATGTCCAAATTCCTGCCCGCTCCCCATAACCCTTTATTCCCTTTATTTCTAGGAAACTGTCTATTTCTGTTTTAAATTTATGTAATGATGTAGCTTCTACAGCTTTTTGGGGCAGCATATTCCATGGACCTACCACCCTCTGAGTGAAGTAGTTCCTCCTCATCTCAGTTTTGAAAGAGCAGCCCCTTATTCTAAGACTATGCCCCCTAGTTCTAGTTTCACCCATCATCGGGAACATCCTCCCCGCATCCACCTGATCCAACCCCTTCACAATCTTATATGTTTCAATAAGATCGCCTCTCATTCTTCTGAACTCCAATGAGTAGAGTCCCAATCTACTCAACCTCTCCTCATATGTCCATCCCCTCATCCCCGGGATTAACCGAGTGAACCTTCTTTGTACTGACTCGAGAGCAAGTATGTCTTTTCTTAAGTATGGACACCAAAACTGTATGCAGTATTCCAGGTGCGGTCTCACCAATACCTTGTACAACTGAAGCAATACCTCCCTATTTTTATATTCTATCCCCCTAGCAATGAAAGCCAACATTCCATTGGCCTTCTTAATCACTTGTTGCACCTGCATACTAACCTTTTGAGTTTCGTGCACCAGGACCCCCAGATCCCTTTGTACTTCAGTACTTTCCAGTTTCTTGCCATTAAGATAATAACTTGCTCACGATTTTTCCTGCCAAAGTGCATAACCTCACACTTTCCAGTATTGTATTCCATCTGCCAAATCTCTGCCCACTTACTTAGCCTGTCTATGTCCCCTTGCAGGTTTTTTATGTCCTCCTCACTCACTACTTTCCCTCCCATCTTAGTATCATCTGCAAACTTTGATATGTTACACTCGGTCCTCTCCTCCAAATCGTTAATATAGATTGTAAAGAGTTGGGGACCCAGCACTGACCCCTGTGGAACACCACTAGTTACTGATTGCCAGTCCGATAATGAACCATTTATCCCAACTCTCTGCCTTCTGTTAGATAGCCAATCCTCTATCCATGCCAGAATATTACCCCCAATCCCGTGATTTTTTATCTTAAGCAATAATCTTTTGTGTGGCACCTTGTCAAATGCCTTTTGGAAGTCTAAATACACTACGTCCACTGGTTCCCCTTTATCCACCCTATATGTTACTTCCTCAAAGAACTCCAGCAAATTTGTCAAACATGCCTTCCCCTTCATAAAACCATGCTGACTTTGTCCTATTAAATTATGATTATCCAAATGTCCTGTTACTGTCTCCTTAATAATGGACTCCAATATTTTACCTACCACAGATGTTAGGCTAACTGGTCTATAGTTTCCAGCCTTCTGTCTACTGCCCTTTTTAAATAAGGGTGTTACATTAGCAGTTTTCCAGTCTGCTGGGACCTTTGCTGAGTCCAGGGAGTTTTGGAAAATTATTACCAATGCATCCACAATCCCTACCGCCACTTCCCCCAAGACCCTAGGATGTAAGCCATCAGGTCCAGGTGATTTATCCGCCTTGAGTCCCATTATTTTACCGAGTACCACTTCCTTAGTGATTTTGATCGTGTTTAGCTCCTCCCCCCCTATAGCCCCCTGTTTGTCCAGTGTTGGGATATTCTTAGTGTCTTCTACTCTAAAGACTGATACAAAATATTCATTCAGCGTTTTTGCCATCTCCATATTTCCCACTATTAATTTCCCGGTCTCATCCTCTGAGGGACCAACATTTACTTTAGCCACCCTTTTTCTTTTTATATAACTATAAAAACTCTTACTATCTGTTTTTATATTTTTAGCTAATTTACTTTCATAATCTATCTTCCCTTTCTTAATCAATCTTTTTGTTATTTTTTGCTGTCTTTTAAAGTTTTCCCAATCCTCGATCCTCCCACTAGATTTGGCTAACTTATATGCCCTTGTTTTTAGTCGAATACTATCCTTAATTTCTTTACTTAGCCATGGATGGCTGTCTTTTCTTTTACACCCTTTTCTTCTCAGTGGAATATATTTTGTTTGGAAGTTGTAAAATAACTCCTTAAATGTACACCACTGATCATGTATCGTCTTACCCTTTAATCTATTTTCCCAATCCACTCTACTCAATTCCGCTCTCATACCTTCATAGTCTCCTTTATTCAAGCTTAGCACGCTTGTTTGAGATCCAACCTTCTCACCCTCTAATTGAATATGGAATTCAACCATGTTATGATCACTCATTCCAAGGGGATCCTTTACTAGGACATTTTTAATTAATCCTGTCTCGTTACACAGGACCAGATCTAATGTTGCTTGCCCCCTGGTCGGTTCAGTTACATACTGCTCAAGAAACCCATCCCTAATACACTCAATGAACTCATCCTCAAGGCAGCCCTGCCCAATTTGATTTGTCCAATTAATATGATAGTTAAAATCCCCCATAATTATAGATGCTCCCTTATTACAAGCCTCAACTATTTCATAGAAACATAGAAACATAGAAGATAGGAGCAGGAGTAGGCCATTCGGCCCGTCGAGCCTGCTCCACCATTCAATGTGATCATGGCTGATCATCCAAATTCAGTACCCTGTCCCTGCCTTTTCCCCATATTCCTTGATCCCTTTAGCCTCAAGAAATATATCCAACTCTTTCTTGAATATATTTAATGAACTAGCCTCCACCACCCTCTGTGGCAGAGAATTCCACAGGTTCACCACTCTCTGAGTGAAGAAATTCCTCCTCATTTCAGTCCTAAATGGCTTACCCCTTATCCTTAGACTATGACCCCTGGTTCTGGACTCCCTGGCCATCAGAAACATCCTTCCTGCATCTAGTCTGTCCAGACCTGACAGAATTTTATAGGTTTCGATGAGATCCCCTCTCAATCTTCTAGACTCCAGTGAGTATAAGCCCAATCGACACAATCTCTCCTCATACGTCATTCCTGCCATCCCAGGTATCAGCCTGGTGAATCTTCGCTGCACTCCGTCCATGGCAAGAACGTCCTTCCTCAGGTAAGGTGACCAAAACTGCACACAATACTCAAGGTGCGGTCTCACCAAGGCCCTGTACAACTGTAGCAAGACATCCTTGTTCCTGTACTCGAACCCACTTGCTACGAAGGCCAACATACCATTTGCCTTCTTAACCGCCTGCTGCACCTGCATGCTTACCTTCAGCGACTGGTGCACAAGGACACCCAGGTCTCTTTTCACTTCCCCTTCTCCCAATCTATTGCCATTCAAATAATGATCTGCCTCCCTGTTTTTGCCACCAAAGTGGATAACCTCACATTTATCCACATTATAGTGCATTTGCCATGTTTCTGCCCAATCACCCAACCTGTCCAAATCGTACTAGAGTTTCCCAACATCCTCCTCGCAGCTTACTGATTGATACTCCGTCCAACAGCGTTGCAACTGTTCGGAGGCCTATAGACTACGCCCACTAGTGTTTTTTTCCCCTTATTATTCCTTACCTCCACCCAAACTGTTTCATTATCCTGATCTTTTGACCCAATATCATTTCTCTGTATTACAGTGATTCCTTCCTTTATTAACATAACCACCCCACCTCCCCTTCCTTCCTGCCTGTCCTTCCTGATCGTTAAATAACCTGGTATGTTTAATTCCCAGGCCGATAAATCCCCAGGGCCGGATAATCTACATCCTAGGGTACTTAAGGAAGTGGCCCTGGAGATAGTAGATGCATTGCTGGTCATCTTCCAGAACTCGATAGACTCTGGAACATTACCCATGGATTGGAGGGTAGCTAATGTTACCCCACTATTCAAAAAAGGTGGTAGAGAAAAAGCGGGGAATTATAGACCGGTAAGCCTGACATCGGTCGTGGGGAAAATGCTAGAGTCCATTATAAAAGATGTAATAGCAGAGCACTTGGAAAGCAGTGACAGGATCGGACAAAGTCAACATGAATTTACAAAAGGTAAATCGTGCTTGACTAATCTACTGGAATTTTTTGAGGATGTAACTGGTAAAATAGATAAAGGTGAACCAGTGGATGTGGTGTATTTGGACTTTCAGAAGGCTTTCGATAAGGTCCCGCATAAGAAATTAGCGTGCAAAATTAAGGCACATGGGATTGGGGGCAAGGTATTGACTTGTATAGAGAACTGGTTGACAGATAGAAAGCAAAGAGTTGGAATAAATGGGTCATTTTCCGAGTGGCAGGCAGTGACTAGTGGGGTACCGCAAGGATCGGTCCCAGGACCCCAGCTGTTCACAATATATATTAATGATCTGGATGAGGGAACTGGATGTAATATCTCCAAATTTGCAGACGACACAAAGCTGGGTGGGAGGGTATGCTGTGAGGAGGATGTCGTGAAACTCCAGTACGATTTGGACAGGTTGGGTGATTGGGCAGAAACATGGCAAATGCACTATAATGTGGATAAATGTGAGGTTATCCACTTTGGTGGCAAAAACAGGAAGGCAGATTATTATTTGAATGGCAATAGATTGGGAGAAGGGGAAGTGCAAAGAGACCTGGGTGTTCTTGTGCACCAGTCGCTGAAGGTAAGCATGCAGGTGCAGCAGGCAGTTCAGAAGGCAAATGGTATGTTGGCCTTTGTAGCAAGAGGGTTCGAGTACAGGAACAAAGATGTCTTGTTGCAGTTGTACAGGGCCTTGGTGAGACCGCACCTTGAGTATTGTGTGCAGTTTTGGTCGCCTTATCTGAGGAAGGATATTCTTGCCATGGAAGGAGTGCAGTGAAGATTCACCAGGCTGATACCTGGGATGGCAGGAATGACGTATGAGGAGAGATTGTGTCGATTGGGCTTATACTCACTGGAATTTAGAAGATTGAGAGGGGATCTCATCAAAACCTATAAACTTCTGTCAGGCCTGGACAGACTAGATGCAGGAAGGATGTTCCCGATGGCCGGGGAGTCCAGAACCAGGGGTCATATTCTAAGGATAAGGGGTAAGCCATTTAGGACTGAGATGAGGAGGAATTTCTTCACCCAGAGAGTGGTGAACCTGTGGAATTCTCTGCCACAGAGGGCAGTGGAGGCCAGTTCATTAAATATATTCAAGAAGGAGTTGGATATATTACTTAAGGCTAAAGGGATCAAGGGATATGGGGAGAAGACAGGGACAGGGTACTGAATTTGGATGATCAGCCATGATCTCATTGAATGGCGGAGCAGGCTCGAGGGGCCGAATGGCCTACTCCTGCTCCTATCTTCTATGTTTCTATGGATGCTTTAATGGTCTTTTCACCTTCCATACTTTTGTATATCCTTAGAATATTCTGCAAAGTCAGGTAGGGTTGTTAGTTAAGATTCTGATTAAATGCCTCAAACCATTGTAGCATGCAAAGTAAAGAAGTTGAAAGCAAAGGCGTTTTAACATGCTTTTCTTTTACCCTCCGATTTTTTGCACTCATCCATGCAAGGATTGAAGTTTCGACATGGGAAAGTGGAACACTTTGCCATTTTGGCCAAACTTGGGTAGCATTTCTGTGGCTGTTCTCCCGATCTGCCGCCCTAACTTCAGCGGAAACTCCGGAGAAACGGCAGAAGAAGAACCCGTGGGAAAATTCTACCCCTGCTGTGTCAGCATTGAGCATTCTGCATGTCAGCTCCAGCAGACTCAGACACAAAGCAAAGCTCACTCGACACTGACCCAACAAAGTGCCTCAACACCAGCCTGAGGAGAGCACCCTCTTCTGTGGCAGTGCGTTGATTCCAAGTCCCAGACCAGTCATCCTTCTGGCTTTTCTGAATGAGATTTGTCAATGAAATGCCCCAAATAAGGATCAGTTTTGTTCTCTGATCGCTCACTCACTAGGAATTAAATGAAGATTTTCCCCAAACTATCTCTATGTAAGATCCTTATAGTCAACTGGTAAAGAAGACTTTCATCCGATCAGTCAAACACAAGCTCCAGATAATGAAAGGACTGTATGCCAACCCATTGCAGTCAGTCCCCTTTAATTGAGGCTGTGCTATAATGAAAGCAAGATCTGACAGAGATTACTGTGGACAGCTTTATAATGAGGATTAGATGTATAAGTGAGTCACAATTATGGGAACTGGAGATAAAATTTGTAGTTTGAAACTTTGCTCACTGTTATTTACTTCAAAATCATTTCTGACCACAAGCCTAATGTGAAGCATGATGAGCCAGCAGCTTTTTCCCCTCTCACACCACAGGGATTTGGTTCTGTTGCAGGGTTTAAAGTGGCAAATGAGTGCCTAATATGACAAGTCATTTGTCTTTTTATATAATCAGGACAGGGTATTGCCAAACTGATTGCAGCTCAGTGAAACCCACCTGGAAAGGTAACCCCCGATCTGGCACAAACCAGAGGCCTAAGGAACTTATGAACCAACAAGGAGACTTGATTGTCAAATTTTCATCAGGAAAATAATTAGCAGCCTGTGCTGCAATTGTTCCCACCCTCTCATTATAGGCTTACCCTCCCACACAATGGTACTTTCCTCAGTCACCTACTCAGGTACTCTACCGAGAAGGTACATTTAAAATTCTAATGAAGGTGTAGGGAGTGGTGGGTTTGTCGGCCTTTTAAATTGACCTTGATGGTTCGAATCGTCCCACTCCCTGGCTCTGGGGCTTGGAATTATTTAGGGGATGTGATAGATGTCGGCAGACAACTGTTTGGTGCAAGCACGGTGGCATAGTGGTTAGCACTGTTGCCTCACAGCGCCAGGGACCCGGGTTCAAATCCGGCCTCGGGTGACTGTCTGTGTGGAGTTTGCACATTCTCCCCGTGTTTGCGTGGGTTTCCTCCGGGTGCTCCGGTTTCCTCCCACAGTCCAAAGATGTGCGGGTTAGGTTGATTGGCCATGATAAAAAAAATTGACCCTTAGTGTTAGGGGGGATTAAATACGTGGGGTTACGGGGATAGGGCTTGGGTGGGATGGCTGTCGGTGTAGGGACCGGGTGCTAGGGTTTGGATGATCAGCCATGATCTCGTTGAATGGCGGAGCAGGCTCGAAGGGCTGAGTGGCCTACTCCTGCTCCTATCTTCTATGTTTCTATGTTTCTATTTAGAAATCGCACACCACACGAATTAACTGGACAAAAACGTATACGCAATGGGTACAGAGGTTATGCAGTGAGAGAAAAAAACCCAAAATAAAACCACCTCCCACCACTACACTAACTAAGTTAGGCTCTGAAATTACAGGGACTATGCTCACCAAAGGATTTCCCCACAGGTTAGACCAGTTGCACACTGCTTTCTCTCTCCTCAATCTTGTGGACTCCTTGGCTGGTTGCGGTGCCTTCGGTATTAGCACTGGTCGACGTTTTGACGGTAAACAAGTTTCTCCTAGAGTCGATGATGGTTGATCTTTCAGTGACTCCAAGGCTTCTTGTTAGGTTTTCTTGTTGCATTGCTGTAACCTCGTGTGGCAAGTTAGATGTTTCAAAGCCAGAGTCAAAGAGCCCAGAGTCCAAGTGCCTTTCCAGCGTGTTCTCGGGTACGTTTCTTCTGCTCCAGTGTGCTGCTGCTGCTGCCCGTCGGCACTCTCTCTCTTCAGCCCGTCTGTTGAGGTCTCTTTAGCTACTAACAAGACCCCAGTTATACCTGAGAGGCTGCTTAAACTTTTGCGCCAAAACTCGGTTGCACAATTGATTTTAGATGACTCCCTTTTGTGCGATTTTGGCAGGCTGATCAACTCTGATGTGATCCCTTTGTGAGAATTTTGGTGGGCTGATTGAGCATTAGCATGAATCAAGATTCCCAAAGGTGTTGATGGGGTTTTTGAATGGTGCTGTTAGAATGTAATCAGGTCTTGGTACTGTCCATTGTGTGTTTTGCTGATGCTAGGTTTTTCTGTATAGCTGTTTTAAGAACTATTAAAATATCAAATCAAATCAACTTTTATTGTCATTGTTAGTGCACAAGTGCAGTACAACGAAATGTAGGCTTGCGGCTCCCGAGAGTGTACATTTAGATTAAGACATTTAAACATTCAACATACACTTGGCTTGTAATACATTAACATAAACATAACCATAATAAAGTGCATTGGCAGATGTGCAGGCTTTAGAGTTTATTTGTGGAGTTCAGTAGGATGACAGCCCTGGGAAAGAAGCTGTTCCTAAATCTGGTCATACGGGTGCGAATGCATCTGTAGCGTCTCCCAGATGTCAGGAGGGCGAACAAACTGTGGCTGGGGTGGGTAGGGTCTTTGATGATGGACTGTGACCTCCGCAAACAGCGTTTCTGGTATATGTGCTCTATGGTCGGTAGCCGGGTGCCGGTAATGCGTTGGGCAGTTTTGACTACCCGCTGCAGGGCTTTCCGGTCATAGTAGCTACAGCTGCCATACCATACTGTGATACAGTTCGTCAGGATGCTCTCTATTGTGCAGCGGTAAATGTTAGAGAGGATCAGGGGTGACAGGTTACATCCCTTCAGCCTCCTTAGGAAATATAGGCGCTGCTGGGCCTTCTTCACCAGAGAGGAGGTATTGAGGGACCAGGAGAGGTCTTCCGTGATGTGGACTCCGAGGAACTTAAAGCTGTCCACCCTTTCCACCACAGCCCCATTGATGTGGATGGGGGTGTGACTTCCGCCTTTAGACTTCCTGAAGTCCACAATGATTTCATTGGTTTTCTTGATGTTAAGGGCCAGGTTGTTATCGGTGCACCACTTCACGAGATGCTGGAACTCCTCCCTGTAGGCTGACTCATCTTTGTCGGTGATCTGGCCTACTACCGTGGTATCATCCGCAAACTTGATGATGGTGTTGGAACCATGAACAGCCACACAGTCGTGGGTGAAGAGGGAGTAGAGGAGGGGGCTCAGCACACATCCTTGTGGGGCCCCCGTGTTCAGGGTCGGGGGTGTAGTGTATGTAACTGTTCTACCTTTAAGAGAACTATTGTATGTAACCGTCCACCTTTAAGAGAACTATTTTAGGTGTGGCACTACTTTATCCTGGCTGCTGTATACTGTAATACCGACGGTGACCACACCGGTATATAAGTGCTGTGGCAGAATTTATTGGGCAGATTCGCCCTGACCTTCGAATAGTAAAGTCCTGTTAAAGTTACTCTTGTAGTCTGTGTATTACTTCGCTATACAACCCACAGACTTTACAGTGGCGACGAGTTCGATCTTACCCTGCGTGCAGCAATACGTCCGAAGCAGTTAACGAAGCGTCGAGAAGAGGCAACCGCCCTCGTCGTTCTGCTGAGAGAAAACTCGAGACTGCACAGCAAGAAAGAAGGAAGACTTCAGACACGCAGCCTTCCATCAGCAACAGGCACGGATTGTCCCTTCTGCCACGGTGGTGAGTGAGCCGATCAACACGAGAAGCAAGTCGGCCACGGTGACTGTGAGTAAAGGGAAAATAGAAACAAATAAACGGAGGATAAGGGCGGTGCACTTGACCACGGTCGAGGGGGAAAGGAGCCGGACAGAAGTCGGGCCCCGAGGCGTTGAGACTGGGGCAGCGTGGAGCAGAAGCCGCGGTACAAGCGGGCTGGGGAGCGTCGTGAGACGACTAGACCGCGACGGCGAAAAAGGCCGGACATATACCGCGACCATGAGGCGCTGCGACCAGGATCGTAAGGCGCGGGAAGATATAAACATAAATAAGCCACGGAGAACTCAGCCGCAGCCGGGGAGGAAAGCACCGGACTGCGAGAGGGCTGGGAGGCACGATTGGAGCGAAAAAGGCCGGGCACCTACCGAGGCCGCGAGGCGCTGCGACCGGGATCATAAGGCGCGGGGGCAATAAATAAATAAATAACTAAATAACCCACGAAGAATCAGCCGCAGCCGGGGAGGAAAGGACCGGACTGCGGGAGGTCTGGGAGAGGCGTTTAAAGCCGCTGAGGGAGAGCTGCGCGAGCGGGAGAGACAGAGCCCGAGAGAGAGCGAGCGAGAGCCGAGCGAGCGGGAGAGACAGAGCCCGAGAGAGAGCGAGCGAGAGCCGCGCGAGCGGGAGAGACAGAGCCCGAGAGAGAGACCGAGCGAGGTTCCGGCCAGCGGCTTGCAGCAGCTGCCGTGAAGGACCAGGAGCTGGATCTGTCCGACGCCAACTAGTTGTCCCCAGCCGAAAAGAAGAAGGGGGGGGAGCAAGGAACGCGATCGGCTTTTCTAGCGCGCGCTTCAGAATAAACTGAAGCCGGCGCACAGGCTTCAAACCCCGTAAACCAGCGGTCATCGCCCGAGGGCAAAGCTTACCCCTCCCACCAGAGGAAGAAGTCAGGAGCGGGAAACTGCCATTTTGCCAGTAGGGGGGAAGAAGACAAGCGCGGGAAACTGCCATTTTGCCAGTAGGCGGGGAAGAAGACAAGCGCGGGAAACCGCCATTTTTGGGAAAAAAAAAAGAAAAAGTTAAAAGTTAAAGAGAAATCCTGTTGCTTCGCAGAAAGATAGTGAGGGATAGTGAAGATGCCTAAGCATGGTAACATCAACAACTTCGATGCCGAGGTGGAAGATTGGGCCACGTACGTAGAACGTATCGAGATATATTGTGAGGCCAATAAAATAGAAGATGATGCTAAAGCTATAACCTTGCTAAACTCGATGGGCGCGAAGACATACGGGTTATTGAAGCATCTTCTATCACCAGCTAAACCGGCGGATCAGACTTTCGATAATATTGTTGCTGTTCTGAAGGATCACTTGAACCCCACACCGCTGATGTTGGCGGAACGATTCAAATTTTATGCGAGAACGCAACGGAAAGAGGAAAGCAACGCGGAATACTTGGTCGAACTGCGTAGACTAGCGAAATACTGCCAGTTTGGAGGAAATCTAACAGAGGCATTGCGAGACAAGTTCATGTGCGGGCTGTCGAAGGAAGGAACGCAAAAGCGACTACTCGAAGAAAACGACCTTAAACTTGAGAGGGCTGTCCTTATTGCAGCATCGCACGAAGCCGCAGCGAAAGGAACTGCGGAAATGCAGCTAAAGGCAGCGGTACTCAGTGTGGATCAAATTACTTCGGGTACAACGAAATGTTATCGTTGTGGGAAGACAACACACGACCAGAACCAATGCTGGTTTAAAAACCAGGAATGTAGAAAATGTGGCAAACTGGGTCACATAGCTAAAGTATGCCGGTCAGGAAAGAAGACCAACAACCAAAAAAAGCCATCACAGGGAAAGTACAACAAAGTACACAAGGTGGCTGAGAAGAGTTCAGACGAACAGAATTCGGATTCAGACCCAAATGGCCAGGAACTGGGTAGTCCGAGAATTCACAATGTGAGTAAGAAAGCTGACCTACAAACTATCTGGGTCATGCTAAAAATAGCCAGAGTCCAAGTGAAAATGGAGTTGGACACTGGATCAGCCCTATCAGTCATAAATCGAAGGGATTACAATCGGCTATTCTCACATATACCCTTGAGAGATACCAAGTTCGTATTGCAGACATACATGGGGCATAAAGTATACCCCATGGGGAAGATAAGAGTCAAGGTGAGAGACAGGGGCAAAGAACACCCAGGAATGGACTTATATGTACTACCTGAGGGAGGACCACCACTTCTAGGACGGGAGTGGATCAAGAAAATAGACATGGAATGGCACTACCTCAAAGCAATAACGAGTGAGGACTCGGTGCAGACAATCAGCTCAGACTCTGAAATGGATGACGATGAGACCAGCCCAAGTATGAAAGACAAGTCTAAAATGAACTTGCTGACTGAGGTTGGAAAAACGAAGGCGTGCATAAAGGCTTATGCTCCAGAGGAGAACAAAGTTTCAGAACAGAATTCCACTGAACAACAACAACATAGTTTGACAGAGAATTCTGAGTCTGTCCAGTTTACAGACATATACATTACTGAGGAACACCGAGCTCAAACTCAACTTTATTTCAAATTACAACAGCAATTAGAACAATTGAGTTGCCGTCTTGAGCAAGAGACAACAGCAATGAAAAAGTTCTTGGACACAGAGTGGGAGAATCTGGAAAGACAACAGAAGCAGCTGGGGGAGAAAATGGAGCAGGAGCACACAAACCGTCTGCGCGAGGCCAAACGAATCAAAGCTAATTCGGTCTCTGAAGGTGCGTGCTCTAATCTGGTGGAGCAAGATGTTCAGCAACTGAAGGCGCTTGTTAGCAGGTTGCAGGCAGAAAAGGCTGATTTGGTCGCCATGAATTCCGAGCTCCTACTGAAGTCGGGTGCAGCATCACCGGACGATTCATTTGTGGAAATTCGAATGGTGGAGGCTGCGGATGATGGCGAAGTAGAAGCAGCAAAGGGGCCCCAGTGCAAGGTTCTAAACAGCCCTGCAGCTAATGGGAAATGGATGATGGCAGAAGAGTTAACAGTCAGCCAACTCCTCCAGGGCAAGGTTATAAACAGCCCTGTAGTTAATGGAAAAGGGATGATGGCAGAAGAGTTAACAGTCAGCCAACTCATTCATATGCTGAGGGATAAAACTCTAAAATGGGAAAAACTTAAATACGAGCCTCAATCTTCAAAGGGAAGGGAGCTCTCAAAAGTCATTGGAAGAGCTGAGGTGGCAACCCAGACTGAGAAGTCTGCAGCAGAAGAGCCCTTGGATGCCAAAAGTACGCTGACGCACGGCAATGTAGAACAACAGAATACTGAAACAGCTACTTCAGTAGAGGGATTGAATAGTCCGATCAATCAATCTCCGAATGAAGTTGAAGTATTGAAATCACAAATGAGGTCATTAGTAAAAGACTTGCAGGAAGCCCACAAAAAGCGGGATGAATCTGAACGCATGATGAAGTCTCTTCAGGACAGATGTCGGGATTTGGAACAAAAGTCGGCTAACGTCCAGCTGGGTAAGGAGGAAATAGAAGACCCTCTCGCTGGCCTAGCTCAGGACGACACCGAATATTACCATGATCTGTTGAGTGACACTGAATATTACGAGGACCTGGTCTGCCCAGCTTGTGCCGAGAACTCCCAAAGTGCCGAAATCAGGATGAATCACTTAAAGTCTAAGGGACATAGGGAGATGGTGGCGTTACAGCTGGCAGCTGACAATGGAGCCCCGAGAGTCTCCAAGAAGCAAAAAAGGAAAAGACGAAGCAGAAGATGATAACCATCTGAACCATTATTACCTCTACCCGATCACACACGTGGTCCCCCGAACAGAGCCAAATCAGTTGGAAGGTAGGAAAATTTCCCAAGGCAATCCAACTGTTTTTTGTTTGTTTTAAAAAGTCAGCAATGCTGGTTCAGAAGTGATGGAAGTAAAGCTGTTAAGTCTAGGGAAGGACTATGGGATGAGTCCCTCTAGCAAGGTGACCCGACTACACCACGGAGGCGTGGTCCGGACTGAGTCAAGAAGATCAGAGACTGAATCTGTGAACTGTTTCCCGCAGAGACTGAATCTGTGAACTGTTTCCGCATAGACTACCTCTGTGAACTGTTGTAACATGAAGTTGGATATGTTATGATGTTATGTTAATGGGGAATAAGTATGTTGTAAGCTAAAAAGGGAGGATTGTAGTGTATGTAACTGTTCTACCTTTAAGAGAACTATTGTATGTAACCGTCCACCTTTAAGAGAACTATTTTAGGTGTGGCACTACTTTATCCTGGCTGCTGTATACTGTAATACCGACGGTGACCACACCGGTATATAAGTGCTGTGGCAGAATTTATTGGGCAGATTCGCCCTGACCTTCGAATAGTAAAGTCCTGTTAAAGTTACTCTTGTAGTCTGTGTATTACTTCGCTATACAACCCACAGACTTTACAGGGGGGGGGAGGTGTGGTTACCTAATTTGACAGACTGGGGTCTGTTTGTTAGGAAGTCCAGGGTCCAGTTGCAGAGGGAAGTGTTCAGGCCAAGAGTTTGGAGTTTGGTGGCCAGCTTGTTGGGGACGATAGTGTTGAATGCTGAGCTGTAGTCTATGAACAGCATTCTGATGTAGTATGTATGTATTTGGGTCCCTGGTAAGTGGGCTTTTGTTAGACTGCTAATGTCTCTCTGGGGGCCTGCCTCCCAGGTGGGTTAGCAGTCCTATAAGGATCCCATTTTCCTGTGCAGATTCAGCTTACAATTTAAAATGTCCAAACTCAATCCAATCGGCCCTAGTTTAGTCCAAAGGCGCCTAATAGTGAAATATTTCTGTCCACATTTCTCCTCCAAAAGGTCCAACACAGTCCCTTTTTAAATTCCAGACACATATCCATTGAGTAGGGGGTCCCGGAATTTTGTGAATCCTACAAGGTTTCCTGATCTCCTGTAGTGTTTCCCTTAGTGAGACTGTTCATAAAGAGTGTCATACCCATATAATACAAAATTCACATTGCTAAGACAGAACTTTGTTAAAACTTCCCTGTCTCGTTACCAGTTCTAATTGATTTAAATCCTGAAGTAAATTAGGAAATGTAATTGTTTTTAGTAAGGGAAATTTGCAGATTGGCAGCTGCTTGTAGAATTCTGGGTCCAGGTCAGAAGAAACCAGCATAAATACCTTTCATTTTCTTTTTTTTTGAAGTGTAACAGCTGAAATGTGACTAACATGGCATCAGCTTGCCTTATAATATGCCACGTGCACAATTGTGATGTGGTGACTGCTTTGATTATTTTTATATTGTACCAAGTTTTAATATATACTCAGTTCATAGTTTGGCTAATCCACATTGAAAGGAATCTACACTGAATCTCCTTAAAATAAAACCTATCAACAGAACCCATCTACAATTGTGATATGTGTTCTTTCTTTCTTAACATTTTGGCAAGTTAACAAAGCAGTTTAGCTAGTGTTGGGACTGACCCTAGTCAACCGTTTACCTATTAAGCTAATGGCAGCTTTTTAGAATGCTTTCTCTGGGGCACAAAGTTGTCCCTATTCAACTTCTCATTCAAACCATCCTCCATAGTCACGAGGGCAGAATAGCTTAGCCCATGTCAGTTGACTAGATGCTGTCAATGTTTCCCTTCGTTTGGCAGGAGCTACAGTTGACCATGGCGAGGCAGGGTGGGTGGTTGGGTGGGGGGGGCGGTGGGTGGGGTAGAAATCTCTGCTTGCCCACTTTCACTTGCACCTCCTATATCGCCAGCCAAATCGCTCTGGTACACATGGTACAGATGCCAAGCTGCAATGATATTTTAACATTGGCCACCTAGTTAAGAAACAAAAAAGAGTCAAATGAAATAGCTAAACAAATCCCTTAGGCCAATATCTTTAAGCTCAAGGCTTCCTTTATTACCTGGCTACTGTATTGTTTTACTAATGTTGAAAATAAAATTTGGTTGGACGTTACAGCAGGGAACAATTTATAGATTTAGGATGGCGGATGGGGGAGGGGGACATGGGAGGAGTGAAAGGAACATGAGGAATTCAGAATGTAAAGCTCAAAAATCATCTTTGTCCAACCCAACATGATTAGAAAATAATTGCAGTAGAAAGACAGCAAATTGCTGGTCTAATAATCCTCCCTCGGTTGGCTCAGAAATAATATGGAAAATACCACTTTGAATGTCATTTTAAATCTACCTATTGTTATATATCACAAAGAAATGATCTATCAAATCCTATACTGCTGTCAACATGGCTTTTGACAATAGTGTCTGACGAACCGAAAAACATACTTTAAAGTGCACATAATGCTATCCTTGTATATCAATTTTGGTTTTATTGCCAGTAAGGCATTTCTGAAAGTTTCATATATTCACCTCGCGGGGGAAATATATTTTTGCATTTAAATTGAAGCAGAGTTCTAACAGCAGAAGAACCTAGAAACCTCTGCGGGAATGGGAATGTCTACTGTACATAAAGTTATATAAAACGAACCCTGTATTTAAATGTTAAAAAGTAAAATAAGATAAATTGTATAGAAATAGAAGAGGAAATGGTTTGGTATTTTTGAACTTGGTAATAACAAGTGTCTATAAAAGAGCTGAGCAATTAGCAGGACTCGGTGTGTTTCTAGTGCTACCATGTGATAAATGAGAGATAGAAGAGTTTAAAGTGCTACAGAAAAACAAATCTTTTTCTTAACAAGGGAATCTCATCATTAAGGACTCCCTTAAAAGAGTCACTTTCAAGATCCCTTTTAAAGAGGGAGTCTCATCATCATGACCCCATTCAAAGAGGGAGCCTCATCATCAAGATCACTTAAAAAAAATATGGGGCCAGATATTCCGACCCCTACGGGTGGGTACGCGCTGTGTACACACCCGTAGGGACATCGGAAATGCCGGTTTCAGGCATGCGAAGCGCATTGAATGCTCTTGATAGATCGGATGCCTGCCCTGGGGAAGGGCCTCTGCGGGCGGATAGTTCTGCTTTCTGGAGACCCTCCGCCCGCAGAAAACTATTAGAAATTTTACACCTGGTAAAAGCAGGCGTAAGGCCTGCTTTTACCAGGATAAGAGTTGAAAAAAGTAAAAAAAAAAATTAAAATTTCACTCATTTATCATTTAAAAATACTTTTAAAAAAGGTAAGTTTATTTTTAGTCCTGTTAAAAAACTTTAATTATTTTTTTCAAAAAATGTAATTTTTGTTTAAAATATTTAACTTATTGTAATTTCAACTAATTTTTAAAAGTTGATTTTTAAATTTTTTTTATTTAATTTAATTACTATGTTTTTGGGGTGATCTCCATTCATATATTTGACTATCTGACTATTGGTCTATCTGTCAAGTGTATGAAGGGAGATTCCCTTCTTCTATTGGCTCCCCATGGCCCACGTGATCCCAGGGATGCTTGCGAACTGCCTGCGCCTCTGGGATACGTGGGCCCTTCACTTGGAGTTTGGAGAGGCCCAGGATTGGAAGTATATACACCTCGGGAGCCCTCAGGTAAGTTCGTAGATTTACGCAAGCAGGAGGCCTCCCATTGGAAAATACGGCACATGATTTTTATTGTTTTGTCCATTTAAAAAATATATTTGCATTTAAACTATGTGGTGCTGACATCACCAAGCCTAACTCACCTAACTCTGGGACAGGACACTGACTGAAAGGCTCTTTGATATAAGGTATAAAATTGATAAAATTAGGCTCAATTCTATTATGTTCATTTCAGTTGCAGCACATACACTGCACAGAATTGCGTGTGGTGGTGTTCTAAATACGTTGCAGTTGTGGTATTCTCTGAACTAAATGGATTGTGTTTAATACCACAGTACACGGAGTTGCTTTTTGCACCAGAAGCTTGCCACTTAAAGGGCTGGATTTTCATTGAGGAGGCGTGTAGGAGGCGGGACTGCAACTTTCGGGGTTGTAGTCCCACCTCCATCGAGTTGTGGCCAACCCATGCGATTTTCACTTGATTGACCTTGTTAAGCCCACCCAGCGGGCTCAGCAGGCCAATTAAGGGCCACCTAGCAACAGGTGACGTCACAGACAGACATTTCATCTGTCAAGAGCTTTTGACAGATGAAATATCAGCGTTTCACAGCTGTTTGAAGCTGTCAAACACTGACAATCTGTACTCTTGAGTTAATTCCTTTCTCTCAGGATGATTTAGAGATCTCTCTGGAACAGAAAGCTGAATGCTGCAGATTTTGACAGATCGCGGCCATTCTGCTTTCTGTGCCGATGAGATAAGGGACTCCCGAGACCTGAAGGAAGGAAGGCTGTAAAGGTAAGAACATGTAAGTAAAACTTCTTTAAACACACCAAACACACTTACCTCTGCACTCATGCACTCATGCACCCATCACTCACCTGAACACCGGACATCTCGACCCCTCCAAGCCCTTCATTCTGACGGCCCACCTCGCTAACTTGGTGTGGTTTGGAGCCGTCGGGAATCCCACACTTCACCAATAAAAATAGGGATTAGGCTAAAAACTGCCTGTTAATTGGCACTAATCCCCCTCCCGTCTCGGAGAGGCGGGTCCCAGCGCGGATCGGATACCTGTGGTAAACCACTGTTATAGTTATCACTGTATATTGTTCTCACTGTTCTCACTGTCACATCACTACACGAGGTCACCTCTTGTCGCACTGTTATACCTGGGCTGACCACCTCCGACTCCGCCCATTACCTGCCCAGGTATAAAGGTAGCTGACTGGCTAGTATTCCTCCCTGTTGGATCGGATCACCCACGAGGGTGGGCTCTGTTATTTAGCCAATAAAAACCTTCAGTTACGTTCTTAACTCGTCGCCTTTTATTGGACTAATTGATAGGCATATCAATTTTATTGACTAAATTTTAAAGATGTCTGATAATGAACAGCAACAGCAAGGAGCTCACCCAGCAGCACAGCAACAGCAGCCTCCAGACAACGGGCCACACCAGCCGGCTTGGCTGCAAGCCTTGAAACCACCATACCTGGATCTAAACCCACAGGCACCAAACTCAGCCAACGACTTCAAACACTGGCTGGACTGCTTCGAATCGTACCTGGAGGAAGCCGTCGTCCCTCAGAGATCCAAACTAAGAGTCCTGAAAGCCCAAGCGAGCCCGAGAGTATATACACTCATCCAGGACATGACTACGTACGACGACGCCATCAACCTACTGAAACAGCAGTACCGGAGCCCGGTAAACTACATGTACACTAGGCATCTCTTAAGATCTCGCCAGCAACAGCCAGGAGAATCGATAGCTGAATTTTCACGAGCGCTGAGACAACTCGGCAGGAACTGTGACTTTAAAGCGGTGACGGCTACTGCGAACATGGAAGACAATGTCCGCGACGCCTTGGTGAGAGGCCTACGTTCCGACTACACACGGCAAAGACTGCTTGAAGCTAAGGACATAGACCTGGACAAGGCCGAAGCCCTCGCCCTCACCCTAGAGGCCACCCAGCAAGACCAGGAAGCGTTTGCCAGGTACTATTCGCGACCCTGGGACTCGGGCCCGACCCCCACCCCACCACCCTTCACAGCGCTGCCCCCGGGACCTACCTCAGCGTCTGCATCACGGATCCGACCGGGCCCGCTAGCCCCGGTACCGGCCCCGACATCAGGCAACCCCGATCGGGCCGCTGGCTGCTTCTTTTGCGGCCAGGAGAAGCATCCGAGGTCGCGCTGCCCAGCCAAAAACTCGACCTGCAAAACCTGCCTCAAGAAAGGCCACTTCTCCAAGGCCTGCAGAAGCAAATCCTCAGAAGCCAGCAGTGCCTCATGCGAACCCTGGGGGCGGCCATCTTTGTGCGGGGCAGCCGAAGCCTGCAGAGCCTCATGGGAAAACCAGGGGCGGCCATCTTTGTGCGGGGCAGCCGAAGCCTGCAGAGCCTCATGGGAAAACCAGGGGCGGCCATCTTTGTGCGGGGCAGCCGAAGCCTGCAGAGCCTCATGGGAACAGCAGGGGCGGCCATCTTTGTGCGGGGCAAACGATTTAAACAGAGCCTCATGTGAACTACGGGGGCCGCCATCTTCGCCGCCATCTTGTCATGACAACGACGCGCTCATCTACACCCTAGCTTCCGTGACCCTGGATCAAGCCCGCCCGCACCACCTGGCCAGCTCAATGATGGACATCAAAGTCAACGGCCACGCCACGACCTGCCTGTTCGACAGCGGAAGCACGGAGAGCTTCATCCACCCAGACACGGTGAGCCACTACTCCCTCCCCGTCCTGCCAACGCGCAGCCGCATCTCGATGGCATCGAGGTCGCACGCCACAGACATCAGCGGCTACTGTGTCATGACATTGTCGGTTAAAGGGACAGAGTATAAAAATTTTAAACTCCTCGTACTCCCCCAGCTGTGCGCTGCCGTCATACTAGGGCTGGACTTCCAATCCCACCTCCAAAGTGTAACCCTAGCATACGATGGACCCCTCCCCCCACTCACAGTCGACAACCAGCGAAAGTTAAACCGCCCACCGCGTAACACCTGCAGCCTATCCACCCTCAAGGTACCGCCACCTTCCCTGTTCGCTAACCTCACCCCCGACTGCAAACCTGTCGCTACTAAGAGCAGGCGGTACAGCGCTGGGGACAGAGCCTTCATTAGCTCTGAGGTGCAGCGACTCCTGAAAGAGGGCATTATTGAGGGGAGCAGCAGCCCCTGGCGTGCCCAGGTGGTGGTAGTCAAGACCGGCGACAAAAATCGCCTGGTTATCGACTACAGCCAGACCATAAACAGATACACCCAGCTGGACGCATACCCCCTCCCCCGCATATCGGACATGGTCAATGAGATTGCACAATACCGCGTATTCTCGACCATCGGCCTCAAGTCGGCCTACCACCAACTCCGCATCAGCCCGGAGGACAGCCAGTACACCGCCTTCGAGGCAAATGGCCGCCTCTACCAATTCCTTAGGGTCCCCTTTGGTGTCACCAACGGGGTCTCGGTTTTCCAACGGGAGATGGACCGGATGGTTGACCAGAACGGACTACAGGCCACTTTCCCCTATCTCGATAACGTCACCATCTGCGGCCGCAACCGACAGGACCATGACGTGAATCTGGAGAAATTCCTCCGTACGGCCCAACGGCTGAACCTCACCTACAATAAGGAGAAATGCGTGTTTAACACAGCGCGCCTTGCCATCCTTGGCTGTGTAGTAGAGAACGGAGTCATCGGCCCCGACCCCGAAAGAATGCGCCCCCTCATGGAGCTACCCCTCCCCCACTGTCCAAAAGCACTTAGGAGAACCCTGGGGCTTTTCGCCTACTATGCCCAATGGGTACCCAATTATGCGGACAAAGCCAGACCCCTCCTGAAAACCACATCCTTCCCCCTCACGGAAGAGGCGTGCGCGGCCTTCTCCCTGATTAAGGGAGACATAGCCAAGGCCACAATGCACGCAGTGGATGAGTCAATCCCCTTCCAAGTGGAGAGCGATGCATCCGACTTCGCCCTAGCCGCTACCCTTAACCAGGAGGGTAGGCCGGTAGCCTTCTTCTCAAGGACCCTACAGGGCCCCGAGACCCGACACTCGTCGGTCGAGAAGGAAGCCCAGGCAATTGTGGAGGCAGTACGGCGCTGGAGGCACTACCTGGCAGGCAAACGATTTACCCTCCTCACCGACCAACGCTCGGTTGCCTTCATGTTTAATAACAAGCTGAGGGGCAAGATCAAGAACGACAAAATCTTGAGGTGGAGAATCGAGCTTTCCACCTATGATTATGAGATCTTGTACCGGCCCGGTAAACTGAACGACCCCCCTGATGCTCTTTCACGCATTACATGCGCCAGCGCGCAAAGTGATAGACTTCAGACCCTCCACAATGACCTCTGCCACCCCGGAGTCACCAGACTCTACCATTTCATTAAGGCCCGCAACCTGCCATACTCCATCGAGGAGGTCAGGACCATGACCAGGAACTGCCAGATCTGTGCTGAGTGCAAACCGCACTTCTATAAGCCGGACAGAGCAAGCCTGATCAAGGCCACCCGCCCCTTCGAGCGTCTGAGCATCGACTTCAAGGGGCCCCTACCGTCATCCGACCGTAATGTGTACTTCCTCAACATCGTTGATGAGTACTCCCGTTTCCCCTTTGCCTTCCCCTGCCCAGACATGACCAGTAACACGGTCATTAAATGCCTGAACAAACTCTTCGCCTTGTTCGGGTTCCCGAACTATATACATAGTGACCGGGGCGCCTCCTTCATGAGCGAGGAACTCCGTCAGTTCCTATTGGAGAGGGGTATTGCAGCAAGCAGGACCACCAGCTACAACCCCCGAGGGAACGGCCAGGTGGAAAGAGAGAACGCGACGGTATGGAAGGCCACCCTCTTAGCCTTAAAGTCTAAGGGCCTCCCAACCTCCCGCTGGCAAGAGGTCCTCCCGATTGCGCTGCACTCCATCCGGTCACTACTTTGCACTGCCATTAACACCACCCCCCATGCTCGAATGTTTGTCTTCCCCAGGAAGTCGACTACGGGAACCACCCTACCAACCTGGCTGACCTCTCCGGGACCCGTCTTGCTGCGAAAGCACGTGAGGGCCCATAAAACGGACCCCCTGGTCGAGAAGGTGAACCTCCTGCACGCCAACCCCCAGTACGCCTATGTGGCTTACCCAGACGGACGGGAGGACACTGTCTCCTTACGAGACCTCGCACCCTCACCCCCCCCTCCCAACCCCCCGAGTCCAGCCGAGGTAGACGGCATGCCGGAACCCCACGAGCCTTTGCCGACTACGCAGACACCAGCTTTAACACCGGATAATGTAACACCGCCGCTGCGACGATCGGAGAGGCTAACGAAGCCTCCGGACAGACTGACATACCAGAGCTGGTAATACACTTCACCCCGCCGGACTCTAATCTAAACAAGGGGTGAATGTGGTAAACCACTGTTATAGTTATCACTGTATATTGTTCTCACTGTTCTCACTGTCACATCACTACACGAGGTCGCCTCTTGTCGCACTGTTATACCTGGGCTGACCACCTCCGACTCCGCCCATTACCTGCCCAGGTATAAAGGTAGCTGACTGGCTAGTATTCCTCCCTGTTGGATCGGATCACCCACGAGGGTGGGCTCTGTTATTTAGCCAATAAAAACCTTCAGTTACGTTCTTAACTCGTCGCCTTTTATTGGACTAATTGATAGGCATATCAATACCCACCTCCTTTGAAACTGGCATGGAGGCGGGTTGGGCTTGTGCTCCCCGATTTCAAGATTTTAACCCCCCACACGCCTCCAATCCCGCCTCCACGGCTCAATGAAAATCCTGCCCAAAGTGTTTTGTGTGTACAAAAATTATGACTGTATCTTGAACAGATCTCAAAACATTGCAGTTAACAGTCAATGAAGTGCTCATGCGTAATGTTGGGTAGAGTCAACATAACTTCAATTCTTACTGGTTACAAATTCCTAGCCCACTCCCTTCCCCCCATTTCTCTTTGTCCTGATTTACAAGGTGTTCAAAATCATGAATGGTTTTGATAGAATAAATAAGGAGAAACTGTTTCCACTGGCAGAAGGGTCTGTAACCAAAGGACATAGATTTAAGGTAATTGGCAAAAGAGTCAGAGAGGAAATGAGAAGAAATATTTTTACACAGTGAGTTATGATGATCTGGAATGCACTTCCTGAAAGGGTGGCGGAAACAGATTCAATAGTAACTTTCAAAAGGGAATTGGATATATACTTGAAAAGGAAAACAATTGCAGGGCTATGGGGAAAGAGCGGGGGAGTGGGGCTAATTGGATCGCTCTTTCCAAGAGCCGGCACAGGCACGATGGGCAGAATTGCCACCTTCTGTTCTGTATCATTCTACGAATCTATGATATGGAACTCTCTAATTACAATTTTGCATCATATCCAACATGGTGTACATTAAAACCCACTGTGTGTGATCTGCCATGGGTGAATCACATTGTGTGGTACTCAGACCACAAATGTCCCAGATTCAATCAATAATCTGTGCTGAGTTAGCTCATCCAGGGCAGCTATGGGGATGTTACAAGTTAGCCTCAACCCTGCTGAGGTTGGGAAGGGGAGAGATTCCTGCTCCTGATCCACATGCGCACACTGTCCAGCAGGAGGACAACATTGGGTTTGGCTGTGAGAAGTCCAGCAACGCTTCACTGCTCGAACTCACTTGTGGATTCAAGTCCCACTTCAGAAACTTGGCAAAATCTAGGCTGACACCCCAGTGCAGCACTGTGGGAGTGCTGCACTATTGGAGGTGCCGTCTTTTGGATGAGACTTTAAAACGAGGCCCTGTCTTCCCTCTCGGGTGAAGGTAAAAGATCCCATGACACTATTTCGAAGAACAGGGGAGTTCCCCCTGGTGTCCTGGCCAATATTCAACCCTCAAGCAACAACTCTAAAACAGATTATCTGTTCATTATCACATTGCTGTTTGTGGGACCTTGCTGTGTGCAAATTGGCTACTGCATTTCCTACATTACAACAGTAACTATACTTCAAAAGTACTTCATTGGCTATAAATTTGACCGAGTGTGGCATCAAGGAGCCCTAGTAAAACTGAATCCAATGGGAATCGGGGGAAAACTCTCCACTGGCTGGAGTCATACCTAGTACAAAGGAAGATGGTTGTGGTGATTGAAGGTCAATCATCACAGCCCCAGGACATCGCTGCTGGAGTTCCTCAGGGCAGTGTCCTAGGCCCAACCATCTTCAGTTGCTTCATCAATGACCTACCCTCCAACATAAGGTCAGAAATGAGGATGTTCGCTGGTGACTGCACAGTGTTCAGTGCCATTCACAACTCCTCAGATAATGAAGCAGTCCATGCCCGCATGCAGCAAGACCTGGACGACATTCAGGCTTGGGCTGATATGTGGCAGGTAACATTTGTGCCACAGAAGTGCCAGGCAATGACTATCTCCAACAAGCGAGAGTCTAAACACCACCCCTTGACATTCAATGGCATTAACATCGCCAAATCACCCACCATCAACATCCTGGGGGTCACCATTGACCAGAAACTTAACTGGACCAGCCACATAAATAGTGTGGCAACAAGAGCAGGTCAGAGGCTAAATATTCTGCAGCGAGTGTCTCACCTCCTGACTCCCCAAAGCCTTTCCACCACCTGCAAGGCACAAGTAAGGAGTATGATGGAATACTCTCCACTTGCCTGGATGAGTGTAGCTCCAAAAACACTCAAGAAACTTGACACCATTCAGGATAAAGCAGCCCGCTTGATTGGCACCCCATCCACCACCTTAAACATTCACTCACTCCACCACCGGCGTACCGTGGCTGCAGTACCATCTACAAGATGCACTGCATCTGCACTGCAGCAACTCACCAAGGCTTCTTCGGCAGCACCTCCCAAATCCGCGACCTCTTCCACCTAGAAGGACAAGGGCAGCAGACTCATGGGAACACCACCACCTCCAAGTTCCCCTCCAAGTCACACATCATCCTGACTTAGAAGTATATCGCGTTCCTTCATCACCGCTGAGTCAAAATCGTGGATCCCCCTCCCTAACAGCACTGTGGGAGTACCTTCACCACACGGACTGCAGCGGCAATTAGGGATGGGCAATAAATGCTGCTCTTGCCAGCAATGCCCAAATCCCATAAAAACAAATTAAAAAAAATAAATAAATAAAGTGCTTGGGGCATCCGGAGATCATGTAAGGTGTTATATAAATCCAAGCTTTTCCTTTCTTTCACTTGGGAAGAATGAGCGAGGCAGAAGGGTTACTGATAACTATGGAACTGTAACCCACCATGAGTCATTGCCTTAAGAAGAGCAAGGGAGAAAAGTTAAGTAGGAAAAGAAACCTCACGGTATAAACGCTATGGCTAAGCTTGCTCCACACAAATACTCGCAGTCTGTCACTGTGATCAGAATTATGCCTGTCTGAGAAACCTAGTCTGATTCTCCGGCTGGATCTTTGCCACCCCTTTCTCCACATTGGGAAGGGCCTGAAAATTCCTTTTAATAGAAAGTGGAAGATCTTTCTCCATAATTAGTGAACAATTGACAAAATTGTGCAACTGCACAGCTTCAAAACTGGCAATCTGAGAATTAGTAGGTTGTTAATGGCTCCATTTACATTAAAAGAAGATGTTCCCTCTGGATGTGGTCTGAGATAGCCTGCAGTGCCATGTCCTCTCTCAGGACCAAGGTGCTGTGCAAATACCATATGAGTTAAAAGAAAACAGATTCGATCCGTTGTGTAAATTGGGCAGCACGTCTGGCAATAGACACATCTTCATGGAGGCAGAAGCTGGGTTTTGCCTTTGTATATACAGTCTTCTTTGTTCTCAGTGAGTACTGTCTCTTCACTTAAACTTAGCTCCCAAATTCCCAGACCTCTCTGCCGTCAAGACTATGCTTCTCCACTAGACTAGTGATCTAGTGACTAGTGGATCGCGAGTGGAGCTCGGGACCAGGGATCGCGAGAATGTCAGTGCTAATTTGATCCTGTGAGAGACATCATTCATGTCCGAGGCCGAGACCCAGGAACGAGGACGAGCCCAGCAGCGAGGTCAAGGCCCAGGGGTGGCGCAGCATGGACCAGCAACGGGGTCGGGGCCCAGGGAAGATGCGGCACAGGCCAACAGCGAGGTCGGGAGGACCACAATGCATCCTGCGAAACCCAAGCAGAGAGGACCTGCGGGAAGGAGGGAGGAGGACAGTAGCAGTATGTTTGTGTGTGTGTGCTAGGCCGTTGTAGCAGAGCCTGGTCTCCAATCGTCTTGGATCCCCTTGCCATTGGACCAAGACTTTGCTCTGTCAAGCCCATGTGGTAGCTGGTGTGCAATGGCCACCCCACGATAAAAGAATTCACGTACAGGCATCTTCCACCCTTTAAAATGAAGTTCAGGACCTGGAATGTCAGGACCCTCATGGACAACCCCAACAGTGACAGACCGGAACGCCGTACTGCTATCGTTGCCCGGGAGCTCAGACACTTCGACATTGACATCGCCGTCCAAAGTGAGACCTGGCGGGCAGGGGAAGGCCTGCTCAAGGAGCAAGGCGGTGGCTACACCTTCTTCTGGAAAGGCAAACCTGAAGAAGAATGCCGCCTCCATGGGGTAGGCTTCGCCATAAAAAATGAACTGGTTGGGCATTTCAGAGACTCCCCTAGTGGTATAAATGAGCGCCTCATGACTCTTTGACTCACCCTAGGCCGGAACCAGTGCGCTACGGTCATCAGTGCGTATGCCCCAACACTGGAAGCCACAGACGAGGCCAAAGAGGAATTCTACTCCAGCCTCGAACAATCCCTGTCCCAAGTCCCAACGGGCAACAAACTGATCCTCCTTGGCGACTTTTACGCCAGAGTTGGAAAGGGCACAGACCTCTGTGGAGGTGTGATCGGCAGAGAGGGGGTAGGGAAAGCCAACTCCAATGGTGCCCTCCTCCTGTCGAAATGCTTAGAACATGACCTCATCATAACTAACACCTTGTTCCGTCAGAGAGACAAGTACAAGGCTTCATGGCAGCACCCTTGTTCCAAGCACTGGCATCTGCTGGACTACGTCATCGTCTGAGCGAGGGACCGCAAGGACGTCCGCATCACCCGCGCCATGACGGGAGCTGACGACTGCAGGACAGACCACCACCGCCTAATTTGGTCTGTCATCTCCATCAACGTAGCCCCAAAACAGCGGTGGCAACAAAAACAATGCCGCAGGAAAATTAATGCCGGAACACTCAAAGACCGCGCAAAGAAAACCCTCTTCAGCCTGCGCCTCACAAACAACCTGACGACTCCCAGTGATGCAGAGACACAGAGTGCCAACAGCATCTGGTATGCACTCAAGGCCTCCATAATCAGCACGCTCGGTCGCTCCACCAGGAAACACCAAGAATTTGACGAGAATGACCAGGAGATCCAGGAGCTAATAAGCCGCAAGCGCAAGGCATTCCTGATTTGAAAACAGCAACAGAACTCGAGAGCAAGAAAGCAACTCTACAGAAGCCTGAAGGCCGTGGTCCAACAAAAAACTCGCGACCTAAAGAACAGATGGTGGGTGGAAAAAGTTCAGGAGATCCAGCAGCTAGCTGACAACCACGGCGTGCATGGATTCTTTAGCGCAGTCAAGACCATCTACGGCCCAAGCGTCCAAGGCCCTTCCCCACTGTGGGCCAAGAATGGAGAGGTACTCATCAAGGACAGAGAGGCAGTCAGTGCCCGCTGGAAGGAGCACTTCGAAGATCTCCTTAACCACGATTCTGTCTTCGACATGAGTGTCCTCAACTCCATCCCACAGCATGCTACCCGCCACCATCTCAGCACAACCCCAGCCCGGCAGGAGGTTGAAAAGGCCATCCGACAACAGATGAACAACAAGGCCTCAGGAGCAGATGGAATCCCCGCCGAGGCACTAAAGCATGGCGGAGAAGCACTACTGGCGTGAATTCATGAATTCATTTCTCTTATCTGGAAGGAGGAGAGCATGCCAGGGGATCTCAGAGACGCCCTAATTGTGATCATCTTCAAGAAAGGTGACAAGTCCGATTGCAATAATTACAGAGGAGTTTCCCTGCTGTCTGCCACAGGGAAAGTTATTGCAAGAATCCTCCTCAATCACCTTCTCCCAGTGGCCGAAGAGCTCCTCCCAGAGTCGCAATGCGGATTCCGCCCACTAAGGGGCACAACGGACATGATCTTCACTGCACATCAGTTACAAGAGAAATGCAGGGAACAGCACCAACCACTGTACATGGCCTTCTTTGATCTCACAAAGGCCTTTGTCACTGTCAACCGTGAGGGATTATGGAGTGTCCTCCTCAAATTCGGCTGCCCTCAATAGTTTTTCACTACCCTCCACCTGCTTCACGATGACATGCAAGCCATGATCCTGACGAACGGCTTCACCACAGACCCAATTCATGTATGAACCAGGGTCAAGCAAGGCTGTGTCATTGCACCAACGCTCTTCTCGATCTTCCTTGCTGCAATGCTCCATCTCACTCTCAGTAAGCTCCCCACTAGAGTGGAGCTAATTTACAGAACAAACGGGAAACTGTTCAACCTCCGTCGCCTCCAGTCCAGATCCGAGGTCGTCCCATCCTCTGTCGTTGAATTACAGTATGCAGACGATGCTTGCGTCTGCGCTCACTCGGAGGTTGAACTCCAAACTGTTAGATCGTTGTTCAGTGGATAAAGAATTACACGGATGCTGTACATAAACAAACAACAGGTCTTTACTGGAGGAGGGTCATCTCTAGACTGGAGTACAGAGGCATGCGCACAGCTTATATACCGGTGTGGTTACTGCCGGTACTACAGTATACAGGAGCTGTAAAAAGTAGTTCTGACTTAAAGCACATACACTACAATTCCTCACTTTTTAGATTCATAATACCCCCTTAATATTCAAATAACAATTACATTTTTACATGTACATTCAATAACAAAAAGTCCATTTATAGATTCAGTCTTTGGGGCGGCTTCCAGACCCTTTCGGGATAGCGCCTTTCCGGAGGTTCTTGTTCTTGGTGCAGAGGTGATTCTGACCCCTTTTCATCGGGTAGTTCATCGGGTTCCACTGCTACTGGGTCTGAAGTAGATGCTACCGGTATGTCGGGTTCATCCCCAGGTACTCGAGACATGGGGTTGACGCCTTCCTGTGACGCTAAGATCTGATCAACGTGGCGTCTCACAATGTTCTCCCCGACATCCACTGTGTACATTAATGGCCCCTGCCTTGTACATATCGTTCTGGGTTGCCACTTCTCTGTTTGACAGTCACGGGCCAAGACTGGTTGCCCTACATTGAAGCTCCTTGTCGGCTTCTCGTTGATGTGCTGGAATTGTTTGTCCTCAACATTTCTTCGCACATTTGGTCTGAGCAAATCCAGACGAGATCTCAACCTTCTGTTAAAGAACATCATGGCCGGGGTCTGGTTGGTAACTGCATGTGTCGCGTTTCGGTAGGCTAATAAGAAATTGTCCATCTTATGCTGTAGTGGAATTTCCTCGTCGCACATGGCCTTTATCGCCTTCTTAAAGGTTTGTACGAACCTCTCGGCCAATCCATTGGTGGCTGGATGATACGGGGCGGATGTGTAATGCCTTACCCCATTCCTTTTCATGAATTTTTGGAACTCGTCGGACACAAACTGTGGTCCATTATCAGAGCAGATCTGCTCTGGCAAACCGTTTCTGGCAAATATGGTCCGTAGGACTGCAATCGTTTTCTCTGTAGTGGCTGAAGACATCTTTATCACCTCATGCCACTTTGAATGAGCATCCACTGCTATTAAGAACATTGAGTCCATGAATGGACCAGCGAAATCAATGTGCACCCGTTGCCATGGAGAGGAGGGCCACTCCCATGGGTGTAGAGGGGCATGTGGTGGTGCATTTTGGACCTTCTGGCATCCTAAGCAGGTCTTAGTTAGGTCTTCGGTTTGTTGATCGATTCCCGGCCACCACACATAAGCCCGAGCAAGGCTTTTCATTTTCACTCCCCCCAGGTGACCTTCATGTAGCTCCTTTAGCACTCTCTCCCTTAACTTGGGTGGAATCACCACTCTGGATCCACACATCATTGTCCCCTGGCATACTGACAGTTGTTCTCTTCTGGACGAGAATGCTGGCAACAGTGAGTCGCCATGTGTTGGCCAGCCCCTCACCGTCAATTCATATACCCGTGATAGCGTCGGATCATTGCGGGTCTCCTTCTCTATATCCGCGTTTGTTACTGGCAATCGTTCAATTATTGACGAATAAAATATCTCGATAGGGTCCACTGCTGGTGCTTCCTCCACCGTAGGCAGTGGCAGGCGCGATAGCCCATCAGCGTTCCCATGCTGTTTCGTGCCTTTATATTCTATTTCATATTGATTCGCCCCTAGAAACAGGGACCATCTTTGTAACCGCTGTGCAGTCATTACTGGCATGCCCTTCTTAGGATTAAAGATGGAGACAAGTGGTTGGTGGTCAGTCAGCAAGGTGAACTTCTGCCCATGCAGATAATGGTTGAATTTTTTTACTCCCCATACTAGGCTGAGGGCCTCCCTGTCAATCTGGGTGTAGTTGCGCTCGGCTGAGATTAGTGACTGAGACGCAAAGGCCACTGGCCTCTCCAACCCGTCTGGGAATTTGTGCGACAGCACCGCTCCAATGCCGTAGGGTGATGCATCACATGCCAAACGAATTGGTAGTGCTGGGTTGAAATGGGCCAACACCTCTTTTGATGTGATCAATTCTTTACACTTCTGGAAAGCTCGTCTACGTTCGACATCCCACTTCCATGGTACCCCTGTTTGCAGTAGGGTGTTCAGCGGGTGTAGTACCGTAGACAAATTTGGTAAGAACTTGTGGTAATAGTTTACCAGCCCGAGGAACGACCTCAGTTGTGACACATTTTCCGGTGCTGGAGCCTTGACTACTGCCTCAATCTTGTCAGGGGACTTATGTAACCCCTCTTCAACGATGATGTGGCCGCAATACGAGATCTGTTTCTGGAAAAACTCGCACTTGTGGCGATTAGCTCGTAGCCCATATTCCTTTAATCTGGCGAGCACCTTCTCCAAATTAGCGAGGTGATCACCGTCATTTTCGCCCGTGACCAAGATGTCGTCCAAATAACACTGGGAATCCCTTGCAGGACCTGATCCATCGCCCTTTGCCAGATAGCCGGAGCCGAGGCTACTCCAAACACCAGCCGGTTGTATTGATAGAGACCTTTATGGGTGTTGATCATAAGGTAATGTTTCAAAGCTTCTTCTACCTCCATTTGCAAGTACGCCTGGGCTAGATCAATTTTGGTGAAGCGTTTACCACCAGATAGCGAGGCGAAAATATCCTCAATTCGTGGAAGTGGATATTGCACTGTGTGAAAGACTGGGTTCACTGTCACCTTAAAATCCCCACAGATGCGGATCTTCTTTGGTTCCCCAGGCATATTACTCAACGACCTCTTCATTACAGGAACGATGGGTGTAGCCCACTCGCTCCAGTCCACTTTCGACAGTACTCCTGAACGTTCCAACCCTTCCAGCTCTGCTTCAACCGCTGGTCTGATCGCATAAGGCACTGGTCTGGCCTTCAGAAACTTTGGGCTTGCATTATCCTCTATTTTAATTGTTGCTGTTATTCCTTTTAGTGTTCCTAGTCCCTCCTGGAACACTACTTTTGCGTCAGTTAGCATTTTTGACAGTCGTCCAGGTGTGACGTCGTCATCCTTTTTGGCCTCCACCTTCAGTGCCTGTATGGAATGCCAATCTAAATGTATCTTCCGGATCCACTCACGTCCTAGTAGTGGTGGTCCTCCATTTGGCTATACATATATATCCATTTTAGGTATTTCCTGACCTTTATATGTCACTTTCACCCTTATTTTTCCTTTGGGGTAGACTTTTTTGCCCCGTATACGCCTTCAAGACAATCTCTGTAGCTTTCAAGGGTAGGTGTGAAAATAGCCGCTTGTAGTCTCTTTGATTTATGACTGTTAGAGCTGACCCTGTGTCCAATTCCATTTCCACTTGGACTCCGTCTATCTTGAGTGTAACCCAGATAGTCTGGTGATCCTCTATTTTGGTTACATTATGTAGTTTCAGACAACCCAGCTCCTTGCTTCCGGAGTCTGTGTCACTTTTCTGTTTGTCTGAACCACTGTCCATCACCTGGTGTACCTTTTTGTACTTCTCCTGTGGAGATTTCTTACTGTTGGTTTTCTTCCCAGACCTGCAGACTCTTGCTATGTGTCCTGCTTTCCCACACTGTCTGCACACTTGGTCCTTGAACCAACAATCTTTCTGGTCATGTGTTGTTCTGCTGCAGCGATAGCACTTCCCTGTTCCATAGGTCATTTCGTTGGTGCCGTATTCTTGCGGTCTCCGTTGTATCTTTGCAGCGCCCCTTGCGGCTGCTTCGTGTGATACTGCCATATTGAAAGCTTTGTCCAGCGTAAGGTCCTTTTCTGATAGAAGCCGTTTCTGGGTTCCTTCACTTTGTAGCCCACACACAAACTTGTCCCTTAACGTGTCTGCTAGTCCCGCTCCAAACTGGCAGTATTTCGATAGCTTGCGCAGTTCCGTTAGGTACTCAGCATTGCTCTCGTCTTTGTGTTGGTTCCTTTTATGGAACTTAAATCGTTCTGCTATCAGCAGCGGTGTGGGGCTTAAGTGGTCCTGTAGGATTTCTACTATGCTTCCAAAATCCTTGTTTACCGGCTTCTCTGGGGTAATTAGATTTCGCAGTAACCCATAAGTTTTTGCACCCATGGAATTTAACAGAGCCAGTGCTTTATTAGCATCTGGCACTTCATTCGCCCTGCAGTACACCTCAATACGTTCCACATATATCGCCAATCTTCGACTTCATTGTTGAACGTAGAGATACTGCCACTCTTCGGCATCCTTGGTTGTGCGTTAACTATCCCCAATGGTGCCTCCCGCGCTTCCCCTTCTTCTCCGCTGGCACTAAATGGCGTCTCCCACACGTTCCTTCCTTCCCGCGCTCGCCCATCTTCTCCGCTGCGGCTTCGCAAAATGGCGTCTCCCGCGCTCTTCCTTCTTCTCCGCGGCTCAATGGTGCCTCCCGCGCTCTCCCTGCTTCTCCGCGGCTCAATGGCGTCTCCCCTTGCTTCGCCCCGCGGACCCTGATCAGCCCGTGATCACTGGCTGTGCTCTGCGTGTTCTTCTCTTGATATTTGTCGATGCCGCTCAGTCTAGAACCCGACTGTTTCTTACCCTCTCTCTCAACGGTTTGCAGTATTTTTCCTCGACGCCGCTCGGTGATCAGTCCCCGGCTGCGCCCTGCTCTCTTCACCCTCTTTCTTACCCCGTCTACGCTGCCCGGCTCTCTCTCTCTGCCGTCGGTCGGCTCCAGCCGCTGCTGCTCGGGAAGGGTCTGCTCAGGACCTGTCGTTGGTCTCTTACTGCTCATTGTGGCTGGGGAACCAAGCCCGGCTCTCCACAGCCTCCCCAGCGAAGTTGGATCTCTGCCTGACTGCTGGGCGGTTGCTCGCGGTCGACGCCCGTGTTCCTGGACTCGACTACTTTTTTTGTTTTTTTTTGTTTAATGTTGCAGGTAGATTCGCATCAACACTCGTTGCCACTGTTAGATCCGTGGTTCAGTGGATAAAGAATTACACGGATGCTGTACATAAACAAACAACAGGTCTTTACTGGAGGAGGGTCATCTCTAGACTGGAGTACAGAGGCATGCGCACAGCTTATATACCGGTGTGGTTACTGCCGGTACTACAGTATACAGGAGCTGTAAAAAGTAGTTCTGACTTAAAGCACATACACTACACAAACCATCGTCAACACCTTCACCAAAGCACACGAGAGCATGGGCCTTACACTAAACATCTGTAAGACAAAGGTCCTCTACCAACCTGCCCCCGCCACACAGTACTGCCCCCCGATTATCAAAATCCATGTCAAGGTCTTGGACAACGTGGACCACTTTCCATACCTCAGGAGTCTACTGTCAACAAGGGCAGACATCGACGACGAAGTCCAACACTGCCTTCAATGTGCCAGTGCAGCCTTCGGTCGCCTGAGGAAGAGAGTGTTTGAAGACCAGGACCTCAAACCCGGCACTAAGATCATGGTCTACAGAGTAGCAGTGATACCCGCCCTGCTGTATGCCTCAGAGACATGGACCATGTACAGCAGGCACCTCAAAGCACTGGAGAGGTACCACAATGCTGCCTTCGCAAGATCCTGCAAATCCATTGGCAGGATAGGCGCACCAATGTCAGTGTTCTTGCTCAGGCCAACATTCCCAGCATCGAAGCTTCGACCACGCTCGATCAGCTCCAATGGACGGGTCACATTGTCCGCATGCCCGATACGAGACTCCCAAAACAAGCGCTCTACTCGGAGCTCTGGCACGGCAAGAGAGCCACAGGTGGGCAGAGGAAATGCTTCAAGGACATCCTCAAAGCCTCCTTGAAAAGTGTAACATCCCCACTGACACCTGGGAATCCCTGGCCCAAGACCGCACAAAATGGAGGAGAAGCATCCGGGAAGACGCCGAACAACTCGATTCTCTTCACCGGGAGCAAGCGTAAGCCAAGCGCAGGCAGCGCAAGGAGCACACATCAACCCAAGCACCCCACCCACCCACCCCTTCAACCACCATCTGCCCCACCTGTGACAGAGACTGTAGGTCCCGCATTGGACTAATCAGTCACCTGCAAACTCATTTTTAATGTGGAAGCAAGTCATCCTCGGTTCTGAGGGACTGCCTAAGATGAAGAAGTCTGAGATAGCCTGCCGTGCCATGTCCTCTCTCAGGACCAAGGTGCTGTGCAAATACCATATGAGATGAAAGAAAACAGATTCGATCCGTTGTGTAAATTGGGCAGCACGTCTGGCAATAGACACATCTTCATGGAGGCAGAAGCTGGGTTTTGCCTTTGTATGTACAGTCTCTCTTCATCGGAAGAGCATTTCATGTCTAGAAACAACAACAGATTGTATTTATATAGCGCCTTTAGTGTGGTGAAATGACCCAAAACATTTCTCATGTAAGGGGTTCTCCTCGTTGGATCGCACAGGTTTCTCTCTCTAGAGGCTTCTCTCTCCCTCTTGCACAGTAAAACCTTGAGTGGTTCGTCCCACTCACCCCTTAGGTTCTAGACACTGGACTTAGATGCAGGAACTACAATGCAGAGAATACACTTATAGACCAAGTTTAATGAAACGAAATGAAATTTTATTGCATAAGGAAAAACAAATCAAATGCAAGCAAATAAGAGGGTACATGGGAGGGAAAAACAAATCAAAATACAGTACTAACTAAAATAGATACAGACATATTATACTTTACAAACGTCATCATGAAATGGGGAAACACACAGAACATCGAGGGACAACAACTCATGTTGACTATACCCAAAATGCCCACCCCCTTAAACCTATCTAGATCCGATTATGAAGGGCCAGAAACATGCTCACCAATCCAGTTGGAAAATTATAGAGTTTTGAAACACGTCTGCGTTTTGATCCCCTCAGACGTCCCATTTCCACGTGGTCAGTGGAGCCACAGCGAGCTGCGCCACACTTCTCTCTCTCTCTCTCTCTCTCTCTCGAGGTGAAGGTCACGGGCAGACTGGACACTGGCAGGCCTGGACGTCGGCGGGGACGGAGACCATCTGTTTGACCACGGTTGAAGAGGTCTCTAGCTGGTTACCATTTTCATATGGGTTTCTTCTGTAGGGCTGCTGCCCTTTTGTCTCGTCAGCGGCCTGGGGTTTGTCGACGATCTCCCGATGGTTACCCCGGGGCGGGACGCAGACTCGAATCACCTTCTTGATGGCTTCCTCGTTCTTCTTCTTCTTCAATCCTTCTGAACTGGTGATCTGTGAAGGAGGATGATGAGCCTCCTGATAGCTTCCTGATCGCCCCCGGTGGCTACCCCAGGACTCCAGTTATACTTCTCAAAGAAGCCGTTATCTCCTGCCAAATCAAGGTTAGTCTTTGTTTAACTTTTGGCGGGCTTGTATCACAACGGGGTAGTTATTATATTTAAACTGCTTTCGGGATGGCCGGTGATGGCCATCTCTGGTCTGGAATGACCCTGCATTGTTTTGAATGTCTTCTTGATGTCTTTAATGGGTCTTTGATGCTCCCCTTATGAATATTAAACTGTTTCCCTTTGTCTGGGTAAACATTCAGATGGCCTTTAACTACAGGCCGATCTGACTGGATCTGCATCCAATCCATATGTATGGGGTTCGTGTCTGGTTTCGTTTACTCAGAAACGGCTTCCAGAACTTACTGTGGGTTGAATCCACAAAGGCTGTCTGGGGACTGCAGGAACCATTTTAAAGTGTCCAGAAAGCTAGTCACGGGGTCTGGCGGCCATTTTATGTGTCCCTTTTCAGGGCTTCTTTTAAAACAGTCTTTTAAAAGCAAAGGCCTCTTCTGCCACAGGACCCTTATCTGACAATATTAATTTTGCAAATCTTACAGTCCCCCCTGATGATACTATAACTTGCTTGAAGTTTCATAATTCTGGGTGAGCAAAATTTTCTGACTCTCCATAATTAAACCATCCCCTGTATTTACCTACTATGACCCTACGACACATGCATTTCCCGTTTCAGAAAACCTACAGTGTACCTTAAGCATCTATAGATGGCAATACATTGGATTTAAAATTTGACACACTCACTTCCAGGCGTGGAGGGAGGCCTAATACCCCTACACCACCTGGTTCATACACATTATCTTTTATTAACAACAACTCACTTAATAAAACTTCAGTAATAAAAATAAAGTACACACACAAAATTGCACATGAATAAACATCAAGCATAGAGGAGGGAGGGAAACTCTAACTTTATACATAGCAGCAAAAATCTAAACGGGTATCTCTTCTTCTACCCGCACATAATGCTCTCTCCATTCTCCTCTGTTATCATACTTCTGCAAATGTCTGACTTTTTTACAGTGTACAAAGAGTAAATAAATCACAATAAAAACCTGACACACTACAAGGATGTGAGAGGCTATCCTAATCCAAGAAGGGACTTCTACATTAGTGAACAGATCCCACCACGGTGGGGTTACTATATCTAGTATGTTTGCCCCTATTTCTAAAGTCTTCTGCTCCAGTGTGTAAAAATGTTTCTGTGAAACGGCAACGGCTTTTAATATCTTGGTGAGGTGTTCAGGGAGAGGGGGAATGATATAGCCAAAATGTGCAACGAATCGTTAAAGATCGGTGAAATTTCCTTTGACAGTGAGGTGAACAGTGGAAGGTTCAGGAATGGGGACAATTCGCTCTTGGGCCACTTGAACTTCTGCCTTGGGTTTGAAGCAGAAACTGCTGTCACTCACCGGACACCAGCCGTGCTGTCCATGTTGGTAGTGGGGCGCTGCAGTGGTGACACAGTATGTCCCACCTCCTATATATGCCACCTGCGGGGGCACATGGCCTTGTGCCATTGCCTCCATGGTGCAATTTATAGGCTTCCCGCCAGCAGTTCTGAACCCACACTGTGGTTTCGAATTGGCATTCAAGTGCTGGGGACACAGGATGATGTGTGCTCCCCGGCTCCGGCACCCCGAGAGGTCGGTACCCGTCATTGTATGCTCCCATCGAATGACGTACAGTGGACTGCTGTGTAGCGAATGTGTGCACCCCCTTGAATGACTCCGATGTTCTCCACCCTGTATACCAGGGCAGGTTTAGCTGTCTTTCCCTTCACTGGCATTCTTACCACTATACCCATAATGGTGTGATTAGACCGTCCACAGTCCACTGGGACTGGGTAGGCCTCTGAAGCTAGTCTGAGCTGGCACGGACTCAATGCGTTCTCAAAACGGTGGAGGGCTACGAGGTGCTTGTTGCTGATCCAGGAGGGGACTAAACCTTGTTTTAAATCCTCCAGATTACTGCGGCCCTCGCCCAGTAACCACGCCCCATACAGCACGCACGCCTAGTTTTGAGCAGCCTGATCTAACGCATTCCGATCCTCCCTGATGTGAGCATTTACCGTTTTAGCGTGTTTCTCCAGCTCAGCAATGATTTCTATTCAGTGTAGTGTCATGGCCTGGTCCTCATGTAACTCAGAACCCACTACCTTATTCTCATCCGTCAGTATCTTTCTTAACTGTGTTTTCAAACCATTGACCTGGGTTTGCAGCTCCACATCATCCAGAGTGTTGATGACGGAAGTCCCTGTGTTAAAAGCTGTAAAAATATAATTTCCTGTACCCCTTCTTTGTCTCCCTACCCTGTCCAAGACCTCATGTGGTGTGGTGTACAATCCGGCTCTGTCGACATCAGCAAAGTCGAATTCATAAAACTGTCTGAACATGTTTGTTAACAGGACCTGGTACAATTGCTCCGTTTCCTTGGGGCACCACTCTGGCAATCGTACCTCGGTGAAGCCACCGCGTAGTGCACCCCTTGGTACAGCACCTGACCTGTGGGCACTAATACCAATCCGTTCCCGGGTCCTTTGGTAGTGGTGAGGCACCCTTCCTTGCGGGCTTTGGCTACCAGAATCGTGGGCAGAGGCTTGCGCGGGCGGGTGATGAGCTCAGTGGCGTTTACTGGGATCTGAGAGTATGGTACTCCGCATGCCCGTGTGCTGACGTCCCACCTCATCCTTTTTCCAGCATCCTGCCACTGTCTTTGGAAAAAGATGGAGACGCCTGTGGGGCAGGCACGTTCTGAACCCCACATACAGATTTAAATCCCCTCATCTGGTTGCCACCATTTGTCCCAAAAGACACTCAAACCCCCATGAGTCCACGTAATAGTCCAATGGGTATTGTTACCCAGTCGCTCCCATTCGACCGTGGAGTTCTTCATGGTTTTGCTCAACTTGCGCAACCACCACCATCGGTTCAAAGGAACATGTCCCGTACATTGCAAACAAATCCTTTTCGCGACGGTAACGCTGACTCTGGGTGCGATGATCCTCACTCAGGGACACATTAGAGAAGTCTCTCTGTACTTAAAACCGAACTGGCTGGAGTATTCCGTAGAGTTCGACCCCAACCATCCTGGCCACCTCCCTTCGTGGAAATAGGTGGCTGTCTCTTCAACGCCCCGCGCGCCCGACCCATTGGTCGCGATGGGGTCTGTGTCTCCAGAGCACCCGTAAATCGTGGAGTCCTTGGTGCGGCCCTGATAGGCCCCGCTACACCCGATCACCGCGAACGTGACGAGAATTCCTCTCATTACCTCTTTGGTTCCTGTTGAGTCTGTGTTTACAAGTGCAGTTATGATGAATAACAGGACACAGACAACAGAAGTAAGTAAACTGGTCTTTAGTGATTGAGGGTCAAGGCGGGAACTGAGGTACACTTGCTCCGCAGGGTTTATACTGGTCACCACCGGTACTACAATGTACAGGAGCCATTAAAAAGTAGTCCATCACTTTAAGGTATCCTCTTAAGGTAGTACAGGTTACATACACTACAATTCCTCCCCTTTTAGCTTAACAGTGGACACCCCAATTAATACACTACAAGAATAATATACATATATACAATTTACACACAAGAACTGTTCAAAGATTCAGTCTCTGAGGAGGCCTCCTGATCCGGCCCGGATAACGCTTTTCAGGGATCTCTGGTTCCCGTTGCTGGGGTGACTCCTCCAATTGATCTCCTATGGATTCAACATCATCCAATACGTTCGAGTCTGAGGTAGATGCTACAGGCTCAATAAGTTCTTCAACTGGTGTCTCTGCCGTAGACATGGGGTCGACCCTTGTTCTCGATTCCACAAGTTGGTCAGCATGACGTCGTATTACGTTCTCTCCAACATCTACCGTGTACATCAAAGGTCCCTGTCGTGCACAAATTGTTCCAGGTTGCCATTTATCATCCCTATAGTCCCTGGCCATCACTGGTTGTCCTATTTCAAAACTATGAGTGGCCTTTTTATTTACATGCTGGAATTGCTTGTTTTCAACTTCCCGTCGCACATTGGGTTTTAACAAATCCAACCGGGACCGCAACCTTCTGTTATAGAACATTATGGCAGGGCTTTGATTTGTCACTGCATGCGTGGCGTTTCGATACGCCATTAGGAAATTGTCCACCTTGTGTTGTAGTGGAATATGATCTTCACTCATGGCCTTTATTGCCTTTTTGAACGTTTGTACAAATCTCTCGGCCAACCCATTTGTAGCCGGATGATATGGGGCAGATGTATAGTGTTTCACCCCATTCTTTTTCATGAATTTCTGGAATTCTTCTGACACGAACTGTGGTCCGTTGTCTGAACATATTTGCTCCGGCAATCCATTCCTTGCAAATATGGTTCTTAGAACTGCAATCGTCTTCTCAGAGGTAGTGGTCGACATCTTAATCACTTCTGGCCATTTAGAATGTGCGTCTACTGCTATCAAAAACATGGAATCCATGAATGGACCTGCAAAGTCGATATGCACACGTTGCCATGGGGCTGAAGGCCATTCCCATGGATGCAGCGGTGCAATTGGAGGTGCGTTCTGAACTTTTTGGCACCCTGAGCAGCTTTTAGTCAGATCCTCTATCTGTTGGTCGATACCTGGCCACCACACATAAGCCCTAGCAAGGCTTTTCATCTTGACTCCCCCCAGATGACCTTCGTGCAATTCTTTTAGAACTCTCTCCCTTAATTTAGGAGGAATAATCACCCTTGTTCCATACATCAATGTTCCTTGACATACGGACAGCTGTTCTCGTCTGGCTGAGAATGCTGGTAACAGTGGTTCGCCATGTGCTGGCCATCCCTTCACTGTCAAATCGTAGACCCGAGACAGTGTCGGGTCATTTCAGGTCTCCCTCTCAATACCCGCATTGGTGGCTGGTAAGCATTCGATGATGGTCGAGTGAAATATCTCGACAGGGTCAACTGCCGGTGCCTCTTCCGCTGTAGGTAGTGGCAGGCGCGACAGCCCATCAGCATTACCATGCTGCTTTGTACCTTTGAACTCAATATCATACTGATGTGCCCCTAGGAAAAGGGATCATCTCTGAAGCCTCTGCGCCGTCATTACCGGAACACCCTTCTTAGGGTTAAAAATGGAAACCAACGGCTGGTGATCTGTTAACAGCATAAACTTTTGGCCGTACAGGTAATGGCTAAATTTCTTAACTCCCCACACGAGGCTGAGAGCCTCCCTATCTATCTGAGCATAATTGCGCTCAGCGGAGGTCAATGATCTGGATGCAAAAGCGACTGGCCTTTCCGAGCCATCTGGAAACTTATGTGAGAGCACTGCCCCGATACCATATGGAGATGCATCACAAGCTAAGCGAATAGGTAGCGTTGGGTTAAAGTGAGCCAACACTTCCTTAGAGGTGATCAATGCCTTGCTCTTTTGAAAAGCCCGCTTACAATCATTGCTCCACTTCCATGGTATTCCCATTTGCAAAAGAGTGTTTAGTGGGTGTAACACTGTGGATAAATTTGGAAGAAACTTGTGGTAATAGTTAACCAACCCGAGGAACGACCTCAACTGGGATACATTTTCCGGTGCTGGAGCCTTGACTACAGCTTTGATCTTGTCAGGGGACTTATGGAGCCCCTCCTGGTCAATGACGTGGCCACAGTACGAGATTCGCTTTTGAAAGAACTCGCATTTCTGGCGATTAGCTCTTAGCCCATATTCTTTCAATCTGATGAGCACCTGCTCCAAATTCGTGAGGTGATCATTATCGTTATCTCCTGTAATCAGGATGTCATCCAGGTAGCATTGTGTGCCTGGGATTCCCTGCAATACCTGCTCCATGGCCCTTTGCCAAATCACTGGAGCCGATGCCACTCCAAAAACCAGCTTATTATACTGATATAAGCCCTTATGTGTGTTGATCGTGAGATACTGTCGTGATGCTTCATCAACTTCCATCTGTAGGTACGCCTGTGCCAGGTCTATCTTGGTGAAGTGCTTTCCGCCAGACAGCGAAGCGAAGATAGCTTCGATCCGCGGAAGCGGATATTGCACCGTGTGAAGAACTGGATTAACAGTGATCTAGAAATCGCCACAGATGCGAACCTTCCCAGGTTCCCCAGGTTTGTTGCTCAACGAACGCTTCATGACAGGAACAATGGGTGTAGCCCATTCGCTCCAGTCCACCTTCGACAGTACCCCTGAACGTTCTAGCCCTTCCAGCTCTGCTTCCACAGCAGGTCGTATCGCGTAGGGCACCAGTCTGGCTTTGAAAAATTTTGGGTTTGCTTGTTCTTCAACCTTGAGGGTTGCAGTAATTCCTTTCAGTCTTCCCAGTCCCTGTTGGAACACCTCCCTAGCATCGTCTAAGATTTTGGACAGTCGTTTAGGTTTGACGTCGTCCTCCTTACAGGCATCCACAGTCAGTGCTTTTATGGAATGCCAGTCCAATTTTATTCACCTGATCCATTCCTGTCCTAGTAGTGGCGGACCTCCATCAGGTAACACGTACAAGTCCATTTTCTGACTTTCTTTACCATTGTAGACCACATTTACTTTTATTTTTCCTTTGGGGTATACTTTTTGCCCCGTGTATGTTTTCAATACAATCTTCGTATCCCTCAGGGGAAAATGCGAGAATAACCTTTTGTAGTCTTGCTTATTTATGACCGTTAATGCCGACCCTGTGTCCAGCTCCATCTTCACTTGGAATCCTGCTATCTGGAGCATGACCCAGATAGTTTGGTGGTCTGCTGTGTTACCCACATTATGTATTTTCAGACAACCCAGTTCCTTGCTGCTGGAGTCTGAATCCGTCTTCTGTTCATCCGAACTGTTCTCTGTCACCTTGTGTACTTTTTTGTACTTCTCCTGTGGTGACTTTTTGCTGCTGGTCTTCTTTCCTGACCGGCATACTCTCGCTATGTGACCAAGTTTGCCACATTGCCTGCATTCTTTGTTTTTGAACCAGCACTGGTTCTGGTCATGCGTTGTCCTTCCGCAACGATAGCACTTTACTGCGCCCAATGCCATTTCATTGGTGCTGAATTCCAGTGGCCTTTGCTGTATCTCTGCAGCGCCCCATGCTGCTGCCTCGTGGGATGCTGCAATGCTGAAAGCTTTGTCCAGCGTAAGATCCTTTTCCTCTAGCAGTCGCTTCTGGGTTCCTTCCCTTAGGAGCCCACACACAAACTTATCTCTCCGTGCGTCTGCTAGTCCTGTTCCGAACTGGCAGTACTTTGCTAACTTGTGCAGTTCTGTTAGGAATTCAGCGTTGCTTTCTTCTTTATGTTGAATTCTTCTGTAGAATTTAAACTGTTACGCTATCAACAGCGGTGTGGGGTTTAAATGCTCTTGCAGGATAGTAACAATATCCGCGAAACTCTTTTCTACCGGTTTGTCTGGGGTTACCAGGTTCCTTAATAACCCGTACGTCTTTGCACCCATCGAGTTTAATAGGGTTAGTGCTTTCTTATCATCCGGTACATCATTCGTACTACAGTAAACTTCGATGCGTTCCACATAAGTGGCCCAATCTTCCACATCGTTGTCGAAGGCAGTGATGTTACCCGTTTTCGGCATCCTTGCTGAGTTTCTTCTTTCCCTTCGGATATTATTTAATATGATGACTTTTTTAAAATTAAAGATGGCGGCTTTTCCCACGCTTGGCGGCTTTTCCCGCGCTTGTCTTCTTGCCCCGCCGACTCAAGATGGCGATTTCCGCGCTGTTGCTGTCCACGCCTCCCAGCTGTCCTTCCTGCCTTTCTTTTCCCGTGTATACGCTTCCTTGCACTGCTGCTCTTGTTGCCCCGCCGCTCCCGCGGTCCTTGAGGCAATAAAGCACCTTCCTGGCTGCTGTGCGTCTCTGCCCCGATTGCAGTTTATTTTAAAACTGCTTTTCAGTGCTTCTTCTGTGCTGTTGCGCTGTTGCCCCGCCGCTCCCGTGGTCCTTGTGGCAATAAAGCGCCTTTCTGGCTGCTGCGCGTCTCTGCCCCGATTGCAGTCCAGCCCCTGACACCGGCTGCGGTCGTGTCCTCCGCCCTTTCTCTTTATTTTTCCTCCCCTTCTCCCTCTGACAACTCGGCCGACGTCCCCCCCGTGCCGCTCGATCGGGCTTACCCGCCGCTGTCGAAGAAGGGATGATCACTGCCTATTGCTGATGTTGGACTTAGTGGCCAGAAGACCAAACCGGGTTCTCGATGGCCTCCCGTGCGATCCTCCTTGGAATGGACCCCAGAATCAGTACTGGGGGAGGTGATGCAAAACTGCCGCTAGGTACGATCAGACTCGTCGCCACTGTTGAGTCTGTGTTTACAAGTGCAGTTATGATGAATAACAGGACACAGACAACAGAAGTAAGTAAACAGGTCTTTAGTGATTGAGGGTCAAGGCGGGAACTGAGGTACACTTGCTCCGCAGGGTTTATATACCGGTGTGGTCACCACCGGTACTACAATGTACAGGAGCCATTAAAAAGTAGTCCATCACTTTAAGGTATCCTCTTAAGGTAGTACAGGTTACATACACTACAGTTCCTGTAACAAATTAAACGATACAGCCAGGCTCCCGAGAGATTCTGGCCTAGGTGAAGTCATGATCGGGTCTTTCGACCTCGATCCCAAACAACACACATGCTGGGCAGATTCCAAAACTACTTATAACACTAATCACTTTAATATTTACACACCTTAAATTTAATTAAACTTAAACTTAACTTATGTACAGCGCCGCCCGTCCCCGGGTGGCTTGTCTAATCCCTGTTTGGACTGCAGCTCGCCACTCCTTGTGGCGGGGCTGCACTGACCTGTGGCTTGGGTCCCCCGCAGCCTTTTGCTGTCAATTGGGGACTGTGTTTTGCCAGGGATTTCCCAAGTCGGCATTTACTGAAATCGGGGGAATCGGGCCAAGGTTTTACCGGCTGAGGCATTCGAGACGACCTTTGAAGAGGTACTTTGGGAGTGGCTCCCTTAGCGAGTGGACCTTCGGTTGGGACTTTAGCCCTCACAGCCCGTGGCACCTCCACGGCTGCTGGCTTCGGCTCCCTTCCCTCAGGCTCCGCCCCTTTGGGATTTGGGTCTGTGGCTGGCGACTCCTCCTCACCTGTCCCTACAGGTGGAGGATCTCCGCCCCCAATTTCTACCTCCCCTAAGCTTGAGTCGAGGGCGGGATCTCCGTCCTCCGACTCCTCCTCCTTCAGAATCGTGTCAAGGGCGGGGCCTAGCTCTTCGGGCTCCCCCCCGATGGCGGTCGGATCAGGAGGAGGGCCTTGGTCTTCGGGCTCTTCCTCGTCCGAGTCCCAGGCCATTGGGGAAACCTCCCAGGTGGGCGGGACAGCTTCTCCCTCCAAGCAGGCTGCAGTTCCAGCCTGTGTGGTCTGTGACTTGTTGCACGCCTCAGGCTGAGGATTTTTACCCTCAGACCCGGCTTCAGTTGCTGTTTCTTTTGCACCTGGCTTAAACAGTTTGCACTGATTGATATGAAACCATTTACAAGCCCTTAGCTGACCCTCTAAACTGCCAGCCCTTGCTGTTAACCTAGCGTTCTCCTCCCTTAAAGCCTGCTCAACTAACTTAGCCTCAGCAACCTGGCACCTCAGGTATTCCTCCATTTTACAGGAGGTCTCTTCCTGTGCATGTCTTTCTAGAGGACACAGGTCGACAGGCTGCACTGGCTCTAGTCAATTCTGTGGGTTGTCAAAGGGGGCCGAGGGAACCATCACACCGGTGGTGGCTGCTATCTTCCCCTGTGAGATCATAAGAGACCGCATTGTCTCTAAAATTGATTCTATTGCAGCGGGATCCATAGCTGCACCGGCTCCCCTTTCTGGGGCAGGGGCTGCGTCTTGGACCTGGGCTCATGCTGGGGCGGCGGTCTGGGCTTGGGCTTGAGCTGCGGGAGATTTTACCTTATTATCCTTCCACGGATTTTTACAGTCCCTGCGCCAATGTCCATCCTTCCCACACCCGTAGCAATTGAGCTTGGCTTGAGCAGGGCGATTCCCCTCCTGACGTCACTCCTTCTTACTTGGGGCTGTGGGTTTTGCCTCATGCACTTTTCCCTTAGAGGGAGGTGCCTCCTGACTTCTACAGTTCTTGTATGCAATGTTAAGCTGTCGGAGCACGGTCTCCTCCGTGATACCGGGACCTTGGAGGTCAAACCAAGATTTGGCTAGGGTCCGTATCTGGGGCAAGCTGTTAGCAACCAGACAACGGAGCCAATGAATCCGCTGTTCGGCGTTCATTGCGGCCCGTTCCGGCATGCCCGGACAACTGCGCTGATACACTGGCCACAAACTTTCTGCGAAAACCCGCGGGGGTTCTCCAGTTAGCTGCACAGTCCCTTCCACGCAGAGGAACGGATTACCGTCGTCCACTCCCAGAACTTCCAAGATCTCATCCCTGAGATCCACATACCCTGTCCGCCCCCTCTTACTCCCGTCTGAGAGGCACTGAAGGATTGTGCTATCCAGGGAGAAGAGCAGCATCTTTGCCTGTTCAAGATCATCACAATCATTGATGGCGGCTGTCTCCTCTATCTCCCTGAAATGAACTGAGGGATCTCTCTTTACCATGAGCCTTGGGAGGTGGCTCACCATGGAGCTCAGTTGTTGGGCACCATAGGGCACCACGAGCTGGTTCAGGTGGGGTCCGTCCGTGCCATCGTTGGCGTTGAGACCGAATCTCTGGTGCCGAGTAGGACACATTGGTGCCGGCTCCGGCTTTACTACCAGGGGCTGTTCTTCCTCCCATTCCACCTCGGCTACCTCCTCTTCTACCACCCCCCCTTTTTCGGGCCACGCCTCACTATAGCTCGCTGGTGCTGAGGGCTCAATGGCTGGTGCCACAACTACTTCGTATGGAATCGTTTTTTTTGATTCCTTTAAAAAGTCCATGCGACTGGCTTTTGGGCTTACCAGGCATACCATGCCTTTTGCCTTAAACAAGGCCGTTCTCAGGTCCTCTATGGTCTTTTGGCAGGGGCCATGGTCTGTGCTCTCAAACCCGTGCTCAAGGGCCAGCTTGTAAGCTGCCTTAACTTCCATTACTCTCTCCTTCTGCGCTCTTAGCTGTTGTGCGAGGCGGGCGTTTTTCTCCTGTATTCTCGCTTCTTGGATCTTTGCCTCAGTAACCTGGCATTCCAGATACTCTATTCTAGCCTGATGTTGGCTGGCTACGACTTGGCATTCCTGATTCAGCGCGTGAAGCGCTGTGATGAGTTTTTCCCCACCCATGGCCTTTTCCTCTATCTCTGCTGCCTGGGCAGTGATCTTGGCTGCCTGTGCTGCAACGACTCTGTCTAAAATCTGGACTTGTTTCTTGCAGCACATCAGCCACACTGCCTTTTCCACTGACTTCTTATGCTCTTTGCTCTCTGTCCACCTGATGGCTGCGTCTACTGGACACCCATCCAATAAGAGATCGGAAATCCACTGTTTAGTGAGATTTACCTTACCAAAGACATAATCCGCTATCCTCTCATCCATAACATTTCGTCCATTCAAACCTGGGTCTAATACATTGCAATCCTGCTGCCAGTGTCCTGCCGCGGTCGCCATTTTCTGTAAGGGGTTCTCCTCGTTGGATCGCAGAGGTTTCTCTCTCTAGAGGCCTCTCTCTCCCTCTTGCACAGTAAAACCTTGAGTGGTTCGACCCACTCACCCCTTAGGTTCTAGACACTGGACTTAGATGCAGGAACTATAATGCAGAGAATACTCTTATAGACCAAGTTTAATGAAACAAAATGAAATTTTATTGCACAAGGAAAAACAAATCAAATGCAAGCAAATAAGAGGGTACATGGGAGGGAAAAACAAATCAAAATACAGTACTAACTAAAATAGATACAGGCATATTATACTTTACAAACGTCATCATGAAATGGGGAAACACACGGAACATCGAGGGACAACAACTCATGTTGATTATACCCAAAATGCCCACCCCCTTAAACCTATCTAGATCCAATTATGAAGGGCCAGAAACATGCTCACCAATCCAGTTGGAAAATTATAGAGTTTTGAAACACGTCTGCGTTTTAATCCCCTCAGACGTCCCGTTTCCACGTGGTCAGTGGAGCCACAGCGAGCTGCGCCACACTTCTCTCTCTCTCTCTCTCTCTCTCTCTCTCGAGGTGAAGGTCTCGGGCAGGCTGGACACTGGCAGGCCTGGATGTCGGCGGGGATGGAGACCATCTGTTTGACCACGGTTGGAGAGGTCTCTAGCTGGTTACCATTTCATATGGGTTTCTTCTGTAGGGCTGCTGCCCTTTTGTCTTGTCAGCGGCCCGGGGTTTGTCGACGATCTCCCGATGTTTACCCCGGGGCGGGACGCAGACTCGAATCACCTTCTTGATGGCTGCCTCGTTCTTCTTCTTCTTCAATCCTTCCGAGCTGGTGATCTGTGAAGGAGGATGATGAGCCTCCTGATAGCTTCCTGATCGCCCCCGGTGGCTACCCCGGGACTCCAGTTATACTTCTCAAAGAAGCCTTTATCTCCCGCCAAATCAAGGTTAGTCTTTGTTTAACTTTTGGCGGGCTTGTATCACAATGGGGTAGTTATTATATTTAAACTGCTTTCGGGATGGCCGGTGATGGCCATCTCTGGTCTGGAATGACCCTGCATTGTTTTGAATGTCTTCTTGATGTGTTTAATGAGTCTTTGATGCTCCCCTTATGAATATTAAACTGTTTCCCTTTGTCTGGGTAAACATTTAGATGGCCTTTATCTACAGGCCGATCTGACTGGATCTGCATCCAATCCATATGTATGGGGTACGTGTCTGGTTTCGTTTACTCAGAAACGGCTTCCAGAACTTACTGTGGGTTGAATCCACAAAGGCTGTCTGGGGACTGCAGGAACCATTTTAAAGTGTCCAGAAAGCTAGTCACGGGGTCTGGCGGCCATTTTATGTGTCCCTTTTCTGGGCTTCGTTTACAACAGTCTTTTAAATGCAAAGGCCTCTTCTGCCACAGGACCCTTATCTGACAATATTAATTTTGCGAATCTTACACTCAGGAGCATTACCAAAGAAAATTTGACACTGAGCCATATAAGGGGATATTAGAAATAATAACAGAAAATGCTGGAAAAACTCAGCAGGCCAGGCAACATCCGTGGAGAGAAATTAGAGTCGACGTTTCGGATGAACCCTTTTTCAAAACTGGAAAGGAAATGAAATAGATCGAAGGCAGGGCTGCAATAGAACAAAAGAAGTAAAGAGACATTAAGAGGGATTCAAAACCAGACGAGATTGTAATAGGACAAGTGGAGACAAAAGATGGCTCAGATTAGGTGTGAAGTGTACTGGCAGAAAGAGAGACAGCTGCCATGTGGGAGAGAGAAAAAAAAGGAATGTGGGGGGGGGGAGGGAAAACCCAAAACAAAGGGGTGGAAAAAAATTAGAAATAAAAATGTAATAGGGGCCGAGGTTATGATCTGAAATTGTTGAACTCGATATTGAGTCCGGAAGGCTGCAAAGTGCCTAATCGGAAGATGAGGTGCTGTTCCTCGAGTTTACGTTGAGCTTCCGTGGAACAATGCAAGGGGCCAACGACGGTGAGGTCCGAGTGGGAATGGAGCGGTGAATTAAAAAGACAAGCGACCGGAAGCTCGGGCTCACCCTTACGGACTGAACAGAGGTGTTCCGCAAAGCAGTCACCCAATCTGCGTTTGGTCTCCCCAATGTAGAGGAGACTGCATCGTGAGCAGCGAATACAGTATACCAGATTGCAAGAAGTACAAGTGAATCGCTGTTTCACCTGGAAGGGGTGTTTGGGGCCCTGGACAGTGGGAAGTGGAGAGGTATAGGGGCAGGTGTTACATCTCCTGCGCCTGCACGGGAAGGTGCCAGGCGAAGGGGAAGGGCTGTTGGGGGTGATAGAGGAGTGGACAAGGGTGTCTCGGAGGGAGCGGTCCCTACGGAATGCTGAAAGGGGAGGGGAAGGGAAGATGCATTTGGTGGTGGGATCACTTTGGAGGTAGCGGAAATGGCGGAGGATGATCCGTTGAATGTGGAGGCTGGTGGGGTGAAAGGTGAGGACAAGGGGAACCCTATCGTGGTTCCGGGAGGGAGGGGCAGGGATGAGGGCAGAAGTGTGGGAGATAGAACGGACACAGTCGAGGGCCATGTCAACCACGGTAGAGGGGAATCCTCGGTTGAGGAAAAAGGAAGACATGTCGGAAGCACTGGTGTGGAAGGTGGCATCATCGGAGCAGATACGGCGGAGATGGAGAAACTGGGAGAATGGAATAGAGTCCTTACAGGAGGCGGGGTGGGAGGAAGTGTAGTCCAGGTAGCTGTGGGAGTCAGTGGGCTTGTAGTGAATATTGGTCGATAACCTATCCCCAGAGATGGAGATGGAGAAGTCGAGGAAGGGAAGGGAAGAGTCAGAGATGGATCATGTGAAGGTGAGGGAAGGGTGGAAATTGGAGGCAAAGTGAATGAAATTGTCTAGTTCGGGCCAAGAGCAGGGAACGGCACCGATACAGTCATCAATGTACCGGAAAAAGAGGTGAGGGAGGGGACCTGAGTAGGACTGGAACAAAGAGTGTTCCACATAACCCACGAAAAGGCAGGCATAGCTAGGACCCATGCGGGTACCCATAGCAACACCTTTGATTTGGAGGAAATGAGTGGAGTTAAAGGAGAAGTTGTTCAATGTGAGAGCAAGTCCAGCCAGGCGGAGGAGGGTGGTGGTGGAGGGGACTGGTCGGGCCTCTGTTCAAGGAAGAAGCAGAGAGCCCTCAGGCCATCCTGGTGGGGGATGGAGGTGTAGAGGGATTGTACGTCCATGGTGAAAAGGAAGCGGTTGGGGCCAGGAAACTGGAAACTGTTAAAGTGGCGGAGGGCGTCCGAAGAGTCACGGATGTAGGTGGGAAGAGACTGGACAAGGGGGGAAAAGATAGAGTCGAGATAGGAAGACATAAGTTCCGTGGGGCAAGAACAGGCTGAAACGATGGGTCTACCAGGGCAGTCCTATTTGTGGATCTTGGGAAGGAGGTAGAAGTGGGCTGTGCGGGGTTGGGGAACTATGAGGTTGGTGGCCGCGGGGGGACGATCTCCAGAGGAGGTGAGGTCAGTGACAATCTTGGAAACGGTAGTTTGATGTTCGGTAGTGGGGTCATTGTCCAGGTGGAGGTAGGAGGAGGTGTCGGAGAGTTGGCGTTCAGCTTCCGCTAGGTAGAAGTCAGTTTGCCAAACAACAACAGCACCACCCTTGTCAGCGCACGAATGACCCTTTCTCCTGTTTGCAGAATTCCCGTTCTACCAGGACCCCTCCCCCTGGCCTCTTACCCTCTCTAGATCTTTTCATCGCTAACTGCCGCCGTGATATCGGCCGTCTCCATTTTTCTGCTCCCCTCACTCACTCCAACCCACCTCCCTCTGAACTTGCAGCACTCCATTCTCTTAGATCCATGATGCGCCATCAATTACTCAAAAGACTGAAGTTGAGCGAGTAACAATCAGGCTTTTATTAACTAAAGAATGAAGGTCTTGTCTCGAGTGGTCGACCCGTCCAGAATACTAAGGGACTGGGAGGTAGTCACTTATATACCTGGAATAGTGGGAGGAGTCAGCCGAGGCATGTCCAGACCTGTACCTAGTGGAATACACATACAGACACAGACAGGTATGACAGTGGTTTACCACATTCACCCCTTGTTTAAAAATGAGTCCGGCGGGGTGAAGTGTATTTAAAAGTTCGTGTATTGGAGTCTCTCCGGAGGTCTTGTCTGCCGCTGTGATCGACGTGGCGACGGCAGGGGTGGTGGAGCTTCCGGCGTCGCGTCCCGTGTAGGCTGGGGCCCTGGAGTGTAGTCCTCATGGGTGACGGTCCAAGGCGAGCCGGCTGCTGGGGTTGGATATCGGGTCGTGGGGGGGGGTGGTAATGGGTAGTGGGTTACAGCGGTCCCCGAGGGTGCGAGGTCTCGTATGGAGACTGTGTCCTCCCGCCCGTCCGGGTACGCAATGTAAGCGTACTGGGGGTTGGCGTGGAGGAGGTCGACCCTCTCGACCAGGGGGTCCGTTTTATTGGCCCTCACGTGTCTTCTCAGTAGTACCGGCCCTGGGGACGTCAGCCATGGCGGTAACGATGTCCCCGATGTGGACTTCCTTGGGAAGACAAACATTTTCTCGTGAGGGGTGGCATTGGTGGCAGTGCAGAGAAGTGACCGAATCGAGTGGAGCGCATCGGGGAGCACCTCCTGCCAGCGGGAGGTCGGAAGGCCCCTAGACTTTAAGGCTAGTAGGGCAGCCTTCCAAACAGTTGCATTCTCTCTTTCCACCTGTCCGTTCCCCCGGGGGTTGTAACTGGTGGTCCTGCTTGTGGCTATACCCCTAGCGAGCAGGTACTGGCGGAGTTCGTCGCTCATAAACGATGAGCCCCGGTCGCTATGGATATAGCTGGGGAAACCGAACAGGGTGAAGAGGCTGTTCAGACATTTAATGACCGTGGCACTGGTCATGTCCGGGCAGGGGATAGCGAACGGGAACCGGGAGTACTCGTCAATGATGTTGAGGAAGTACACATTGCGGTCGGAGGAGGGGAGAGGCCCTTTAAAATCGACGCTCAGGCGTTCGAAAGGGCGAGTGGCTTTTATCAGGTGGGCTCTGTCTGGTCTATAAAAGTGCGGTTTGCACTCAGCGCAGACTTGGCAGTTCTTGGTCATGGTCCTGACCTCCTCAATGGAGTAAGGCAGGTTGCGGGCCTTGATGAAGTGGAAGAACCTGGTGACCCCCGGGTGGCAGAGGTCATTGTGGAGGGCCCTCAGCCTATCGATCTGCGCGCTGGCGCAGGTGCCACGCGATAGGGCATCTGGGGGTTCATTGAGCTTCCCAGGCCGGTACAAGATCTCGTAATTGTAGGTGGAAAGTTCGATTCTCCACCTCAAGATCTTGTCATTTTTGATTTTGCCCCTCTGCTTGTTGTTGAACATAAAAGCAACTGAACGCTGGTCAGTGAGCAGGGTAAATCGTTTTCCGGCCAGGTAGTGCCTCCAATGACGCACAGCCTCCACGATAGCCTGGGCCTCCTTCTCGACCGCGGAGTGTCTGGTCTCCGGGCCCTGGAGGGTTCGTGAGAAGAATGCCACAGGTCTCCCCGCCTGATTAAGGGTGGCGGCCAGAGCGAAGTCGGACGCATCGCTTTCCACCTGGAAGGGGATGGATTCGTCCACTGCGTGCATGGTGGCTTTGGCAATGTCTTCCTTGATACGGTGGAAGGCTAAGCGGGCCTCTGCCGTCACGGGAAAAGAGGTGGACTTGATCAGCGGACGGGCTTTGTCTGCATAGTAGGGGACCCACTGAGCGTAGTAGGAAAAAAACCCTAGGCACCTCTTCAGAGCTTTTAGGCAGTGGGGCAGTGGGAGTTCCATAAGGGGACGCATCCGGTCCGGGTCGGGACCGATGACCCCGTGTTCTACAACACAGCCAAGGATGGCGAGGCGGTCTGTGCGGAATATGCACTTCTCCTTGTTATATGTCAGGTTCAGGAGTTGGGCGGTGCGGAGGAATTTCTCGAGGTTTGCGTCATGGTCCTGCAAGTCATGGCCGCAGATGGTCACATTATCTAGGTAAGGGAAAGTGGCCTGCAGCTCGTTTTGATCGACCATCCGGTCCATCTCCCTTTGGAAGACGGAGACCCCGTTGGTAACGCCGAAGGGAACCCTAAGGAAGTGATAGAGGCGGCCGTTTGCCTCAAAAGCAGTATACTGGCGGTCTTCAGGGCTGATGGGGAGCTGGTGGTACGCTGATTTCAGGTCAATGGTCGAAAAGACGCGGTACTGCGCGATCTGGTTGACCATGTCAGCTATGCGGGGGAGTGGGTAGGCGTCCAGCAGGGTGTAGCGGTTTATTGTTTGGCTGTAGTCGATGACCAGGCGTTGTTTCTCGCCGGTCTTAACGACCACAACCTGGGCTCGCCAGGGGCTGGAGCTGCCCTCAATAATCCCCTCCTTCAGGAGCCGTTCCACTTCGGTTTTGATGAAAACCCTGTCCCCGGCACTGTATCGCCTGCTCTTTGTGGCGATGGGCTTACAGTCGGGGGTGAGGTTAGCAAACAGTGGGGGGGGTGGGACTCTGAGTGTGGAGAGGTTGCATCTAGTGCGCGGCGGGCAATTTGGAGGCTGCTGGCTGCGGACTGTGAGTGGGGGGAGGGGGCCACCGTACGCCATCGTAACGCTTTTGAGGTGGCACTGAAAATCTAACCCCAGTAGAACGGCAGCGCAGAGGTCGGGCAGGACCAGGAGTTTAAAATTATTGAACACAGTCCCGTCTACTACTAGTGTCACCACGCAGTAGCCGCCAATGTCCGCTGACTGGGACTCGGAGGCCATAGAAATCCGCTGGTGCGCAGGCAGGACTGGGAGAGAGCAACGCCGCACCGTGTCGGGGTGGATGAAGCTCTCTGTGCTCCCGGAGTCAAAAAGGCAGTTTATTGCATGGCCGTTTACCTTAACGTCCATTTTGGACCGAGCTAGCTGGTGCGGTCTCGTTTGGTCCAGCGTCACAGAGGCCAGCGTAGGGGTCGGTGTGTCGCTGCGAGTATCAGATGGGGGGGGGTTGGCGGTCTGCTGCGTCCCGGCTGGTGTCCAAGATGGCGGCGCCCATGATTCCCATGTGGCTGGAGTCGTCCAAGATGGCTGCTGCTGCGGTGGTTCGCACATGGCTGGGGAGGCCCAAGATGGCGGCTCGCACGGCCCACACGCGGCGCTGCTGGCGTTCGGGGTGGCTTTGGCCTTGCAGACGCTGGCGTAGTGTCCCTTTTTCCCGCAGCCCGAGCAGGTTGCATTCTTCGCCGGGCAGCGCGCTCTGGGGTGTTTGGCCTGGCCACAGAAGTAGCATTTCTGGCCTTGGGATACTGCTGTCTGGCTTTGGGACACTGCTGCGGTAGTTGGGCCGTTGTTGGGCTGTGGCTGGGGTGGCACGGTGCTATGGGGCTGTCCTACCGTGTCCCAGGTTGTCGTTCCCCGCGGCGTCCACGGTGCAGAGGAGTAGGCATCCATGCCCCGGAAGGCTGCGTCCAGCGTTAGTGCGATGTCGGAGGCTTTGTCGAGGGTGAGGTCACTCTGCTCCAGCAGTCGCTGTCTGGTGTAGTTGGACCTGTGGCCCGCTACGAAGGCATCCCGGATCAGTTCCTCCGTGTACTTAGTGGGCGTTACCGCCTTACACCCACAGGCCCGGCCAAGCACGGACAGTGCTTGGAGGTATTCCTCAGTCGATTCCCCAGGTTGTTGCTTGCGACTCCCCAGAAGGTGCCTAGCGTATACTTCGTTCACAGGGCGCGTGTACTGGGTCTTGAGGAGCTGGAGGGCGGCTGTGTACGAGGTCGCGTCCCGGATGACTGAGTACACTCGGTGGTTCACCTTGGAGAACAGGACAGACAGTTTGTCCGCATCCGTTTCGACCGCAGTGGAGGCAGTCAGGAATGTCTCGAAGCACATGAGCCAGTGAGCAAACTTGGTGGAAACGTCCGCTTCCCGACTGTCCAGGTCCAGGCATGCTGGTGTGAGGATCTTCTCCATTATAAAAAATTTAGTTAATAAAATTGATGCGCCATCAATTACTCAAAAGACTGAAGTTGAGCGAGTAACAATCAGGCTTTTATTAACTAAAGAATGAAGGTCTTGTCTCGAGTGGTCGACCCGTCCAGAATACTAAGGGACTGGGAGGTAGTCACTTATATACCTGGAATAGTGGGAGGAGTCAGCCGAGGCATGTCCAGACCTGTACCTAGTGGAATACACATACAGACACAGACAGGTATGACAGTGGTTTACCACAATCCAACCCTGACATTGTCATTAAACCCACTGACAAGGGTGGTGCTGTTGTTGTTTGGCGAACTGACCTCTACCTAGCGGAAGCTGAACGCAAACTCTCTGACACATCCTCCTACCTCCACCTGGACCATGACCCCACTACCGAACATCAAACTACCGTTTCCAAGACTGTCACTGACCTCATCTCCTCTGGAGATCTTCCTCCCACGGCCACCAACCTCATAGTTCCCCAACCCCGCACAGCCCACTTCTACCTCCTTCCCAAGATCCACAAACAGGACTGCCCTGGTAGACCCATCGTTTCAGCCTGTTCTTGCCCCACGGAACTTATCTCTTCCTATCTCAACGCTATCTTTTCCCCCTTGTCCAGTCTCTTCCCACCTACATCCGCGACTCTTCGGATGCCCTCCGCCACTTTAACAGTTTCCAGTTTCCTGGCCCCAACCGCTTCCTTTTCACCATGGATGTACAATCCCTCTGCACCTCCATCCCCCACCAGGATGGCCTGAGGGCTCTCTGCTTCTTCCTTGAAAAGAGGCCTGACCAGTCCCCATCCACCGCCACCCTCCTCCGCCTGGCTGAACTTGTTCTCACATTGAACAACTTCTCCTTTAACTCCACTCATTTCCTCCAAATCAAAGGTGTTGCTATGGGTACCCGCATGGGTCCTAGCTATGCCTGCCTTTTCGTGGGATATGGGGAACACTCTTTGTTCCAGTCCTACTCAGGTCCCCTCCCTCACCTCTTTTTCCGATACATTGATGACTGTATCGGTGCCGTTTCCTGCTCTCGCCCCGAACTAGACAATTTCATTCACTTTGCCTCCAATTTCCACCCTTCCCTCACCTTCACATGGTCCATCTCTGACACATCCCTTCCCTTCCTCGACTTCTCAGTCTCCATCTCTGGGGATAGGTTATCGACCAATATTCACTACAAGCCCACTGACTCCCACAGCTACCTGGACTACACTTCCTCCCACCCCGCCTCATGTAAGGACTCTATTCCATTCTCCAAGTTTCTCCGTCTCTGCCGTATCTGCTCTGACGATGCCACCTTCCACACCAGTGCTTCCGACATGTCTTCCTTTTTCCTCAACCGAGGATTCCCCTCCACCATGGTTGACACGGCCCTCGACCGTGTCCGTTATATCTCCCGCACTTCTGCCCTGACCGCTGCCCCTCCCTCCCGGAACCACGATAGGGTTCCCCTTGTCCTCACCTTTCACCCCACCAGCCTCCACATTAAACGGATCATCCTCCGCCATTTCCGCTACCTCCAAAGTGATCCCACCACCAAACGCATCTTCCCCTCCCTTCCCCTTTCAGCATTCCATAGGGACCGCTCCCTCCGAGACACCCTAGTCCACTCCTCTATCACCCCCAACAGCCCTTCCCCTTCACCTGGCACCTTCCCGTGCAAGCGCAGGAGACATAACACTTGCCCCTATACCTCCGCCCTTCCCACTGTCCAGGGCCCCAAACACCCCTTCCAGGTGAAACAGCGATTTACTTGTACTTCTTGCAATCTAGTATACTGTATTCGCTGCTCACGATGCGGACTCCTCTACATTGGGGAGACCAAACGCAGATTGGGTGACTGCTTTGCGGAACACCTCCGTTCAGTCCGTAAGGGTGAGCCCGAGCTTCCGGTCGCTTGTCATTTTAATTCACCGCTCCATTCCCACTCGGACCTCACCGTCCTTGGCCTCTTGCATTGTTCCACGGAAGCTCAATGTAAACTCGAGGAACAGCACCTCATCTTCCGATTAGGCACTTTGCAGCCTTCCGGACTCAATATCGAGTTCAACAATTTCAGATCATAACCTCGGCCCCTATTACATTTTTACTTATAATTTTTTTTCCCACCCCTTTGTTTTGGGTTTTCCCTCCCCCCCCTTTCCTTTTTTTTCTCTCTCCCACATGGCAGCTGTCTCTCTTTCTGCCAGTACACTTCACACCTAATCTGAGCCGTCTTTTGTCTCCACTTGTCCTATTACCATCTCGTCTGGTTTTGAATCCTTCTTTTGTCTCTTTACTTCTTTTGTTCTATCGCAGCCCTGCCTTCATTCTATTTCATAGAAACATAGAAACATAGAGATAGGAACAGGAGTAGGCCATTCGGCCCTTTGAGCCTGCTCCGCCATTCAATGAGATCATGGCTGATCTTCGTCTGAGATCATAGCTGATCTTACCAGTTCAGTACCCCGTCCCCGCCTTTTCTCCGTAACCCTTAATCCCCTTAGCCTTCAGAAATATATCCAATTCTCTCTTGAAAATATTTATTGAATTAGCCTTCACAGCCCTCTGTGGCAGGGAATTCCACAGGCTCACCACTCTTTGAGTGAAGAAATTCTTCCTCATCTCTGTTTTAAATGATTTGCCCGCTATTTTTAGACTGTGGCCCCTGGTTCTGTGCTCCCCTGCCATTGGAAACATTCTCTCTGAATTCAGCCTGTCCAGGCCTGCCATAATTTTATATGTTTCGATGAGATCCCCTCTCAATCTTCTAAACTCCAGTGAGTACAAGCCCAAACTATTCAATCTCTCCTCGTAGGTCATTCCCGCCATTCCAGGTATCAGCCTGGTGAATCGCCGCTGCACTCTTTCCATGGCAAGAACATCCTTCCGCAGATGGGGCGACCAAAACTGTACACAATACTCCAGATGCGGTCTCACCAGCACCTTGTACAGCTGTAGTAAGGTATCCCTATTCCTATACTCGAACCCCCTTGATATGAAGGCCAACATACCATTTGCCTTCTTAATCGCCTGTTGCACCTGCATGCTCTCCTTCAGTGACTGGTGCACAAGAACACCCAGGTCCCTCTGCACTTCCCCATCTCCCAATCTATTGCCATTTAGATAATAATCCACCCTCCTGTTTTTACCCCCAAAGTGGATAACCTCGCATTTATCCACATTATAGTGCATCTGCCACGTATCCGCCCATTCCCCCAACCTGTCCAAATCGCACTGTAGCCTCCTGACATCCTCATCAGAGCCCACCCCTCCTCCTAGTTTAGTGTCGTCAGCGAATTTGGAAATATTGCATCCAATTCCCTGATCCAGATCATTTATATATATTGTGAACAGCTGGGGTCCCAGGACAGATCCTTGCGGCACCCCGCTGGTCACTGCCTGCCACTCCGAAAACGAGCCGTTTATTCCAACTCTCTGTTTTCTATCCGCCAGCCAGTTCTCTATCCACGTTAATACTTTGCCCCCAATCCCATGAGCCTTAATTTTGCATGATAATCTTTTGTGTGGAACCTTATCGAAGGCTTTCTGGAAGTCAAGGTACACCACATCCACTGGCTCTCCCCCATCTATTTTACCAGTTACTTCCTCAAAAAATTCCAGCAGATTAGTCAAACACGATTTACCCTTTGTAAATCCATGTTGACTCTGTCCGATCCTTTCCCCATTTGTCAAGTGCTCCGCTATTTTATCCTTAATAATGGACTCTAGCATTTTGCCCACAACCGATGTAAGGCTTACTGGTCTATAATTCCCTGCTTTCTCTCTACCCCCCTTTTTAAATATTGGGGTAACATTAGCTACCCTCCAATCCACGGGTACTGTTCCCGAGTCAATGGAGTTCCGGAAGATGATCCTTAGAGCATCTGCTATCTCCAGGGCCACCTCCTTAAGTACCCTAGGATGTAGTTTATCAGGCCCCGGGGATTTGTCGGCCTTCAGTCCCCTCAACTTACCCAACACCATATCCCTAGAGATACTAATTTCTGTCAGCTCCTCCCTCTCATTAGTCCCTATGTTTGTCGATATTCCTGGGAGGTTATTTGTGTCCTCCTTTGTGAATACAGAACCAAAGTATGAGTTTAATTGGTCTGCCATTTCCTTATTCTCCATTATATATTCTCCCGAATCGGACTGCAAGGGACCGACTTGGGATTTTACCAGTCTTTTCCTCCTGATATACCGATAAAAGCTTTTGCAGTCTGTCTTTATGTTTGCTGCAAGTTTACTTTCGTATTCTATTTTCCCCTTCCTGATTAATCCCTTTGTCCTCTTTTGCTGTATCTTGTACTGCCCCCAATCTTCCGGTCTGGTGCTTTTTTTTGCCAGTTGATATGCCCTTTTTTTTGATTTTATGCTGTCCCTAATTTCCCTCGTTATCCACGGTTGAGTCACCTTTTTAGGTTTATTTTTATGCCAAACCGGTATAAACATGTTCTGGAATTCTTCCATTCTATCTTTGAATGCTTGCCATTGTCTATCCACTGTCAATCCCCCCAGAAACACCACCCAATCAATCTTACCCAATTCCCGTCTCATACCCTCGTAATTCCCTTTATTTAAGTTCTGGACCTTAGTCTCTGATTCAATTTCCTCACTCTCCATCTCGACTGAGAGCTCGATCATATTATGATCGCTCTGACCCAAGGGGCCTCGTACAAGAAGATTGCTGATAAGTCCCTTCTCATTGCACAATACCCAGTCTAAAATGGCCTGATCTCGAGTCGGCTCCTCGACATATTGGTCCAGATAACCGTCCCGAAAACATTCCAGGAATTCCTCCTCCTCAGAATTTTTACTAATTTGGGTAGTCCAATCAATATGTAAATTAAAGTCACCCATGATGACAGCTGTGCTCTTATCGCACGCTTCTCTAATTTCCCTTTTTATGCCTTCCCTCACCTCCATATTACTATTTGGAGGCCTATATATCACACCCACTCACGTTTTCCTCCCCTTGCTATTTCTCATTTCTACCCATACAGATTCCGTTTCATCCGAGTTAATATCCTTCCTTTCCATTGCATTAATCCCCTCCTTTACCAGCAATGCTACCCCACCTCCCCTACCTTTTTGCCGATCCTTCCTAAATATTGTATATCCCTGGATGTTAAGTTCCCAGCCTTGCCCACCCTGCAGCCACGTTTCTGTAATCCCAATCAAATCATACTTGTTTACCTCTATTTCCACAACTAATTCATCCACCTTGTTCCTAATGCTTCTAGCATTAAGATACAAAGCCTTCAGGCTTGCTTTTTTCACACTCTCATTATGAATTAGTTTGGCCCTTTGTGTTTCTCTCCTTTGCTTATTGCTTCTCACCTTTCTACCATCTATTTCTAACTTCATATGACTTCCCTCTTTTCCACTACCTAGGTTCCCATCCCCCTGCCAAATTAGTTTAAATCCTCCCGAACCGCCCTAGAAAATATTACCCCGAGGACATCGGCTCCCTCACAGTTCAGGTGTAGACCGTCCCCTTGGTACAGGTCACTCCTCCCCAAGAACTGGTTCCAATGCCTCAAGAATTTAAATCCCTCTCCCTTGCACCACTGCTCAAGCCACGTATTTAGCTTATCTATCTTACTCTCTCTAAACTTATTAGCTCGTGGCACTGGTAGCAATCCAGAGATTACTACCTTTGAGGTCCTACTTTTCAATTTAGCTCCTAACTCCCTAAATTCAGCTTGTAGGACCTCCTCCCTCTTTTTACCTACATCGTTGGTACCTACATGTACCACGACAACTGGCTGATCCCCCTCCCCCTTCAGAATGCTCTGCACCCGCTCCGAGACATCCTTGACCCTTGCACCAGGGAGGCAACATACCATCTTGGAGTCTCGGTCTCGGCCACAGAAACTCCTATCTATCCCCCTTACAATTGAATCCCCTATCACTATAGCCCTATCCCTCTTTTTCCCGCCCTTCTGTGCAGCAGAGCCAGTCATGGTGCCCTGAACCTGGCTGCTGGTGCCTTCCCCTGATAAGTCATCTCCCCCAACAGTACCCAAAATGGTAAACCTGTTTTGGAGGGAGATGACCGCAGGTGACTCCTGCACTACCTTCCTGCCTTTACCCTGCCTTTTGGTCACCCATTTACTGTCTGAGCTAGCCTTTACCTGCGGTGTGACCAACTCACTGAATGTGCTATCCACAACATCCTCAGCATCGCATATGCTCCAGAGTGAGTCCATTCGCAGCTCCAGCGCCGCCATGCGGTCTGCTAGGAGCTGCAGCTGGACACACTTCCTGCACACATAGTTGTCAGGGACAGTGTCCCTGATTTCCCACATGGCACAGGAGAAGCATGACACGGGTCCGAGCTGCCCTTCCATGACTTAACCCTTACAATACCCTTTTATTTACTACGATTTAGCTTAATTATTGAATTCTACTTAGAATAAGTTTGTGAAAGTACTCACCAACCAGTCACCTACCTGTTTTCTGGTGTTGTATTTTCACTGCCGCCTCCTGTCCTGGAACCTTTTCCACCTAGGTTAGGCTCCTGAAATAAAATAAATTGAACCTACCTTTTCAACTTCCCCTAACCCCTAAAAGGTTAGAGGAGGTGGAAGGGTGGGAGACACTACAGTGTAGTGTTTCGGGTTTAGCAACAGCTCCACCTATACAAGAGTTACTGGCCTCCTGCTCTCCCGACTGCACCAGCTGTGAAAGAAAAAGCCCGCGAAAGGTGAGCTTTTAAACTCACCAGTTACTGGCCTCCTGCTCTCCCGACTGCCCCAGCAGTTACTGGCCTCCTGCTCTCCCGACTGCCCCAGCTGTGGTCTCGGGCCTCGCCTCTCTCCGGTTTTTATACTGGGCTCCGACTCACTGCTCCCGCTGGTCCCGACTCCGCCTCCACCCGCTGCCGATGCCGCACTGGGGCCTACCTGAGCCTCTGGGGCCTCTTGTAGTCGCTCTGCCGCTCAGCTCCGCCTCCACCCGCTGCCGATGCCGCACTGGGGCCTACCTGAGCCTCTGGGGCCTCTTGTAGTCGCTCTGCCGCTCAGCTCCGCCTCCACCCGCTGCCGATGCCGCACTGGGGCCTACCTGAGCCTCTGGGGCCTCTTGTAGTCGCTCTGCCGCTCAGCTCCGCCTCCACCCGCTGCCGATGCCGCACTGGGGCCTACCTGAGCCTCTGGGGCCTCTTGTAGTCGCTCTGCCGCTCAGCTCCGCCTCCACCCGCTGCCGATGCCGCACTGGGGCCTACCTGAGCCTCTGGGGCCTCTTGTAGTCGCTCAGCTCTGCCTCCACCCGCTGCCGATGCCGCACTGGGGCCTACCTGAGCCTCTGGGGCCTCTTGTAGTCGCTCTGCCGCTCAGCTCCACCTCCACCCGCTGCCGATGCCGCACTGGGGCCTACCTGAGCCTCTGGGGCCTCTTGTAGTCGCTCTGCCGCTCAGCTCCGCCTCCACCCGCTGCCGATGCCGCACTGGGGCCTACCTGAGCCTCTGGGGCCTCTTGTAGTCGCTCAGCTCCGCCTCCACCCGCTGCCGATGCCGCACTGGGGCCTACCTGAGCCTCTGGGGCCTCTTGTAGTCGCTCTGCCGCTCAGCACCGCCTCCACCCGCTGCCGATGCCGCACTGGGGCCTACCTGAGCCTCTGGGGCCTCTTGTAGTCGCTCTGCCGCTCAGCTCCGCCTCCACCCGCTGCCTTTTCCAGTTTTGAAAAAGGGTTCACCTGAAACGTCGACTCTAATTTCTCATACACGGATGTTGCCTGGCCTGCTGAGTTTTTCCAGCATTTTCTGTTGTTATTTCGGATTTCCAGCATCTGCAGTATTTTGCTATCGTAAGGGGATATTAGGGTAGGTGACCAAAAGCTTGACCGAAGAGGTAGGTTTTAAGGAGTGTCTTAAAGGAGGAAAGAGAGGTAGAGAGGTGGAGAGGTTTAGGGAGGGAATCCCAGAGCTTAGGGCCTTGCAGCTGTAGGTACGACTGCCAATGGTGGAACGATTAAAATCAGAAATACTCGTGGATGAAGATGACTAACCATTGAATCACACCCCAGCAAAAAGCAGCACCTTCAGGAGAGGAGAGGAGGGAAGAAATTTGCTCTCGAGTCAATTGCAACAGGCCAGTGACAAAATTGAGGCCAATCTCTTCCAAGCTCTTTACTTCCTAAACGGAGTGATCATCCCCTTTAAATGGATCAGGCATCCAGCACAGTCGGAGCGAACAGGAAATGCTTTGATGTGGTCTCATCATGTTAACAAAAGCGGGTCGTTAACTTTCTTCTGGGTTAGTGAGGGAGACAGGCCAGAAGAGGTCATGTGTCATTTTCATTGCAATGTCACATGCAATTAACATGATAATGAGCTTCAGCAAGATGTATATAACCTTGACCAAATAAAAAACTGTCGCAAATACTTTTTCCAGGAACACAATGCTCCTTTAATATTGCTGCTCCAAAAGTAGGAAGATCCTTAAGTTGTTGAATGTTTGCTTTGTGTTCTTGCTAAAGCAAGATAATAGTTTTGATGTCAGTAAGAAAGAAAGAACTGTTATAAAGTGCCTTTCATGATCTCAGAACCTCCTAAAGCACTTCACAGCCAAATGAAGTACTTTTGAAGTGCAGTTACTGTTATAATGGCAGAAATTCGGGTCTCCACAGGTGAGTACGCACGGGGTACTCACCCGTAGGCCCAATGGAAGTGCCGGTTTCCTGCATGCGCGGGAAACCGGCACTTCCGTTCCTCTGAACGAAGGTGTTCAGAGGTCGAACGCGTGTGTGGGAGAGGCTGCGCGTGCGCATCGAACTTCATTTTTTTTTACAGGTTTTCCCGCGAGGGTAAGCCTGCAGAAGTTAGAAATGTAAAAAGCAGGTGTAAGGCCTGTTTTTTACAAGGTACGTGGTGAATTAATTAAAATTAAAACATTTTTTCCATAGGTTTATTATTTTTAAATACTTTAAAGCAAGGTAAGTTTATTTTTAGCTCCGTTAGAAAATAAAATTATTTTTTTCAAAAATTTAAATTATTGTTTAAAATAGTTATTTCATGTAATTTATAGTTTACTTAAAAAATGTGATTTAAAAAAAAAATTATTTGAAGATTTAGTGCTATTTTTGGGCCGTAGTATTTATAAGTCTTGACAGCACTTCCTGTCAGACTTATGAATGGATCATTCCCTGCTCCGATTGGCTCCCATGGCCCACGTGATCCCAGGGGATGCATCGAACTAACTGCGCCCCTGGGATACGTAAGCACTGTGCGCCGGCAGCTGGACCAGGCCCCAGATCGGAATTCCCGGGGGCCCAGAGCTCAACGGCCAGCGCGCTAGGTAAGTGCAGATCGGGGGCTTACACCCGCGGGAAGCCCCCGACCCGAATTTCTGGGCCAATGTGGGGAAATGTAGCAGCCAATTTGAGCATGGTCCCATAAACAGCAATGAGATAAATGCCCAAACAATCTGTTTTGGTGGAACTAGTGGAGGCAGAGGGCAGTAGATTAACGTATATGGCTTACGGGACCCGTGTCCAGGGTCCCCAGCCAAACGTGGGCTCCAGTACAACTCACCATAATGCATCAACCCTCTGCTTGAAGTAATTTCTCCTAACCCCTCTCCTAACTCTCAGTGAGACTTTTGAATTGATGTCCCCTTGTCACCAACTCCCCGCCTAGAAGAAATAATTTTTCCTGATTAAAACTCCTTCATAAATTTTATTAAAACTCCTCCTAACCTTCTATGCTCCAGTGGAAATAGTCCCAGTATCTCCAGTCTCTCATCATAGCTATAGTGTCCCATTCCTGACATCATCTTGGTGAATCAATGGGGTATAATCTCAATGACTTTAATTTTCTTCTTATAATGTGAATGCACAGAACTGCACACAGTGCAAAAAATCACTGGATCAATTTCATTTAAGAATGGTATATTTGATATGATTTGCTTTATTACTAAACATTATTAGTGTGTAACCATTCTATGGGCCTATTTCTACATGCATTTTACCACGCATTTGTCTTAATGGATTGACAGGGTCTAGACTTGACTATTCTAGTGCACACCAGGCTGGCCTCCCATCTTCCACCCTCCATAAACTTAAGCTCATTCAAAACTTTGCTGCCCTTTTCCTAACTCGCACCAAGTCTCGTTCACCCCATTGACCGACATTGACTTCCAGTTAAGCAATGCCTTGATTTTAAAATTCTCATCCTTGTTTTCAAATCTCTCCTTGGCCTCACCCCTCCTTATCTCTGTAATCTCCTGCAGCCCTACAACCCTCGGAGATATTTGTGCACCTCCAATTTTGGCCTTTTGAGCATCCCCGATTTTAATCGCTCCACCATTGGTGGCCATGCCTTCTGTTGCCTAGGCCCTAAGCTCTGGAATTCCCTCCCTAAACCTTTCCGCATCTCTACCTCGCTTTCCTCCTTTAAGATGCTCCTTATAACCTACTTCTTTGATCAAGCATCTGCCCTAATATCTCCTTATGAGGCTTGGTGTCAAATTTTGTTTGATAACGCCCCTGTGAAGCTCCTGTGAAGAGCTGGATTAAGAATTCTCGGGGCAATGGGTATCAAGAACATTCACAACAACAACAACAACTTGCATTTATATAGCGCCTTTAACGTAGTAAATCATCCCAAGGTCATAATTTTCCAATCTTCTCTAGATGCGGGGGAGGTGCCTGAGGATTGGAAAGTGGCAAATGTGAGACCATTGTTCAAGAAAGGGTGTAAGGACAATCCGAGTAACTACAGGCTGGTCAGTTTAACATCAGTGGTGGGTAAAGTTTTAGAAACAATAATCAAGGAAAAAATTAATGGGCACTTGGAGAGGTTTAAGCTAATTAAGGAGAGGCAACATAGATTTGTAAAAGGCAGATCGTGTTTGACTAATCTAATTGAATTTTTTGATGAAGTAACAGGGAGGATCGATGAAGGGAATGCAATGGATGTTGTCTACATGGATTTTCAGAAGGCATTTGACAAAGTGCTTAATAGAAGGCTGGTTAACAAAATTGAGGCTCATGGAATAGGTGGGTCAGTGACAGCTTGTATAAGGAATTGGCTTAAGGACAGAAAACAGTGAGTTGTGGTAAATGGCTGTTTTTCAGACTGGAGGATGGTAGACAGTGGTGTTCCCCAACGGTCAGTGTTTTTTTTTATATATATAAATGACCTGGATATTGGAATACAGACGGTCAGTGACTTCAGGATAGGAGGGGAAAAAACAAACAAAAATGCACTTGAGAAATAGGGTTATTATATTGGGGAAGAGGAATTCCTCTTTAAATACTGAGCTATTATTATATGCGCTGTCCCTCTAAGAGATGTGCTGTTGACCTTTCTGGCATTTGGTCCAATGCATTCATATTGTTTATCAGGAGCTGAAACTCACTGATTTGGATTCTTGCCCACAATTTTACGTCCATTCAAATCAATAGATGTATGATCTATTTTCATGATGCTCCAGCCATCATAAGTGTGCGGCAGGCTTGATAGGCTAGCTAGTCTTTTCCTTCCTCTCATTTTCATATGCTCTTCATTCCTGGGCAGCGGGCCTTCAAGTTTCCAATGTGTAATCACTTGTGCAAGGTACCTTGCCATGGGTGAGGTCTCAGCCCTTTATATCTGCATGGGATTGAAGGCACTTTCTGAATAAGTTATGGTGATATTGCTGAAGCTGGGACTTTTGTTCAAGATTGATCCAGCGTCACAGGTACTCAGTGTCAACTGTATTAAATTTCACAAGTTCGTCACCAACAGATATCCATTTATTCAAAACACCCATTACCTCAGAAGACTGCCTTTGGCTGAGCCTTTGCTGTCTGTGGCCTCATTCTCTGGTTAGTTCCTCCTGGCAAAGTTTTGCACATCATTATGCTCTCAAATTTTACATTTTAAAAACTTCAATCTCAACTTCCATTGAGGTCACGTTGCTTAGGAACAAACACAAGTAGGTGAGAGAGCTGAAAGATTTGTCAGACTTGCTGGTGTGTCTGTAATGTAGAGCCAGGGAGCATATTCCTCCTCCTGCTGCCTGGTAACCAAGAAGGCAAAACATTTACAGAAGGGGTAGGCTTAACTGAACTTTGAGAACCCCCCCACCCAGAAAAAAAACAAATTCTCAGTCTTGGAGATTACTAAGGTAGTGCTGCGGCCATTTTCAGCGGCCATTAACTCGAGTTACCAGTGACAGCGGCAATTCTCATGGTGCACACGAGTTTTCCCTCCCATAAAATGCCTACATTCAGGGCTGTTTTTGAGCTGCAGGTTATTTTGCCACTTTAAGTTGGCATATATGTAAATACATTGTCTGGTTTCATGCTAAGTCATATGGAGCAGGAGGATCCCAAGATTAATCCCTGATTTGACCTGAGTTGGCTGATCTGAGCCTGGGTAGCAGTGAGGGCATTAAATTGTTCTCAGTGTGCTGGGCTATGGAGACGGGCAATCAGCCAAGGTTCCTGCTCTTGCTTGCTATCCAATGGCTCCTGCTGTGAAGGCCCCATCGGCCGAATAGATTGCCCATACTCACTGCTGAGGCTCGCAGGTTAAAAGGGGCCATGCGGGTGAGGACTAGTGTCACACCAGCCTGGGCCACTGCCTTCAGCAAAGGATGGGAGCAACTTAGAAGAAAATTGTGAGAGAGAAAATATTTCATTTACCTTGAATAATTTCTGTTTGGTTTGAAAGAGAGCATTACTTGTTACCATAGAGAAAGGCCTTATTAAGGCCTGGCACAGGCCCAATTTCTGCTCTTCAAGGGCTCCAGTTTGTAAATGCTGTTCCATTTCTGTCTTAAAATCCACTGTGCTGCTATCAGCCTGAACTTAAGCAGATGTGGCCAGCTGTGATGTGTTTAAGAAGCACACAGCTGGTTTAATATTTGGTTATTAATGACTAGAGTAAAGTGATTAAACCAGTATGCCATCACTAAAATTCACTCCATCCAAGTAAAGAGCTTTATTTCTTGGTTTTGTACATGGTTAAAAGAATGAACACTTTTCTGCTTCCAGGTCAGGTATAACATGGGTCAAATGCAGGTTAAAGGCCCCTTTGCCCTTCCCCTACAATGACCCTTACCCCCAGCCTGTCTCAGAAAAGGATTTCTCCTGCACTAGGGTGACATTTCCCACGTCAGCCAAACCTTATTGCCAAATTGTGGACAGTTTTGTGCTGTCGGAAATTTATTTAGACTGATCAAATTCATCTCACATAGGTCCCTTGCAGCCAGCAAAGAGGGCGCTTTTGTCCCATCAGTCGAGACTGGGTTCTAAGCCAAGTCCCAGAGGTGAAAGGCCATTGTATTAATCCGATAGCAAAAATTGCATTAATCAACTGTACCACTTTATTTTTTTACAGTCAACAGGGTGTCTGCCACATGTGGAAAACCACTGTGATGCTTAAAAGCACTTTTACATTGGTACAGGTTTAGTTGGAATTGCAGGAGAGTGATGTCCAGTTCCCCATTCTTACATTGCTTAAACCGGCTCCCATATCCTGTACCTTTACCCCGTATTTTCATGGGTTTACATAGGATTACATAGGATATACGGCAGAGAAACAGGCCATTCAGCCCAACCAGTCCATGCCGGCGTTTATGCTCCACTCGAGCCTCCTCCCATCTTTCCTCATCTAAATCTATCAGCATAACCCTCTATTCCCTTCTCCCTCATATGTTTATCTAGCCTCCCCTTAAATGCATCTATACCATTCGCTTCAACCACTCCCTGTGGCAGTGAGTTCCACATTCTCACCACTCTCTGGGTAAAGAAGTTTCTTCTGAATTCCCTATTTGATTTCTGGGTGACTATCTTATATTGATGGCCTCTAGTGTTATGTGCTTCCCCACAAGTGGAAACACTCTGGCCTAGAAATTCGGTATAGCTGCGTTTGGGGCGCTAGTCCTGGTGATGCGTAAAGTTTAGCGCCAGGCGCAATTTAGCGCCACCTAGCACGATATTGGGTTGCAGCGCCCCTAAAGGTGATTGCGGCGCTAAATCAGGCGCTGCACGCTACTCTTAAGGCGCTAACCCGGCGGCGCAACCCAATTTCGCGGTGGCGGGGCGCAGCGAAGGTGCTGTCAATAATCACTTTCCCTGAGACACACTGGCACCGGCCAGCTCTTAAAGGGGCAGGTCAATTGGCATCATCAGACACACTCACTGCCTTCAAAGCGGTGGGAGCCTACCTGTGGCGCACCAGCCTAGCAAGACATGGAAAGGGTGAGGCAGAGGGTGGAACGCCTCACTGATGGGGCATTGGATGCTTTGGTTGGCGCAGTGGAATCAAGGCCAAGGAAGATGGTCGGAATGTGATTTATGTTTTGGGCAGTCTCCCGGGTGTGAGAGCCAGTTATGTGTCAGTGTATTAGTTTTGCTTTCTGTTGCCATAGCTTTCTCATGTTTGAAGGAACCACATTTTGTGTAATGAAACACTTGCTTCATTTACAATGGCCATGCCTGCTATTTACATGCATCTTGCCCTTCACAGGCTTGGGGGTATCAGACCGGTTCCATTCCTGTTCTTGGAATGGCAGCAAGCATTCCATGAGAGGGGCCTAGAAGCTACTTCTGATCAGCCTCTGACACGCAGCCTGAGAAGAGCCGCTCGCGTAGAAGTTCAGGCCAGCAGGCATCTTCTCAGCCACCGACAGAGATGTCCTGCACCTTATCTGAGGCTGCAGATCTGGCTGAAGCAGCTGACACAGCTCAGTCACCACCTCCTTTCTAAATCGCAGCCTTCTGACACACTGCTCCTTGTTGTGTATGTACCTTTAAGAGAGAACTGCTTTTATGCTGTAGTACCGGCAGTGACCACCCCTGTATATAAAGCAGTAGCAGGCTTCTGTACTTTCAGTTCCAGCATACTCTGTTCAGTAAACACCTCTTATTATCGTTCTCCTGCAGTCCGTGTGTTATTGATGCGCGGACACCACAGTGGCGATGAGCAGGTTCGAACTCACCTGCAGTACTGCATCACCTCACGGGGATCCATCCCTGGGAAGAAGCTTCTTGGAGGTCGAAGCCAGAGCAACAGGCGTCGACCGGGGGCAACCGCCCAGTGATCCATCGGAGTCCAGAGAGTTGCAGGGGAGCTGTGGAGAGCTGGGCCTGGTTCTCCAATCAAGGTGTCCCAGCAAATCGGGCTGGTAGCAGGTAGTGCGCTGACCCTCCCCGGACTGCGGCGGGCTAGAGCTCGGGCGAGCGGCTCTGTAAGGGGGCCGAGCAGCATCGTCGGGAAGACAAAGAGAGAGAGAGGGTGGAGTGCACAGGGCGCGGCCGGTGCTCAAGAGTCGGGCAGCGTTGAAAAAGACGCGCAGAAAGCCGCGGGGCGCCGCCATTACCTGTTAGAACGCGAGGAGCAGCATTGGCAGCAAGGGGAAGAAGGAAAAGCGCGGGAGGCGCCATTTTAATCCTTTGGGGAAGAAGGAAAAGCGCGGAAGGCACCATTTTAATCCATTGGGGAAGAAGGAAAAGCGCGGGAGGCGCCATTTTAAACCACCCAAGATGCCGAAGAGTGGCAGCATCACTGTTTTCGATAACGAAATAGAAGACTGGACCACGTATGTGGAAATAGTTGAAGTGTACTGCAGGGCAAATGAGGTGGCCGCTGAAAAGAAGGCGTCGATATTATTAAATTTGATAGGCGCGAGAACGTACGGCCTATTGCGAAATTTAATTACCCTAGCTAAACCAATGGAGAAAAATTTTGAAGAGATTGTCAATATCTTACAGGAACATCTAAACCCTACACCACTGCTGATAGCAGAAAGATTCAAGTTCCATAAACGAAACCAGCACAAAGTCGAGAGTAATGCTGACTATCTTACGGAACTACGCAAGTTATCGACACACTGCCAGTTCGGAACAGGACTGGCAGATACCTTAAGGGATAAGTTTGTCTGTGGGCTCCAGAGTGAAGGAACCCAGAAACGACTACTTTCGGAAAAGGACCTTACGCTAGAAAAGGCTTTCAGCGTTGCAGTATCCTACGAAGCAGCAGCACGGGGAGCTGCGGAAATACAACAGAAACCACAAGAATATAGCACTAATGAAATGGCATATGGAGCAGAAAAGTGCTATCGCTGCGGCAGAACAACCCATGACCAGAAGGATTGCTGGGTTAAGGACAAAGTATGCAGGCAATGTGGAAAAATGGGACACATAGCACGAGTCTGCAGGTCGGGAAAGAAAACCAACACTAAAAGAACTACTAAGGAAAGGTACAAGAAAGTAAAAAAGATGACGGACAGTAGTTCAGAAGACCAGAGTAGTGACAATGACTCCGGGAGCAGGGGATTAAGTTGTCTAAAGCTACACAAAGTGATCGCAAAGGAGGATCACCGAACCATTTGGGTCACCCTCGTGATAGCAGGGTCCCAAGTAAAGATGGAATTGGACACAGCATCAGCCCTAACAGTCATGAATCGATGAGACTACGAGCGGCTATTCTCACACATTCCTTTGAAGGATACGTCCGTTGTCTTGAAGACATATACGGGGCAAAAAGTCTACACCAGAGGAAAAATAAGGGTGCCAGTTGAATACAACGGCAAGGAAACACAGGAACTGTATCTATATATACTGCAAGGTGGAGGACCACCATTATTGGGACGTGAATGGATCCGAAAAATACAATTGGATTGGCATTCCATTCAGGCACTAACTGTGGCTGACAAAAAAGATGACGACGCCACACCTGGACGACTGTCAAAAATTCTAACTGACGCGAAAGAGGTGTTCCAGCAAGGACTTGGGACTCTAAAAGGCGTAACGGCAATGATAAAAATTGAAGATAACGCAAACCCCAAATTTTTTAAGGCCAGACCGGTACCGTATGCGATCCACCCAGCCGTTGAAGCAGAGCTGGAGAGTCTGGAGCGTTCGGGTGTGCTGTCCAAGGTGGACTGGAGCGAGTGGGCCACACCCATCGTCCCTGTAATGAAGAAATCATTGAGCAGCACGCCTGGGGAACCGAAGAAGGTTCGCATCTGTGGGGACTTTAAGGTTACTGTGAACCCAGTCCTTCACAAGGTAAAATATCCACTTCTGCGGACAGAAGATATTTTCGCCTCACTATCTGGGGGGAAACGCTTTATGAAGATTGATCTGGCCCAAGCGTATCTACAAATGGAGGTAGATGAATCATCTAGAAAATACCTCACGATAAACACTCACAAAGGCCTTTATCAGTACAATCGACTGGTATTCGGGGTAGCATCAGCTCCGGCTATTTGGCAGAGGGCGATGCAACAAGTCCTGCAAGGGATCTTGGGGACCCAGTGTTATTTGGACGACATCCTGGTTACGGGTGGAAATGACAGTGAACACCTTGCCAACCTGGAGCAGCTGCTCACTAGACTACAAGAATATGGACAACGAGCCAACCGCCCCAAATTCGAGTTTTTCAGGAAACAAATCTCGTATTGTGGCCATGTGATTGATGAAGAGGGGTTGCATAAGTCCCCAGACAAGATTGAGGCAGTAGTCAAGGCTCCAGCACCGGAAAATGTGTCACAACTGAGGTCGTTCCTCGGGTTGGTGAACTACTACCATAAGTTCTTGCCAAATTTGTCTACTATTCTGCACCCGCTGAACGCCCTGCTGCAAACTGGAGTAGCATGGAAGTGGAGTGATGAGTGTAAGCGTGCCTTTCAGAAATGTAAATGCCTAATCACTTCAAAAGAAGTATTGGCTCACTACAATCCATCACTACCGATTCGGTTGCCTTGTGATGCGTCTCCCTACGGCATTAGAGCGGTGCTGTCGCACAAATTCCTTGATGGTTCAGAGAGGCCAATAGCCTTTGCGTCACGCTCGTTAACATCAGCCGAGCGTAGCTACGCCCAGATTGACAGGGAGGCCCTCAGCCTGGTGTGGGGGGTGAAGAAGTTCAATCACTACCTGCACGGGCAGAAATTCACCTTACTGACTGATCACCAGCCTCTTGTCTCCATTTTTAACCCAAAGAAGGGCGTTCCGGTGATGACGGCGCAACGGCTGCAAAGATGGTCCATTTTTCTAGGAGCACATCAATACGACATAGAGTATAAGGGCACGAAACAGCATGGAAACGCTGATGGGCTGTCGCGCCTGCCGCTGCCTATGGTGGAGGAAGCGCCTGCAGTGGACCCTGTTGAGATATTCCATTCGACCATAGTCGAATGTCTACCTGTTACAACTCAAGTATAGAGAAGGAAACCCGAAATGACCCGACACTCTCTCGGGTCTATGATTTGACAGTGAAGGGATGGCCAGCACATGGCGACTCACTGTTGCCAGCATTCTCGCCAAGGAGAGAACAGCTGTCAGTGTGCCGGGGGACCTTGATGTGTGGCTCCCGAGTGGTAATTCCACCCAAGTTGAGAGATAGAGTGCTCAATGAGCTTCATGAGGGTCATCTGGGAGGGGTAAAAATATAGAGCCTAGCCAGGGCGTTTGTGTGGTGGCCGGGAATCGATAAAGAAATCAAGGAAATGACCAAGAGATGTACAGGATGCCAGAAAGTCCAAAACGCTCCACCACAGGCCCCGCTACACCCATGGGAGTGGCCCTCATCTCCATGGCAATGGGTACACATTGATTTTGCTGGTCCATTTATGGACTCAATGTTTTTAATCGCCGTGGATGCACATTCGAAATGGCCAGAGGTCATCAAAATGTCCTCCACCACCATGGAGAAAACTATTGCAGTCCTACGGACCATCTTCGCCAGGAATGGCTTGCCAGAACAGATTTGCTCCAACAATGGACCACAGTTTGTGTCCGAGGATTTCCGGAGGTTTTTGAGGAATAATGGGGTAAAGCATTACACATCCGCCCCATATCATCCAGCCACAAATGGATTGGCCGAGAGGTTTGTTCAAACCTTTAAAAAAGCAATAAAGGCGATGTATAACGACAACATACCACTGCAACAAAAGGTGGATAATTTCTTGTTCGCTTTCGACACATGCAGTCACCAACCAATCTCCAGCCATGATGTTCTTTAACCGCGGTTTACGATGTCGCCTGGACTTGCTCAAACCAAACATAAGAAGAGATGTTGAGAATAAGCAATTCCAGCACATCAATGAGAAGCCAACTAGGAGCTTCAAGATAGGGCAACCAGTCTTGGTCCGCGACTACTGAACAGAAAAATGGCAGCCAGGAACGATATGCACACGGCAGGGACCACCAATGTACACAGTGGACGTTGGAGAGAGCATCATGAGACGCCATGCTGACCAGATTCTGGAGTCACAGGAACAAGTCAAACCCATACCACGAGCATGCGCACCTGATGATGAACCCGAAGCACAGCTTGCGTCTGCCTCAGAATCAGTGGTATTGGAAGCTGACGAACCAACCAATGACAATGAGCCAGAATCGACTCCGCCGCAAGAACAGGATACTCGAGAAAGGCGCTATCCAGACAGGATCTGGAAGCCTCCTCAAAGACTGAATTTATAAATGTTTACTTTCAGCTGATGTATATAGTACAAAGAAAATTGTAATTGTAATGAGTTATTATTCAATTGTTAAATGAATGTTATGTACTGGTTATCTAAAAGGGGAGGAATTGTTGTGTATGTACCTTTAAGAGAGAACTGCTTTTATGCTGTAGTACCGGCAGTGACCACCCCTGTATATAAAGCAATAGCAGGCTTCTGTACTTTCAGTTCCAGCATACTCTCTGTTCAGTAAACACCTCTTATTATCGTTCTCCTGCAGTCCGTGTGTTATTGATGCGCGGACACTACACTCCTCCGGCATGTTCATGTAGGAAAACTGCTGTCGGAAAACCCTGCCAGCGTAAGGTCTGCTGTGGCGACGTCTGTTGGCCCTCCTCCGTCTGGCCATGCCCGCCCCCCTCTCCCAACGTCTCAGTGCCCTTTCCAGATGATTCAGCAGCAGGACGTTCCCCTCCAATGCAGCCCCCATAATAAGTGCCCACAGGAAGGTTCCCCGTTGTCAAGGCTCACCAACAGCAAGGTGATGGTCAGAAGGCTGAAGATCGTCTGCCTGTGCTGGCTCAGTGGTCAAATGGCTCTCAGTGTGCAGCTCAGCAACTCTTTGTAGCTCTCGAGGAAGTTGTGCTCCAAAAATGGCTGCCGCTTTTAAACCACACCAGTCCCCTTTAAATAACGCCCCTCCAGCCCGAGAGCGACTTGGTAAGGTTCCAGGTAAGCTGTCACTATTAGCGCCAGGTGCTACGGAGGGGGGCGCCACTGAATTTCCGGTCCGGGGCGCCCAAAAGGCGTTGCACACTCAAATGATGTCATAATCAGCCTGTGCCCATGAGCGGGCGCTAAGATTTTGCGCCGGCGCTAAATGCATGCTCAATATGGGGCGAGGCGCGAGGCGCCCTGCGCCCACCCGGAAATTGGCTAGCGCCCCACTTCTCGGCCTCTTTAGGCGTTAATCGTTGGCGCTACCAACCAAATTTCTCCCCCTCTCTCTTTGAAGGAGGCGCTAAGGCTTCCACAGGGATAAGGGAAAAAGGTTTTCAGCAATTTAACTTGGGGACCAAACACCAGATACCCACGATAAAAATTAAACAGCGTCAGTGCAAAAGCACCTAAGGCCCTCCAATCCACAGAAGTAAAGTTTCTAAAATGAAAACAAAAAATGCTGGAAATATTCAGCAGGTCAGGCAGCATCTGTGAGGGGAGAAACCGAGTTAACGTTTCAGGTCACTGACCTTTCATTAGATGCTGCCTGACCTGTTGAGTATTTCCAGCATTTTCTGTTTTATTACAGATTTCCAGCATCCACAGTATTTTGCTTTCGTATAAGTAAATTCTCTGTGGGCTTGATTCGGAGTGCACCCTCTCTCTGTAGGGACATACCCAGCTTAACTACAACAACAACAACAATTTGCATTTATATAGTGCCTTTAACGTAGTAAAACGTCCCAAGGTGCTGCACAGGTGTATTATAAGACAAAAAATTTGACACCGAGCCACATAAGGATAAATTAGGGCAGGTGACGAAAAGCTTGGTCAAAGAGGTAGGTTTTAAGGAGCGTCTTAATGGAGGAAAGAGGGGTAGTGAAGCGGAGAGGTTTAGGGAGGGAATTCCAGAGCTTAGGGCCTAGGCAACAGAAGGCACGGCCACCAAAGGTTGAGCGATTATAATCAGGGATGCACAAGAGGGCAGAATTAGAGGAGCGCAGATATCTCGGGGGGCTGTGTGGCTGAAGGAAATTACAGAGATAGGGAGGGGCGAGGCCATGGAGGGATTTGAAAACAAGGATGAGAATTTTGAAATCGAGGCGCTGCTTAACCGGGAGCCAATATAGGTCAGCGAGCACAGAGGTGATGGGCGAATGGGACTTGGTGCGAGTTAGGACACGGGCAGCCGAGTTTTGGATGACCTCAAGTTTACGTAGGGTGGAATGTGGGAGGCCAGCCATGAGTGCATTGGAATAGTCAAGTCTAGAGGTAACAAAGGCATGGATGAGGGTTTCAGCAGTAGATGAGCTGAGGCAAGGGGGAGACGGGCGATGTTACGGAGGTGGAAGTAGGCGGTCTAATTCCAGAGAGTTTAGGTACATGTTGGCAAGATCCAAGGTTTGGAGGTTTGAGGGTCTTATGTGTGTTGAGAGATACTGCTGGAGATAAACAGCTAAAACCATGCAGTTTACCAGCAGAGACTACGTGTAAGCTTCCCCATACTTGTCCGACTTACAGGGTTATCTGGAGCAGAATGAGAAGAATCCCAGCTCCATTGACAGGTCCACCTTTCCCAAGGCACCACGAATTCTCCTGCCTGGATCGATCTGAATGTTCATCCCCTGCTTACACTGTTGGTTAATAAAGGGATTTGTATCCAGATCCCAAAAACACTTGGTTTGTGGTTTTTCACTTATTTGAGAGTGGTTGACCTGGCCACAATATAAGACCAGACTGGTTCTGTGTTGGAGACTTTCAATGGCCTTCATTTCAGCATATATTCGAGCTCAGGATAGAAGTTGGATATTGGGGCTTATTAAAAGTGCTGCACACTTTCAAATTTCTAAAACCTTGGTATATGCGGGTAACTTTTGTGAGATGGCGACCCTGTTGTGGAACCTCACTGGGAATTGGAGAATTGGGCGGAGATTCCAGCATAGCCAATTCAAGGCGCTCCAAATTCCAGAGTCAGTATATATTTTAACAATTGGAAAGTTGGGAATGTAACCTCCAGGAACGTTGCGAATCAGGTACTCTGACCACTGAACTTAATTCTTCGATCTACGTTAACCCAAGAGTGTGGCTCTCCGCTACGACCTTAGTCTTGCAGAGTTTAGCTGGTTGTCTAGTGGTTAGGATTCGGTGCTTTCGGCGGGAATCAAAGGATATGGGGATTGGGCGGGAAAGTGGAGCTGAGGTAAAAGATCAGCCATGATCTCATTGAATGGCGGAGCAGGCTTGAAGGGCTGAATGGCCTAGTCCTGCTCCTATTTCTTATGTTCTTATTACCCCACAGCGTAAAAGGTACCGAGAAGGAACTTGTTGAACGTGGCTGTCCAGGTAACAAAGTGATCCCTTGGCCATTGGATGTCGCCAAAACCAGGTACCAAAACTGGGACATTCGCAGTTTGTATCACTACTACACTACATGATGCAGTTATTAACTGAGCTCTTGGAGAGGTGATTATCATTAACTAATAATATTGTTGGGCTGTGGTTAGAAGCTGTCACCCTGCCGTACCTTGAGTTCACTATTCCCCTTTCTTCTGTACTGTGCGATGCAGGGAGGTGAAAATTACCAAACAGCTCGGTGGGTAAATGGGTGGGAAACAGCCCTATGTGGTACTGAGCCACCAGAACAATTGGTCTGAGGTGCCATTTTCCAGTCTGTGCTGAATTAGCTGGGCTGGTGGTAGGGGCACTACCATTTGTCTCATTAGCCTTGGGCTTGAGATAGGTTTCCTGCTCCTGTCTGCTAGGCAGTTATTCCTACTGGAAAGTGCGGATTAAGTTTGGCTGCGATCCCTCCATAGCCTTCCACCCGCCTCACCCCCCCCCCCGCCCCGCCCTTCCTCCCCTCCAACATCACCCCACCCCCAATGAAGCTCATCGTCTAGGCTTAAATGTGAAGAGCACTGATTCGGGTGAGGAACCAGAGTGCAACCAATACCTGTGAAGTTGTCTCCTCCACCGCAGCCCCCTACCCCCCCTTCCTCCCCTTTCAGGGGAAGTGGAGAGAAAATCTGAAGAAAATGATGTTAACAGAGTCCATAGAGTGCAGCCCAACTGTAAGTTGTACCTGCTGCAAAACATACTTTGCCTCGACAAAGCCAGTCCCAGGACCCCCTGGAGGGAATCCGGTGCCTGAAATTTCCAGTTGGTGATCTCATGAAGACATGACCAGTGACCGACAGGAATAGGCCCACTGGTCCATCCAGCCTGTCCCACACAACTGCGAAGCCTTGTGTATCACGAGAAATACACTCCCTGCCCTACCCAAAAGCCACATAATCTCCTGGGAGAGGCAAAAAAAAAAACGGATGAAATCCCAGGCCAATTAAGGGAAAAGAGATCTGGAAAATTCCTCAGCGACCCCTTTTGAGGGTTAACCGTTTGTTTTTTGGTTAGGACAGGCTCGGTATTTTGCACCATGGGCTGGATTTTGAGGGACTTTAGAGTAGCTGCCATCTTGTCCAGGGGGTAAACAGAGAGGAGTGACGTACTTAGCCAGAATGGAGTAAACTTCTAATGAAGCTGGCACTGTGGTTCCCAGCTCACCGAACCCTGCGATGCTCAGCAGAGCCAGACCAGGGAAAGGAAAGATGAGAAAGTTCACACACTCCAGTGCAGGCCACGTGCCAGAAAGATGCCACGTGTGCAACACAGGAGCTTTTGTTCGTGCCCTGCTAATTTGAGTCAATTAATTTACCGGACGTGCAGGAAACTGGTATAAGCCTGCGTTAATCCTGAATTCCTCAACGCCATTCATCCAACTGCTGCCCTCAGAGGTGCATTGACGTTTGAAGTAATTAATTTTAACAATCTGTTTGTTTATTAAACGGCTGTTGTTTATAGGCAGCACAGAACGAGGGAGAGGGTCCGGGGAACGGTGTTGCACATGAAGATTAGCTATCACGTGACAATGGGTAGGTAGGTAATTCGCGAGCACATAGAGTTCAGTACCAACTCAACTGTGGTTAACCTTTCCATAAGCTATTGAATCTGTCTTTTATGTTTGGAATTTTCACCCTACCCCCCACAAACCCTACTCCCAGGAGGAAGTGACTCTTTCTGGCTTATAGTTCCCTAAGAGCAGCTCCCCCTGTCCCGCACCTCCCCACCCCCTCTCCCCAACCTGTATTGTGTGCAACTAGGCCGTTCTTAGCAATTGAGGCTAGACACTGCTACTAATGGTAGGGTGCTTGAAGGTGACAAGGCATCACAGGCAATGTTTCCTCTAATTATTTATTGGGTGCGCGGCCCCTTTAACGGGCTGCATGGCCTATTCAAATTTCCGCAAATGCACGGTTCTTCCATTTAAAAGCCAGTGAGCCGGCTGCGCGGGGCCTCCAGACGGCTGTGTGGCCATGCAGCTTAAAGGGAACATTGATCACAGCCAAACCATATTGTTACCTTACCTTACCTTTGGCTCTATTGCTAGAAGGATTGGTGGGCGAGTTCACAGCCCAAGCTCCGACCAACTCTGTCCTAAAATGGCTATCGGCAATTTTCATATTAAAAGGGGCCTGTTGCTTTAAACAGGAAGGCACTTTGGCCATCCAGCAATGGGCCCCTGTAATATTGGCAGTGGGCAAAGCGTCAGTGTTAACGGGGTCATTATCCATTACCCATTGTGAGGTCATTATCCACCCCGTTAACACCGATTTTCATCAAGTCTTCGACCTCAACTCCACTTTCCCGCCCAATCCCCATATCGCTGGACTCCCTTAGAGTCCAAAAATCTATCGGTCTTGAATATACTCATCGACTGAGCATCCTCTGGGGTAGAGAATTCCAAAGATTCACAACCCTCTGAGCGAAGACATTTCTCCTCATCTCAGTCCTAAATGGCCGACCCTTTATCCTGAGACTTCGGTTGAACAACACAGGAAGTGGTCTTCTGGGCAGAAAGGAGAAATCCTGGTTTAAATGATTTAAAAAACAACTGCAGTGATGGACGGACTGTACGTTCTTTCTGTATGGGTGAGCTGAGTTGGGTGAAAAGGTCTATCGTGTGATCTTGTAAACAGCAAATAAAATTATTTATTGGCACAGAAGGAGGCCATTTGGCCCATTGTACTTGTGCTGCTGCCAGCCCTTTCACCAGAGCTATCTACTGTAATCGTATTTTCCTGCCCTTGCCTCATAAAATGTTATATTATTTTCAAATAGCTATCTGATTCAATTTTAAATACTGTTTTAGCCTCTACCTCAATTGCTAATTATTCTTAAGCATTTTGGTCGAGTGGACTTTTATTTCTGGAGACCGTTCTTTTAAACAAACCAGCGTTTTGTTTCCTTTTTAAAAAAGGCAAACTTGTTCTTTTCAGATTGTGCACACAATTCTCCCATCGAGCTTATATAGCCTAGCGATCCAGAGGCCTTTACCAATTTGTTGGTTCTAATATGCAGACAAATTAGGGAAATGAGTAAAAAACATAGAATAATAATCATGGGGGATTTCAACTACCCCGATATTAATTGGACAGAAGGGGCTGGATTTTCTCAATGGAGACGTGCTGGAGGCAGGACTTCTGGTTGCCGGGTTTCAGTCCCGCCCCCAGCGCCGTCTGACCAACCAACACTATTTTCCCTTGATTGGCCTTGATAAGCCTACCCTGCGGGCTTGCCGGCAAATTAAGGGAAAGCCGGTGACAGATGATGTCAGCGTATGACACTTCATCTGTCGAAAAATTTTTGACAGATGAATTGTCAGCATTTGACAGCTTTGAGAAGCTGTCAAACACTGACAATCTCTGTTCAAAGGTGAGCCCTTGCACACAGGCTCACCAATACCTCTCTCCTCAGCAGAAAGCAGATGGCTGCTGTATCTGAGAATGCAGCAGCCATTCTGCCATCTCTGCTGTTGAGATGAGGCACCTCCGGATCCTCAAAGGTTGAAGCCTGCAGAAAGAAGCAAAGGTAAGGAAACTTTTTCCAACACTTTACACTCACCTCTCATACATACCTATCCACACTTGTATTATGTCCGTGTATAATTGAGACACGGACTGCAGGAGTTGATTATAACAAGTCTTTACTGAATGGAGACAACCTGGAAACTGAAACTACAGAAGCCTGCTAGGGCCTTTTATACAGGGGTGGTCACTGCCGGTACTGCAGTCTGAGACCAGTTATTCCCTTAAAGGTACATACACAACAATTCCTCCCCTTTTAGATAAACAGTACATAACATTCATTTAACAACTAAATAATAACTAATTACAATTACGGTTGCTAGATACATTGGTTGAAGTTAAGCAATTATAAGTTCAGTCTTTGAGGAGGCTTCCTGATTCTGTCTGGATAACGCCTCTTTGGGATATCAGGTTCTTCTGGCAAGGTTGAGTCGGGATCAATGTCGTTGTTTGGTTCGTCTGCTTCCAATATCACCAATTCTGCGGTACATGCAATTGGTACTTCGGTTTCATCGCTCTTTGCCATATCGCCGGAGCGGATGCTACTCCGAATACCAGTCGATTATACTGGTAAAGACCTTTGTGAGTGTTTATCGTGAGATACTTCCTAAAGGATTCTTCAACCTCCATCTGCAAATATGCTTGTGCTAGGTCAATTTTTTAAAAACGCTTCCCTCCAGATAGTGAGGCGAAGATATCTTCTATCCTTGGAAGAGGATATTGTACTGTGTGAAGGACTGGGTTCACCGTCACCTTGAAGTCCCCACAGATGCAAACCTTCCTTGGCTCCTCAGACTTATTGTTTAACGTTTTCTTCATGACAGGAACGATGGGTGTTGCCCACTCGCTCCAGTCTACCTTAGATAACACGCCTGCCTTCTCCAGATTCTCCAGCTCTGCCTCGATGGCTGGGCGAATTGCATATGGTACCGGCCTTGCTTTGAAAAACTTGGGAATTGCATTCTCCTCTATTTTTATCGAGGCGGTTACGCCTTTAAGAGTGCCCAGTTCTTGTTGAAATACCTCTTTGGCGTCAGCTATGATTGTTGACAATCGTCCAGGAGTGACGTCGTCATCCTTTTTACCAGCCACCGTCAGTGCCTGAATGGAGTGCCAGTCTAAACTTATCTTTCTGATCCATTCAAGTCCCAATAACGGTGGTCCACCATCTTGCAGAATGTAGAGATACAATTTCCGTATTTTCTTGCCGTTGTATTCGACAGGCACCTTTATTTTTCCTCCAGGGTATACTTTTTGCCCCGTATACGTCCTCAAGACAATGGATGTCTCTCTCAAGGGTATGTGTGAGAATAGTCGCTCGTAGTCTCGTCGATTCATGACGGTTAGAGCTGATGCTGTATCCAATTCCATTTTGACTTCGGACCCTGCTATCGTGAGGGTGACCCAAATGGTTCGGTGATCCTCTTTTGCGATTACGTTGTGAAGTTTGAGACAGCTTAGTCTCTTGTTCCCGGATTCACTATCGCTCATCTGGTCTTCGGAACTACTGTCCGTCATCTTTTGTAGTTTCCTGTACGGTTCCTTAGTAGCCTTTTTGTTGTTGTTGGTCTTCTTCCCAGACCTGCAAACTCGTGCAATGTGTCCCATCTTTCCGCATTGCCTGCATATTTTGTCCTTGGACCAGCAGTCCTTCTGGTCATGGTTTGTTCTGCCGCAGCGATAACATTTTGCAAATCCCCGTGTCATTTCGTGGGTGCCGTATTCCTGTGGCTTTTGTTGTACTTCCGCAGCTCCCCTTGCTGCTGCTTCGTACGATACTGCCACGCTGAAAGCCTTATCTAGCGTCAGCTCTTTCTCTGAGAGTAATCTCTTCTGGGTTCCTTCACTCAGGAGTCCACAGACAAATTTGTCCCGTAAGGTATCTGCCAGTCCTGCTCCGAACTGGCAGTGCTTTGATAGCTTGCGTAGTTCCGTAAGGTAATCAGCATTGCTCTCATTTTTATGCTGATTGCTCCTGTGGAATTTAAATCTTTCTGCTATCAGCAGCGGTGTAGGATTTAGGTGTTCCTGTAGGATAGCAACAATTTCGTTAAAACTCTTCGGCCTAGAAATTCAGTCTGGACACTTTTGGGGCGCTAAAGTCGGGCGCTCGCTAAAGTTAGCGCCCGCCGGAAAGTGTAGGCCACATCGCCGAAATTCAGTAGAGTTGGCCCTAAGTTTGGCTGAGCGCTGAAACTGGCGTTGAAATGCTGTGTTCCGGCGCTAAGCCGGCGATGCGGCCTAATAACGCCGAAGCCGGGCGCAGCGCAGGTGCGGTCATGTTTTGATTGACAGCAGACACCCTGACGCCGGCCAGCTCTTAAAGGGGGAAGGGTCAACTTTGACTGCTGCCACGCCCTGCATACTGGAGCCCTGCAGCTAGGCCTCAGCACTACTGGTGTGCCAAAATAGCGCCTGGAGCAATGGAGAGGGCCCGTGAGCGAGCGCAGCGCTTCTCAGAGCATGCTCTGAGTGTGCTCATTCATGGTGTGGAGAAGAGAAGAGAGATCCTGTGCCCGGGCAGTGGCAGGAAGGCTCCCAGGAGCCAGTACAGGAGAGCCTGGGGCAAAATCGCCCGCAGGGTGGCATCCACCTGTGATGTCCCCAGGAGTGCGGACCAATGCCGCAAGAAGTTCAACGACCTCACTCGGATGGTCAAGGTGAGTACCCTTTCCAGTGTCCCCCTCATCCTTGCATGTGCACCTCACATTATGGGCAAAGGGACCTCAAAGGCCTAATGGGCAGCCCTCCTCCCGCAGCAATGGTACTTGCATGTTCATCAATAGCACTTTCTGCACTTAACACACTGGCCAAGCTATTCGACCATGGGAGGCAGTGCACCCAGCAACAGGGCACCACACTGGCCAAGCTATTCCACCATGGGAGGCAGTGCACCCAGCGACAGGGCACCACACTGTACTTAGAGGCCGTCCTTTCTCTTGCAGGCCAAGCTGGCGAGCAATGTAAGGAGCCAGGCTGTCACTGGTGGAGGCCGTCCCGAGTACCAGGCGCTCACTGATCTGGAGGAGAGCGTGGCACGACTCATGCGTGGCCGGGTGACTGGCCCTGTCGCGATCGGCGAGGCGGACCCTGTACTGTTACCCACTGGTAAGGACATGACCGGTTGCACCTCTCTCGTTGCCCTCGCGCTTCAGATCTACATCCTTTCCCACTGACCGACAAATTCGCATAATGCACCACTCAGGCCTCCCTCGCTGACGGCCTGTCCTCACTCTAAAGCTACTCTTGTGCCTTCCTGCTTTCAGCTGGTGAGGAGGAGGTGGTCCCTGAAGCGCAGAGAGCCAGGCCCTTGGAGGAGGAGAACGTCGAGGACCAGGAGGAAGGCGGCACATCGGGGGAACCCTCCTCCGCGCCAGGGGATGGCAATGGAGAGGAGACATCTGGCCTGCAGGAGAGCCAGGGGGAGGTGTTGGAGGGGAGGGCACAACCTGGCCCAAGTGGGGTCGACGCACGCGGGAAGGGTCGGCCAGCTCGGCGGCCTTCTCCCCGGAGGGAGAGTCCGCCCTCCAGTCCGGACACGGTCCTCGCCCAGGAGGTGCGCGTCCTCGATGAGATGTCGGCGGCGTCTGAACGGCGCCACCAAGAGTTCATGGGGGTGGTCGAACAGATGCCTCACACCATTGAGTCCCTGGCTCAGAGTGTGGTGGCTTTCGGGGAATCACAGGCCAGGGGGTTCGAACAACTCACGGCAGCGCACGACAGGGGTGTCCGGCAACTGGCCGCAGCGCACGACAGGGGTGTGCAGCAACTGGCGGCAGCGCAGGACGCGACTCGCGAGATGAGTGGTGCCGTCCACACACTGGCAGAGCTGATGCGGGCACATACCAGGGCAGTTCGGGCACTCACTCCTGCCACACTCGCTGTGGCACGGAGGCATCGCCATGGCACCTGCCGCCCTGCTGCAGCACAGCGGTCTGGCCTCCCCCAGATTGCTGCGCTTGCTACACTGCCAGCCCGGCCGAGTGCCAGTGTCTCTGGCGAGCAGCGCGCACCTGCCATCAGCCAGCTTGCCCCCATTGGTGCTGCCGACACTGCCACTCCCCCAGCCAAGGTGCGACGAGCTGCTGCTAAGACTGATGCTGCCCAGCCACAGCTGCAGCAGTCAGCAGGCGGCCCCTCCCGGGCCAGGCCTCGTCTAGGCCGACCCCCAAGGGCATCTGCCGACACGCTTTGTGGCCCCCATGAGCCTTCCCCCAGCCTCGCCACACCCGCAGGGCCCAGGTTGAGGCGGAGCAGCAGGTCGGCCAGGGGCCGGAGAAGCCTGTCTAAGGACTCGCCCTCTCGGCACACCCATTAGAGTGTGGTGAGAGCGGTTTCTTTTATATTGGGGGGCTTGTGTTGTGGGGGGCATTATTTTGTTAAGGCCGAGGATCAAGGCATTTTTTGTTCTCATGGGGGTGTCTCTGTTGTGGGGGGGGGGGCTTATTTTTGTAAGGCCGCTGTTGAAGGCCTTTTGGATGGGCAAGTTTTGTTAGTCCTCCCCAGGTTTTGGGAGTGACAGATGTTTTTGACTGTTTTTTGGGGGTCTTGTCTGTTTTTGTGTTTCATGTGGGAAGGGCCCTGAGTTTGTGAAATAAAGCTTTTGATTTATTCAGCATGTCCAGGTGTCATGTTTGAAGTGGTTTTTGCATTAACCGGCTGAGGGCTTGCGGAGCGGCTGCCTCAGGTGCGTTCATTGCCACAGGCCATTCCCTGACAGGGGGCCTAGAAGTGTCGATCAATAAGCCCCCGGCAGACGGCCCTTGGCCCTTGTCGCTCCCTCCTGGGCTGGTCCTCCTCCACCTCCTCCTCCTCCTCCTCCTCCTCCTCCTCCTGCTCATCCTCCTGAGGTGGTGGTGCAATCCCAGGTGGCAGTGCCTGAGTCCTGCGGATAGCCAGGTTGCGCAGCATGCAGCACACGACGACGAACTGGGAGACTCTATCCGGCGAATACTGAAGAGATCCTCCGGAACGATCCAGGCAGCGGGACCGTTGCTTGAGGATGCCTATCGTTTGCTTGATGATGTTCCTTGTGGCTTGATGGCTTTCGTTGTATGCCTCCTCCGCTGGGGTCCTGGGCGCGTGGAGCGGGGTCATGAGCCATGTACACAAAGGGTAGCCCTTGTCCCCGATAAGCCATCCCCTTGGTGGAGGCTGTGCCTCGAACATGTCAGCCACAGTAGTCTGGCGCAGGATAAATGCATCGTGGCTGCTTCCTGGGAAGCGGGCATTGACAGCTAGGATGCGCTGCCTGTGGTCACACACCAGCTGTACATTTAGGGAATGGTAGCCCTTCCGGTTGCGGTAATCCTCGGCATTGTGGATAGGTGCCCGCATAGCCACATGCGTGCAGTCAATGGCGCCCTGCACCATGGGGAAGCCCGCGATCCTGCCAAATCCAACTGCACGCTGCTCCTGCCTCTGTCGGGTCATGGGGAAGGAGATGAATTGGCGTCTCCTCACGTAAAGTGCATCGGTGACCTGCCGGATGCAGCGATGCGCGGCGAACTGGGAGATGTTCGCTATGTCCGCAGCAGCGGCTTGGAAGGAGCCGCTTGCATAAAAGTTCAGAGCCACCGTGACCTTCACTTCCACCGAGAGAGACGTCCTGCACATCAGCTGTGGACGCAGATCTGTGTGAAGCAGCTGGCAGATCTCTGCAACCACCTCCCTTCTGAAGCGCAGCCTCTTCACACAATGCGCCGCAGTCATGGTGAGATAGGACACCTGCTGCCGGTATTGCCTGAGTGGGTAAGGCCTACGTTGCCGACGCCTGATGGCCCCTCTGCGTCTAGGCATGGCTGGCCCTCTCTCACAGCGTCTGCGAGCCCTTCGCACATAATGCTGCAACTGAGGGTTGGCCCCCCATACAGCCCCCATAATAAAGTTGAGAACAGATAAATCACAATGAATCAAATGTCAAAGCACTGGCCAGAAGCCAAAAATACCTCTCCTATGTTGTTCCAAATCTGTAACCTCTGTCCCTTGGTCTCTGTCCAGAAATCCAAAGCAGTAAAGTCATTGCAGCAAAATGGCTGGGCTTTATAGGTCAGTGTAAGTGCCCTTTAATTTGCGCTCCCCGAGGCCCACAGGGCCTCTTTTGCGTTCCACCTCACAGATCTTAGCAGCGCCACGGCCACATTGGGCGGGCGCCACTGAATTTCCGGTTTGGGGCGCACAAACAGCATTGCGCGACGATATGACGTCATAAGCTGCGCGCGCACCTGAGCGGGCGCAAACACTTTGCGCCGGCGCTAAATGTCAACTGAATTTGGGCGTCGGCGCAGATCGGACTGCGTTCAGGCGCTAAGTGTCTAGCGCCGGAAATATAGCCCTTTTATGGCGTTAGCGGCTGGCGCAACCCACTGAATTTCTAGGCCTTCGCCTTCGGTTTGGCTGGAGTAATCAGGTCCCGCAATAGGCCGTACGTTCTTGCGCCCATTAAATTTAGCAATACCGATGCCTTTTTCTCATCGGCTATTTTGTTTGCCTCGCAATATACCTCGACTCTTTCCACATACGTGGTCCAGTCTTTTATTGCATTATCGAAGGCAGTGATATCGCCAGTCTTTGGCAGCTTGAAAATCTAAGATGGCGCCTCCCGCACTTTGCCTTCATCCCCGATGGATCAAAATGGCGCCTCCTGTGCTTTTCCTTCTTCCCCGCCGAGTTAAGATGGCGCCTCCTGCGCTTTCCCGCCGCTGCCGCTGCTGCCAACGCTGTTGCTGGCGATTATATTTATTTTTCTATCACGCTTCAATATTTGCTCCGTTAATTGAAGAACCGTTCCCGTCGTGGAGCGGACCCTCTGGGACACTTCCCTCCCTCTTCTTAGGTCCGAATGCTGCCCAGCTGCGAAGCACCGGCCGCACCCTGTGTGCTCCACCCTCTCTCTCTCTCTTTGCTTCCCGACTTGCTGCCTGGCCCCGTTGCAGAGCCACCCGATCGAGCTCTAGCCCACCACAGCCCAGGAAGGATCAGTGCACTACCTGCCACCAGCCCGATTAGCTGGGAAACCACAGACTGGAGACCAAGCCTGGCTCTCGACAGTCTCTCCTGCACTTTTCAATTCGATGATTTGGAGGGCGGTTGCCCACGGTCGACGCCCGTTTCTCGAGTTTCTTTGGATTATTTTTTTTCTTTCTTCTGGCTTCGACCATCAATAATGTCGTCTGAGGTGCTGCCGAGTTGCAGGTAAGTTCGTTTCTTACTCGTCGCCAGTATTATGTCCGTGTATAATTGAGACACGGACTGCAGGTGTTGATTATAACAAGTCTTTACTGAATGGAGACAACCTGGAAACTGAAACTACAGAAGCCTGCTAGGGCCTTTTATACAGGGGTGGTCACTGCCGGTACTGCAGTCTGAGACCAGTTATTCCCTTAAAGGTACATACACAACAACTTGCACCCATCACTCGCCTCTACAGCTGACATTTTGACCCCTCTCACCCCCGCAGACACACTGCTCACCTCGCTGACCCTGGCGAGGTTCGCAGCCATTGGGAAGCCCGCAATTGCAGGTGTAACATGAGGATAAGCCTCAATATCGCTTGTTAACTACCTGTTAACAGGCAGTTAATTGGCTCTAATCCCCTTCCCGCCTCGAGGAGACGGGTCCCTGCGCGACTCGGGGTCCCGCCTCCCGGGAAGATGGCACGGAAGCAGGTTGGGAGTGGGGTCGGTACCCGCTCCCAGTTTCTGCCATTTTCCCAGCAGTCCTGACTCCATACCCGCCTCCCCAGGGCTGGGAAAATTCCCCCCAAGAGGTAGGTAAAGGGGATAAGGGAATGGAGTTCCTACATGTGTGCAGGACTCCTTTCTAAACCAATATGTAAAAAGACCAACAAGGGAGGATCTAGTAATGGGGAATTAACCAGAGCAGATAAGAAAAGTAAAAGTAGGGGAATGTCTAAGCAACAGCGACCATAATATAATATGCTTTAAGATGATAATTGAGAAGGACATAAGTATGACAAAAACCAGGGTAATAGATTGGAGAACAATTGATTTTGAGGGGCTGAGAATAGAACTTTGGAAAATAAAATGGGCAACAACGATATTCTGTAGAACAGCAAGGGGAAACATTTAAAATGGTGTTCAACAGAGTGCAGAAACAATATATTCCACTAAAAGGAAAGAATAAACTAAACACTAATGAGACTCCATGGATGAATAAAGCCATAAGGGAACAATTGAGGGTAAAGAAAGAGGCATACATTAAGTACACAGGCAGCAGGGGAGTGCATGATAAGGGAGAATATGAAGAGATTAGGAGATAACTAAAACAAAAAATTAGGAAGGCAAAGAGGAACTCTGAAAGTAAATTATCAAGGAACATAAAACAAAATAGTAAAATATTTTACAGGCGCATCAATAAAAAAAGGAAGGTTGGGATGGGAATAGGGCCATTAAGGGATAGACAGGATAATAACACAGGTAATGATAGAGAGATGTCAGAAATATTAAACAATTATTTTCCTTCAGTATTTACCAGGGAGATAGAACAGGTGGACATGAAATTGGATGATGAGATTAGTAATGAGATAAGTGCATTCAAAATAAAAAGAGGGAATATATTAAATAAACTAATCAAACTTAAAGAGGATAAAACCCCTGGTCTGGATAGATTGCATCCACACATTTTTAAAGAATCTAGGGAAGAGAGAGCAGAGGCATTACTATGCATATTTAATAATTCATTAGAAAAAGGTGTAGTGCCACAGAACTGGCAGATAGCTAACGTTATACCGATATTTAAGAAGGGGATAAAACATGTCCAGGGAATTAGAGACCAGTCAGCTTAACATCGATGGTAGGAAAATTAATGGAATCCCTACTAAAGGAGAAAATAGAAGAACATCTAGAAACCAAAAACAAAGTAATGAATAGTCAGCATGGATTTCAAAAGGGAAAGTCTTGCTTGACCAACCTCATTAAATTTTTGTGAAGAGGTAACAGAGAGAGTAGACAATGGTAATGCAGTAGATGTAATTTATCTAGATTTTCAAAAGGCCTTCGATAAGGTACCACATAATAGACTGATGAACAATGTCATAGAATGCGGAATTAGGGGACAAGTCGCAGAATGGATTGCTAGCTGGCTTCAAGACAGAAAGCAGGGAGTTGGGGTAAAAGGTAGATATTCACAGTGGCAGAAGCTGGGTAGTGGTGTTCCACAAGGCTCAATGCTGGGACCACTGTTGTTCACAATTTATATTAACAATTTAGACTTTGGAATCAAAAACACAATTTCTAAATTTGAGGATGACACCAAGTTGGGGGAGATAGTCAATACTGAGGAGGACTGCAACAAATTACAGGAGGACATTAATAAACTTGCAGAATGGGTATATAATTGGCAAATGAAGTTTAACACAGATAAATGTGAGGTATTACATTTTGGTAGGAAGAATAGGGAGGTCACTTATTACTTGGAGGGTGCGAGTCTAGGTGGCATAGAGGAACAAAGGAAACTTGGAGTACAAATACACAAATCACTAAAAGTTGCGACACAGGTTAGCAAGGCCATAAAAAAAGCAAACCCAGCACTAGGATTTATTTCTAGAGGTATAGGGCTAGATTTTCGGGGAGCCATCAGGCGGGGTTTTAGGCATGTGGCGGGGGGGAAATCCCGACTTTGGGGGTCCCGACACCATCCTGCCCAAAACCCCGCCCCACGTAAGTTTCAGGGGCGGCGGGTACCTGCCCCACACTGGGACCCACCGAAACCAGGCGAGAAGGGATTAGTGCCAATTAACTGCCTGTTAACAGGTAGTTAACAGGCAGTTTTTAGCCTAATCCCCATTTTGAGGGGTTTCGTGTGGGTTTCACGACAGCTCCAAACCACGCCAGGTTAGAGCAGCGGGCCGTCGGGTTGAATGAGTTGGAGGGGTCGCAATGTCGTCGCTCAGGTGAGTGATGGGTGCATGAGTGTAAAGGTAAGTGTGTTTGGTGTGTCTAAAGTGTGTAAAGAACTTTTACTTACCTTTACTTACCTTAACAGCCTTTCTTCCTGTAGCCGTCGGGAGCGCAGCACTCAGCCGGAACTGAAAGCTGAACGGCTGCGATCTGTCAAAAGTGACAGCCTTCAGCTTTTAGTGCTGCTGAGATTTCTAAATGAGTCTGCGCAGAAGGACCCATCTTAGAAATCAGACTGTCAGTGTTTGACAGCTTCAAACAGCTGTAAAACACTAATATTTCATCTGTCAGAAATCTTGACAGATGAAATTGCAGCCTGTGATGTCACCTGTTGCCGGGTGGCCCTTAATTGGCCTGCTGAGCCCGCTGGGCGGGCTCAACAAGGTCAATCAAGGGAAAATCGCATGGATTGGCCGGACGTCGAAGTAGGCGGGTCAGAAACCCGAAAGGGGAAGTCCCGCCTTCTTCCCGACAGGTTCGACAAAATTGACCCCATAGTATTGAAAAGTAGGAAAGTTATGCGAAACCTGTATCGACCTTGGTTAGATCACACTTGGAGTACTACATACAGTTCTGGTCGCCATATTATAAAAAGGATATAGAGTCACTGGAGAGGGTGCAGAGAAGATTTACAAGGATGATACCAGAAATGCAAGGGTATACATATCAGGAAAGGATGAACAGGCTGGGTCACTTTTCTCTTGAAAAAAGAAGACTGAGGGGTGACCTAATAGAGGTCTTTAAAATTATGAAAGGTTTTGATAGAATGGATAGTGTAGTGTATGTACCCGTCTACCTTTAAGAGAACTATTGTATGTAACCGTTCACCTTTAAGAGAACTACTTTAGGTGTGGCACTACTTGTTTGGCTTCTGTATACTGTAATACCGACGGTGACCACACCGGTATATAAGTGTTGTGGCATGATTCCTTGGGCAGATTCGCCCTGACCTTCGAATAGTAAAGACCTGTTGTTTGTTATTCCTGAAGTCTGTGTCGTTATTAACTGTACAACCCACAGACTTTACAGTGGCGACGAGTCCGATCGTACCCTGCGGCAAGACTACCAAAGCAACTAAAGAGCGTCGAAGAGAGGCAACCGCCCTCGTCGTTCTGCTGGAAGAAAACACGAGGCTGCAGCAATAGAAAGGAGGAAGACTTTAGCAACAAAAGCTTCCAGCAGCAACAGGCACTGACTACCTTTCTACCACGGTGCGGAGTGAGCCGATCAGCAGGAAACAAGGCAGCCGCGGAGACTGTGAGTAGGGAAAAGTGTAACGAAATCCGGAGGATAAGGACTGTGCACTCGACCACGGTCGAGGGGGAGCAGAGCTGGTCAGGAAGGCGGGTCCAACGGCGTCGTGAGATAGCCAGACCGCGATCGGCGGGAAAAGCCGGGCAGCGACCGAAGCCACGAAGCGCTGAGACCGGGAGCAGGCGCGGGAAGAGAGAAACTCAGCCGCAGCCGGGGAGGGAAGCACCGGACTGCGTGAGGGCTGGGAGGCGAACGGGAGCCGGGCGTGTGGGAGAGGCAGAGCCGACCAAAGGAGGCTGCGCGAGAGCCAGTCCAGCGGCTGAACTGTTCTCCACCAACGGGGTACCCAGCGCCGGTAGAGCCGAACGTGGGGGAGAGAGAGACAGAGCCGAGCAAGGGGAGAGAGACTGCGCGAGAGCCAGTCCAGCGGCTGAACTGTTCTCCGTGAATGGGGTACCCAGCGCCGGTAGAGCCGTGCGAGCGGGAGAGAAAGACAGAGCCGAGTAAGGGGAGCTGTGCGGAAGCCAGCCCAGCGGCTGAACCTGTCCGCTGTGGGGAAAGCGTACCCCTCCCACCAGGGAAGAAACGCGGGAAGCCGCCATTAGGCGGAGAAGACGACAGACGCGGGAGGCCGCCATTGAAGGGGCGGGGAGAGAAGGAAAGAGCGGGAAACCGCCATTTTCGCGGGAAAAACCGCCATCTTAGAAATAAATAAATAATAAATAAGAATTTAAAGAAATACTTGTGCTGCTCCCAAGGAAAGGAAGATGCCTAAGCGAGGGAATATTAACGATTTTAATTCTGAGATAGAAGACTGGGCCACGTACGTGGAACGCATCGAGATCTATTGTGAAGCCAACAAAATAGAGGAAGACGACAAAGCGATAACATTGCTAAACTCGATGGGCGCAAAGACATACGGGCTCTTGAAGCATCTACTAGCACCAGCTAAATCGGCGGATCAGACTTTCGAAGGGATTGTGGCTGTTCTGAAGGACCACTTGAACCCCACACCGTTGATGTTGGCTGAACGATTCAAATTCTATGCAAGAACGCAACGGAGAGACGAAAGCAACGCGGAATATTTGGTCGAACTGCGTAGGCTAGCGAAATGCTGCCAGTTCGGAGGGAATCTGACAGAGGCACTGCGAGACAAGTTCGTATGCGGATTGTCCAAGGAAGGGACACAAAAGCGACTACTCGAAGAGAACGACCTCATACTTGACAGGGCTGTCCTTATAGCCGCATCGCACGAAGCCGCAGCGAAAGGAACAGCGGAAATGCAGCTAAAGGCGGCGGCACTCGGGGTGGACCAAATTACCTCAAGTACAACAAAATGCTATCGTTGTGGGAAGACAACACACGACCAGAATCAATGCTGGTTTAAGAACCAAGAATGTAGGAAATGTGGCAAACTGGGTCACATCGCTAAGGTATGCCGGTCAGGGAAGAAGACCAACAACCAAAGGAAGCCACCACAAGAAAAGTACAACAAGGTACACAAGGTGGCTGAGAAGAGTTCAGACGAACAGAATTCAGACTCAGACCCAAACAGCCAGGAGCTGGGTAGTCTGAGAATTCACAATGTGAGTAAGGAAGCTGACCTACAAACTATCTGGGTCATACTAAAAATAGCTGGAGTCCAAGTAAGAATGGAGTTGGACACTGGATCAGCTCTATCAGTCATAAATCGAAGGGACTACCACCGGCTATTCTCTCACATACCCTTAAGAAATACCAAGTTTGTATTGCAGACATACACGGGGCATAAGGTATACCCCATGGGGAAGATAAGAGTCAAGGTGAGAGATAGGGGTAAAGAACACCCAAGAATGAACTTGTACGTATTATCTGAGGGAGGACCACCACTTCTAGGACGAGAGTGGATCAAGAAAATAGACATGGAATGGCACTATCTAAAAGCCATAATGAGTGAGGACTCGGTGCAAGCTATCAGCTCAGATTCTGAAACGGATGATGATAAGACCAACTCAAATATGGAAGACAAGGCTAAAATGAACTTGCCGACTATGGTGGAGAAAACGAAGACATGCATAAAGGTTTATGCTACCGAGAAGAATAAAGCTTCAGAGCAGAACTCCAGTTTGACAGAGAATTCTGAGCCTGTTCAAGTTAAGGACTTATCCACGACGGAAGAACACCGAACTCGGACTCAAACTTATTTCAAAGTACGACAACAATTAGAACAGTTGAGTTACCGTCTCGTACAAGAGATGAAAACAATGGAAAAGTTCTGGGACACCGAATGGGAGAACCTGGAAAGACAGCAGAGGCAGCTAGCTCAAGCAAAGAGCGACCATAGAGCCATCGTGACCAATTACCGATCACATCTCCCTTATGATGTTCAGGAGTTAGAATATTTGCATGATCTAGAGATACAGCATAAAGGCAAACCACGCTACACTGAGGATTTTGTTCTGCAATTGGAGACGGAGCTAGTGCAAGCAAGGTTAAGAGAAGCTGAATCGCAGTGTGCACTTAAAGATATGCAGAAAAAAATCTTGGACATGGAAAAGAGAAACGCTTCTTTACCTGATGTGAATAATGTGGCCATGTTGCAAGAGGAGCTTATAGGGGCGAAACTGAAAGAAGCTAAGCAAAGGATGTTGGAACTTGAAACACAGAACCAAATCAGCAGTAACCAGCTATGTCGAGCAGAGAAGGAGTGCTATGGTCTACATGAGAAGGTGCAATATCTCTCAGCCCAGAATAAGGGACTACTCACTCAGTTAAATGAAAGTAATCGGAAAATGGCTGAGATAGACTGCAAGAATAAAGAAGATTTGATGGCAGTGAGACTTCGAGAGGCAGATAGCATAGCAGCCTTGGCTGAACTCCAACAGGGAATTGCGAAAGAAGCAAATGAAGAGGAATCTTCAGGAAGCCAGGATGTTATTCCAGTTCTTCTCTACGACTCCTTACAAGCAGAGTGTGAGAAGTTGAAAGAACAGTATGAACAGGCCCAGGCTACAATTCTGGAGGGAGTTAACTCGGCAACCTCCGAAAAGCTAGTTTCAGTAGAAGCATATGAACAACTAAAGGTTGAACATGAGCAAGAAGTCCAAAGGCTGCAGGAAATTCTTGATGAGCTCAAGGCCAAAACAGACTCATCGGTAGAAGTTCCATCCATAGATGAGAAATTAGAGGTGAAAGACATGGCAGAACATGAAAGACAAGATGTCCAAGAACTCATAAAAATATTGAAGGAAACCCAAGACAAATATGAGGCGGCAATGTCCGAGGTTCAACAACTTGAAGAACAGATTCAACTGGGAATCCTTTCAGTGGAAGAAATGGAAACTGTAAGAAACACAGAGACTGTAAGAATGGTCCCTGAACATGAGCTAGAGAGCATCAGGGCGCAACTTTTCCGAGCGCTGAAAGCCAAAGTACAAGAGGAACAGAAGGTGGAAGCATTGGAGGAAAAGGTGGATGAAATGGAGAAGACTCTGATCCACAGTGTTCCCGTGGAAGAGTTAACGGTCAGCCAACTCCTTCATATGCTGAGGGAAAAGACTCTGCAATGGGAACAATCTGAACACGAGCTTCAATCTTCAACGGGAAGGAGTTCGGAGCTCTCAAAAGTTTGGGAAATAGCTGAGGTTGCAAAACAGACTTTACTGGGATGCCAAAAGTACGCTGAATCGCGTCTATGTGAACAACAGAATGTTGAAACAGCTGCTCCAGTAGAAGGATTGAATAGCCCGATCAATCAATCCCCGAGGGAAGGGGAAGTATTGAAATCACAAATGAGGTCATTAGTGAAGGATTTGCAGGAAACCCAGGAAGAGCGGGATGAAGATGAATGCATGAAGAAGTCTTTTCAAGAAAGATGTCTAGGGAAGGAACCACAGTCAGCTAACGTCCAGATGGGTAAGGAGGAAGTAGAAGGTCCTCTCGCTGGCCTAACTCAGGACGAACCTGAATATTACCATGACCTGTTGAGTGACACTGAATATTACGAGGATGTGGTCTGCCCAGTTTGTGATGATAACTCCCAAAGTGCCGAAATCAGGATGAAGCACTTAAAGTCGAAGGAACATAGAGAGTTGGTGGCGCTACAGCTGGCAGCTGATAAGGGAGCCCCGAGAGTCTCCAAAAAGCAGAAAAGAAAAAGAAGAAGCAGAAGATGATAACTATCGCAAATATTATCACTTCTACCAGATCATGCGTGGACCCTACAAAAGGAGTTAAATCAGTTGGGAAGTAGGAAAATATCAAGGCAACCCAGTTGTTGTAAAAGTCAGCACTGCTGGTTCAGCAGGACGAAAGTTCAAGCTGTTACGTCAAGAAAAGGATATGGAGGAGTCACGCTAGCAATGTGAACCATCTACACCAAAGAGATGTTGTTCGGACCGAGTCAAGATCAGAGACTGAATCTGTGAACTGTTCCCGCAGAGACTGAACCTGTGAACTGTTTCCCACCGAGACTATGTCTGTAAATTGTTTTATATGAAGTTGAAGATATGTTATGTTTAATGGGGACTCTGTATGTAATAAGCTAAAAAGGGAGGATTGTAGTGTATGTACCCGTCTACCTTTAAGAGAACTATTGTATGTAACCGTTCACCTTTAAGAGAACTACTTTAGGTGTGGCACTACTTGTTTGGCTTCTGTATACTGTAATACCGACGGTGACCACACCGGTATATAAGTGTTGTGGCATGATTCCTTGGGAAGATTCGCCCTGACCTTCGAATGGTAAAGACCTGTTGTTTGTTATTCCTGAAGTCTGTGTCGTTATTAACTGTACAACCCACAGACTTTACAGATAGGATCACAGAATCACAGAAACCCCACAGTGCAGATAGAGGCCATTTCAGCCCATCGAGCCTGCACCGACACATATCCCACCCGATCCCCGTAACCCCTACACCAACACATATCCCACCCTATCCCTGTAACCCCACGTATTTAATCCCCCTAACACAGAGAGAGCATTTCCACTTGTGGGGAAGAGCATAACTAGAGGCCATCAATATAAGATAGTCACCAAGAAATCCAATAAGGAATTCAGAAGAATCTTCTTTGTCCAAAGAGTGATGAGAATGTGGAACTCACTACCAGAGGGAGTGGTTGAAGTGAAAAGTATAGATGCATTTAAGGGGAGGCTAGACAAACATATGAGGGAGAAGGGAATAGAGGGTTATGCTGATAGAGTTAGATGAGGAAAGACGGGAGGAGGCTCGAGTGGAGCATAAACGCTGGCATGGACTGATTGGGCCGAATGGCCTGTTTCTGTGCCGTATAGCCTATGTAATCCATATCTTGCCCCAAACTACAGCACATTCCAAAAATGTCTTTTTTTAAAAATAAATTGGTTTCTTGTGAGAGTACGTGGTTAATTTGGGGATTGCTTTCTTTCCCTCTCCACCTCGCCTTCCTCCTTTAAGATGCCCCTTAAAATCTACCTCTTTGACCAAGCTTTTGGTCATCTGCCCTAATATCTCCTTATGTGGCTCGGTGTCAAATTTTGTTTGATAACGGTCCTCTGAAGCACCTTGAGACGTTTTATTATGTTAAAGGCGCTATATAAATGCAAGTTGTTGTTGTTGTTGATCATTCACCCCTTCCAGAACCCATAGAATGAAAATCAGGTGGCTTCCGTTACCGGTGTGCCAGATTTTCCATTCTGCGCTCCGCCCAGACAATGGTTAATTCCCAGGTGGTAAAGGTGAAAGTCTTCCCCCTCCCCCATCAGCCCAGTTGTGGAGTTGGTGATAAAACCTGGCTACATCAGCAGAGCGAGAGAGAGATAGATTACATGTTACATGTTACTACAAAAGATCCCACCTGGGTTACTGAGAGATTTGGTCGTCCATCTTAAAAAGGATATTAGTGCCTTTCAAAGAACGCACCACAAATAGCCGGTTTTAACAAATAGTAGACATAGATTAAATGGGCATGTTTCTGCCAGAAAAAGGTGATTGTAGCATTTGGGGATATTGGGGGTGTGGGAGTTTGGGCTCAACAAAGGGAGGCACAACACAAACGCAAATAGGGAAAGGTTGGGAAACAATCTTATTGTTGAATTGCCAGGTCCAACGTTGGGATGATTGAAAAGATTCCATTTTCGGATTGCCAGCATTGACTCCGGATTTCTTTAAATAATGGGATCCTTCTCACATTATGAGCCATACTTATAATTGCTTCGAATTATACAGACGTTGACATTTAAATCCCTGGCGATCCTCAGTGGCGGATTCTCTGAGAGAGCCCCATTAATTGCTGCGTTCCAAGATATTGCTGCACTGTGGGGAAATCAGATGAATCACAGCACATGGGCAAATTGAACCGAGGCTGAACAATGAGAAGGGAACAAGGCCGGAGGCAGATTCTGAGGTAAAGGTTAGTCAGACCTGACTCTGAATGCCATTGCAGTATTTTTCCTTTTCTACTTTAATTGAGTGACTTCATGTGGTGCTTTTTCATGTGGATGCCCCTGTGGATTTTGATTCAGTCGAAATATTATATCCGTCTTTCTAATTGAGGCTGCAGTGGGAAGAGATTTTCAGCTTTTGTTGTCTGCCTGCCAGAATTCTGTTTGAAATCACATCTTGTGCACCGGCTGCTGCGTCTCACTCAATTATATTTTGAACTTGCAATTATAAAAGCAGCCAGATGCCAGGGGAAGTCACTTTTAAGTGCTCGCTGGGTAAAAGGGACACAGGCGCATACACCACTGTACAGCTTGTTTATGTATTGACAGACCATTGGTTTGTGCCGACTGAATAAAGTCAAACTCCATTTTCATTACACAGGATTTTGGAATTTTCCCCTATTTTGATCAGCATTTTGGGGAATCACATCCCATGATTCACTCCATGAAAACCAGTAATTTTGCCTTTTGGCTTAGGGAAGCACGACTGAAAATAGCAACTTAGTGGAAACACTGTCCATTGTCAAAGAGCCTGTTAAGACCTTTTGTACAGTGTCTCTTCAACCTGGGGTGGTTGGGGATGGGAGGGGGGGGGGGGAGGAACAGGCGGGGGGGGGCAGGGGGCTGGTGGAGTCAGGTCTGTGCTTGAGTTCTCAGCATGTTTACAGCAGATAAAAGGGAATAATTCAAGGCCTCATGTGAGTCTCAGTGTCAGCTCCTGTGCATGAACACTTTGCACTGGGTAAAAAGGAACTGCTCATTCCTATATGGTGCTGTACGGCTCGTATGTGTCTCAATCTTGGCTTCCTGTGTGTGCACAGTATGTGTTGGGTAAAAGGGAACATTCCACTCTCTAATTCTGTATAACTGGTGCGTGTTAGTCAAAATCGTCAATGTTGTGTAAAACCTAGGTGTCAGATGCTCAGACGTAAATCAGTTGTCTACCCGAGGCACCGCCTCACGCCACAGACGTACAGTTACAAATGGCTGGCAGTTTAACTGGTGTATCGGTGAGTTAATCCAGTGAATCGTTGAGCCATGTAGACCAGGAAAGGTCCTGGGTTCAATTCCTAGTCCATGTTGAGTTACTGCATCTCAGCCAGAGGAAAATCAGCTCGGGTTTCCAGTCCCGATTTGCTATTGAAGAACCTTTGCTGGACATGCAGGTGTGGACATCAGGTGGGGATAGAACCTCCGCAATGCCCCCAGTAGTCAGATAACCTGTCAACAATGACCATCAAGGCTCAGACATGGATCATGGCTGTTTGGACTCGGTCCTGGAGATTATCTGGTTCCTGAAGAACTGCATCCCAGCATTAAGTGAACACATTCAGGAGTGAGGGGATGAAAGTTGGCAAGACAAAATTGCAAGCATTATCTGTCACGTGGGTTGCTCCTCCCGACTCCACAATAAACACTGCAGCCTGCTGCCAGCCCCTGCTCGACCTCCTCTGGGATCTATTCAACCCCCCAGCCCCTCTCAACCCCCTCACTTCCAGGCTCGACCTGCCCTCCCACAACCAGCGAGCTGCGGTGTTTGGCTTCCACAGCTCATGGCTGTATTCACACGAGGCCTGAACTCAAAAACGGTTGGAGACTCCCGATGTAGGCCTCGGCCAAACTGTGCGGCCGCCCCCACGGACTCTGTGCCCATTTTGGGCGGAAGTCCGAAATCCTTGTGGTGCCGCCTTAATGCAGCTGAAAACAAAATCCTTTGAAATCTGCTTTCTCCATTTAGGAGAAGGAAATGATGGAGATTTAAATCGAAAGGTGGAAGTTGTGCAAGCCACTGGAATCATCAACCTGCTTATACCTTGTTATGAAATCCTTTGGTCTATTGTTTTAACCCATTTATATTAAATAGGTTAACACCACTCTTAAAATAGGGGCTTGCTTCAAATGCATTAGTTATATTGCACAAGGTCATTTTAACCCCAAAGACTGATTTTACCCAATTTTATACTTTTCCACACTGTTGAATGCTTTGCTGGTTCTTTCATTTTATTTTTTTCCAAACATCAAAGCTATGGGTAAAGAGCAGGGGCACAGGGTTAGAGCAGATCATGTGGATGTGGAGTTAGCACTGGCATAGGTACGATGGGCCGAGTGGCCTGCTCTTGTGAAATGATTTTGTAATGAAGATGCACGCGTGATACAAGGGCAAATCCCAATGCTCAGTGATCCTCCTAAAACTTGTGAATTACACTTTGCCCGCTGTGCATTAGTTAACTTTACTGTGTGTAACTGGGAGGAAGACAGGTCTTACAAATAATTCACAAGCAGCCATAACAAACCAATACTGACAGGAAAATCAAAAAAATTTTTTTATGGCGCACTTTTAATTCTGCGTTCCACAATAACTCCAATCCTTCGGGACCACACTTAAAACACACAGTCACAGCTTCCATGCCGTATGTTCTGTTACTGTTCAGTAAATCATCTGTGAGAGTCCCCCTCAGTACCAGTGAGCAGAGTACTGATTATGCCAGAGTGCTTGCAATCTGCTGTTTGTCACACCCCTGATAGCCGGTGTGAGCCTTGCTCTACGCATATGGGAAAGAGTTTCTCCTTTGATGCTTTGAATTCTTATAGCATGTATCAATGGGACATGATGGTGTCATGTGTGGATTCGGACCGGGGGATGTTGGGTAGAAAGAAAAAAAGAAAGGCTTGAATTTACATAGCAAGCTTCGCAGAAATATGTAAAAGCACTTTGCACACAATTAATTACTTTCAAGTGCTGTGACTGTTGCTATGTAAGCAAAACATTTTTGCGTACAGCAAAATCCCACAAACAGCAAAGAAATGAATGACTAGTTAATTGGTTTAATTTTTTAGTGGCAATGGTCGAGGGAGGAATGTTGGTCAGGAGGAGAGATGTCTGTTGAGGAGAGAAAGTCAGGGAGTAAAATCTGCAGATGGAGTTTTGCTTGATTTACCTTTGGGGACCAGGGAATGGTGATACAGAAATTACCCTCAGCAGATTAAAGAGAGAATCATAGGCACCCAGTGGGGAAGCTATGTTTGAAGGGAGCACAAGTTGGAACGGGGGCTACAACATGGTAGCCTCAGTTCGCCTGATCAGTATACCCACTCGCAGGAGCATGAGATTATGGAGTTAGCCCTTAAAAGGCATGGTAGACTCCACAATTGGACAGATTATACAAGATCCCTGGAAGGAATAGGCTTGATGGGCTGAATGGCCTTGTCACAGTCCAGGTTTTCACTTGACTAATGAAAGCTATACAAAGTTGTGCCTGTGTCTCTCTGTGTGTACCTGCTATGAATGAATTCTGGACAAATTAGATAGTTGCAAATTCATGGTGTTGCTAAGTATTGATGTTTGTAACAACCAGAATGATATGTTTCCCTCCCACCTTCCGAGGCGTTGTCTTGTGCTAGTGTGCAGCACCACACAAGTCAGCAGTCCTCGTGTTCCTCATCCACGTAATGCACTTCATGGCCTCGATTTTCCTTTCCTGGGCGAGTCCGTGGCGGGTAGCATCGGTGACGGGTCCTGACCCCGCTGCTGTCTCCATCCCGGCCTCTGACATGACTTTCCCCTGATTGGGCTTGTTAAGCCTGCCCAGCGAGTTTCTTGGCCAATTGAAGGAAGCAGATCTGATAATGTCATTTGATGACGTGTCATCAGCCAGTTTCCTTAAAGGGGCCATGCGCAAATTTACTTTGGCATTTGTGCTGTCAGTGTTCTACAGCATTGAGGTGCTGCAAACACTGACAAGCACTGCACAAAAGCTCATGGCTGCACCCAGGCTCTCCTATGACTCCCTCCATATGCTTATGGAGGGAGTCACAGCATGCAGGGAGGTCCTCTTCCCTTCCAATGGATGGAAGAGAACTCCCTAGGAGACCAACGCAGCCTGGTTGCACATTGCACAGGAGGGCACAAGCAGGGGTGTTGTCAGGAGGACCAGGCTGCAGTGGCACAAACCTTTCAATGATCTCAGTAGATCACAAAACGTTACTGCAAAGCCACACTCAACCTCATCCTGCTGTGTCACTCATCACATTCCCATCAGTCTGCCTTCTCTACCTTACTCCTGCACATCCTTACTCACACCAACTTACCTTGCACCTCCACTGACCCCTCTCTATCTACGTTATCACTACCCTATCTCACTAGCCACTCCTCACACTCACCCTCATCCTAGTCCTATCATACCACGTAACAACACACAAGGGTAGGCACTTGTGTGATTCAGCCAATGTTCATTTGAAATTTCTGTTAATGTGCTGTCAAACATTGAAACTTTTATTTTCAACACTTTGCGTTCTTGGACAGATTTGTGTGCACCTTTGGAAGTGGCTTAGTGAGTTGCAGTGAATGGTGAGACATAACGGTATCCCACCCCCCCACCCCCCACTCCCGCAATGCTGATGAGTGTGAAAGGAATGGCTTGGGCATTGTAGGGATCCTTTATGGTGTTGTTGTGGGGTGGTGCCAACCTGGCACATCATGTTGCAGCCAGGGTGTGCAGCGTCAAGTGAAGTAAATCTGGCCATGGTGAGGGCCATCCCTAGCGTCCCGGGCTGCAATGTGCTGATGCCCTCTGTCCTATGCAGCATCAGGTGATTGCGGAGAAGGTTGGTGTGGTTGTTGGTGCTGCTGGGATGTCTGGTGATGCTGGTGTTGGGGCTGATTGTGGTCAGATTCTGAGGACCAAGGTGAGAGAGTATAAAGTGAACCCATACTGATGGAATAGATGGCAGGTAAAGTAAAGATGACAGAAGTTATCTGTCAATGGTGGGAGAGGTAATGAGGTCAGACTGGATGGAAGCTTGTGTTAAGACTTGCAGCATCCTGATTCTATAGTTGAAATGCAGTTTAGCGAAGCTAGTGATTAAGGGTATATTTCTCAATCAGTTGGGAGCTTTGACTTGACGTTTGAAGCTATCAACTCATCAGCTGATTCAATGGCCACTGACCTCCCGCCTCAGCTTCACAGACAAGGTCTAGGCACAGCGGGAAACCAATGGGCGACCTGTCAAATCCAAAAAGCTGGGGGAAAAAAAGCATTGTTAAGTGGCTGTAAACAAGCCATTAATGATTTGAATTGGATCCCCCGCCATTGCCTGTCGGGTCTGCTCAGCGCTGGCAGACCCAATGTCGGGAAATGCAGCTGCGCACATTTTGACAGTGGGTTCCCGACCTGCTGTCAATCATTTTACATTTCACAGCTGACCCACCACCCATCCTGTCCACTGAGCGCTGTCAAAATTGCAGCCCATGTGTGAGCCTGGAGTGAGTGTCATCAGATAGTTCAACTGTGAGGGCTTTAACAGCCAAAGCCCCACCCCACCCCCACCCCAGTTATTGCTTTCACCCGATATCCACCCATGCCCTTTCCAGCACGAGTCACTGGACCGTGATCAGCAGCAGGAACCCTGACTGTTTGTTCTTCTCCATTCCTCCTCAAGCCCAAAGGCACTGAGGCCAATTCAAATGTTTCAACAGTTGGCCCTGACTGAGATCAGCACAGACTGGGTGACTGAACCTGGGATCTTCTGCTTTGAGTGGCTCAGTATCACGTCAGCCGCATTAGCCTAACAAGCCCCTGGGGCAGCTAAAGAGAGAACGAGGTAGAAACTGCAACTGGCACCCTTTATTTTAAACAGAATAACATCCAGGAATGTCGGACAAGTACACTCAGCATTTGTAAGTAGACGTCACTGATTAGAATTTTTACTCCATGTGCTTAGAAACATTCCATCCAAGCACTCTGAAATCTTTTCTTCTTCTTAGGCAGTCCCTCGGAATCGAGGATGACTTGCTTCCACACTAAAAATCAGTTCTCAGTTGACTGATGAGTCCAATGCGGGACCTACATTCTCTGTCATGGGTGGGGCAGATAGTGGTTGAAGGGGCGGGTGGGTGGGGTGCTTCGGTTGATGTGCGCTCCTTGAGTTGCCTGCGCTTGGCTTCCGCTTGCTCCCAGCGAAGAGACTTGAGGTGTTCGGCGCATTCCCGGATGCTTCTCCTCCACTTTGTGCGGTCTTGGGCCAGGGATTCCCAGGTGTCAGTGGGGATGTTACACTTTTTCAAGGAGGCTTTGAGGGTGTCCTTGAAGTGTTTCCTCTGCCCACCTGTGGCTCTCTTGCCGTGATGGAGCTCCGAGTAGAGCACTTGTATTGGGATTCTCGTATCGGGCATGCGGATAATGTGACCCGTCCATCGGAGCTGATCGAGCGTGGTCAAAGCTTCGATGCTGGGGATGTTGGCCTGAGCAAGAACACTGATGTTGGTGCGCCTATCCTGCCAATGGATTTGCAGGATCTTGCGGAGGCAGCATTGGTGGTACCTCTCCAGTGCTTTGAGGTGCCTACTGTGCATGGTCCATGTCTCTGAGGCATACAGCAGCGTGGGTATCACTGCTGCTCTGTAGACCATGAGCTTAGTGCTGGGTTTGAGGTCCTGGTCTTCAAACACTCTCTTCCTCAGGCGATCGAAGGCTGCACTGGCACACTGAAGGCGGTGTTGGACTTCGTCATTGACGTCTGCCCTTCTTGACAGTAGGCTCCCGAGGTATGGAAAGTGGTCCACGTTGTCCAAGGCCTTGTCGTGGATTTTGATAATCGGGGATCAGTACTGTGTGGTGGGGGCAGGTTGGTAGAGGACCTTTGTCTTACGGATGTTAATAAATATTACAAAATATAATAAATATTACAAAATATAATAAATATTACATACAATATTTGTCAAATTTACATTCTTTAAGTTCTCTGAGGAAATTTGATTTGACAACTGGTATCAATTCATCTTTGAATCATTTGAATAATGCTCATTAAGTAAAGCGTCCCCCTAAATAATTAATAACACGGCTTGCAAGTGCGGCAAGTGAAACTTTGCATTTGAGACTTTGCATTACTTGTTCGTTTTGTAATATATGTTTTGAGCGGTTGGGGGTGGTTGGATCTTTTATTTATGTGTATCTGCGTGTAACTGAGAAGGAATGTGAAAAAAACAAGAGCAGCAGACTTAAAGCAGGGAAATCCTGGAAGGACTGCACCATCAATCGAGGAAGGAGGTAAGTTCTGAATAAAAAATCTTGAAATTTAAAGCTGGTGGCCTTGATATTCCATGTGAGCTATACTGGCTCCCAGGTGCAACTCCAGCAGAGCTGCTGGGAAATCCTTTGGGAGCCACTCTGCTGCCAGCTCACCCCTGCCGCTTTCGATATTTTCTGCTGGAAGTGATACTCGGGTGTATGAAACATCCGCCCAAATATGGGCAGGCATACATTTAGAGGCAAGTAACAAGCAGACAATGCATTTCTCATCATTTGCGTCTTATTAACGGCAGTTGCAAAGGGTATTTTTGAATCCCTGGTGTGCAGTGTTGCTATTGGTGGTGGAGTGGGGAGATTTAAATCTCAAATCTCCCAAAGGAAGTTAAATTGATTGCATGGTGATCAATTCAAATCACCAGCCCCGCAATTTTGAATTTTGTAAAAGAAAAATCAACTTTCTTCTGCTGTCCCACTGACCGGAGGCAGGTGGTTGGAAACGTCTCACCTGGGAGTAGGTGACGGAAGAATTTGTTCATTTCAGGAAGGCTCCCACTGCTCGCACTTTACCTCTTGTATACGATGCTGGCTTACAGTGCTAACAGCATTTCACTGTAGGCTTGGTTGAGTGTCGCAGAGGGAGAATGCACATCACTGCGGCAACTGTTAGTTTGCTTTCCAAACGCACGGGCATGTCCAGGTTTCACACCAGGGCCTTTCGCGTTGCTGCCATGATCATGTGTTTCTCTGGTGGCCCATTAAATGTAGCAAAAGAAGAAACACCGAAGCATGCTGCCAGCAAAAGGTACCTGCATCCTGTGCTTTCGCAGATTCACATGAGTTGGCTTCCTCTCTTATTCTAAGGTATGTTGCTTATCCTGTGAAGCACTTGGGATGTTTTCCTACATTAAAGGTGCTATGTAAATGCAACTTGTTGTTGTTCTAACTATTTTCAGGAGAAGGCTACACACAGCAGGCGTGCAGATTGGGGGTGGGTGGAGTTACCTAACCAATGATCCCAATAAACTTAAAAAATATTCTGGGCACCAAGAGTGACACCAGGCTCACCTTGATGATGTCAGCATCACCATGTAAATAATGTATTTTCTTCACACAAGGAATTACTTACCCACACTTTTGGTTTGCTTACCGAAGGAAGGATATACTTGCCTTAGAGTGAGTGCAACGAAGGTTCACCAGACTTATACCTGGGATGAGAATATTGTCCAATGAGAAGAGATTGAGTAGACTAGGTCTATATTTCCTAGAGTTTAGAAGAATCAGAGGTGATCTCATTGAAATGTTTAAAGTTCTTAAGGGGGCTTGACAGGGTAGCTGGTGGGAGGCTATTTCCCCTGTCTGGGGAGTCTAGGACTAGTGGTCAGAGTCTCAGGATAAGGGACCGGCCATTTAGGATTGAGATAACTCTCAAAGGGTTGTGAACCTTTGGAATTCTCTACCCCAGAGGGCTGCGGAGGCTCAGTCATTGAGTATATTCAAGACAGGGATCGATATATTTTTAGCTACTAAGGGAATCAAGGGATATGGGGATAGTGTAGGAAGGTGGAGTTGAGGTAGAAGATCATCTATGATCTTATTGATTGGTGGAGCAGGCTCAAAGGGCCAAATGGCCTACTCCTGCTTCTATTTCTTAGGTTCTTATGTTCCTTGTCCATTTGCCCCATTTTTTGTGAAGTGCTGTGGTGTTGTCAATTGTCATGCATGGCCTTGGAGATTCTGGAGATTGAGACAACAGAGGGAGAGGGGAGGGAAGATAGTCACCCACACCCTAAGCTCATGGTTTGAATCATTCCTTTGTTTTTCATTCCTTACTGATTCACACACATGCACACGCATACAGTGCACAATCTCTTTGGGGAATCACGGGAGCTGATATTGATCTGTCTACTGTTCTGTTAACCTCAAAATCAGGACAGTCAGTAAACAATAAAAATAATCCCCCCACCTTCCAGTACTTCTGCCCGAAAAAGGCAGGCGCATTATATTTCAATATTTAGATCGGGGTCTTAATTCAGTTGTAGGACCCCAACACCATTGGTACTAGGTGTTGAGCGGGCTAACCAGCAGTCCTTAAAGGGACCACCAAAGGCCATTCAAAAACAGGCAACTTTCAGGTTTAAAAGTGATTTTTGTGGGGTCTGAGAGGCTTTAATGGTACCTCAAAATTCACAACGCCCAACCCTTCGACAAGATATTTACAAACAGCCTTTCACACAAGTAAAATACCTCTTCCCACAGCACTCCAGCTAAATGGGGCCAATGGACAAGCAAGTGTGGGTAAGTAATTCCTTGTGTGAAGAAAATAACCCAATTTCCATGGTAATTCCCACCAAACTGCTGACCATTCAACTTCCTATTCTGGCTCCCATATTAGCTGACATTGTTAATGGTTCTCTTTCCTCAGGTACTGTCCCCCTCTCCCTCAAATCTGGCGTCATCGCCCCTCTCCTCAAAAAAACAACCCTTGACCCCTCCATCCTTGCAAACTACCACTGCATCTCCAACCTCCCTTTCCTTTCCAAAGTCCTTGAATGTGTTGTCACCTTCCAAATCCGTGCCCATCTTTCCCGCAACTCCATGTTTGAATCCCTCCAATCAGGTTTCCGCCCCGCCACAGTACCAAAACGGCCCTCATCAAAGTCACAAATGACATCCTTTGTGACTGTGACAAAGGTAAACTATCCCTCCTTGTCCTTCTTGATTTGTCTGCAGTGTTTGACACGATTGACCACTCCATCCTTCTCCAACGCCTTTCCACCATCATCCAGCTGGGTGGGACTGCACTCGCCTGATTCCATTCTTATCTATCTAATCATAGCCAGAGAATCACCTGCAAAGGCTTCTCTTCCCGCTCCCGTATCGTTACCTCTGGTGTCACCCAAAGATCTATCCTTGGCCCCCTCCTATTTCTCATCTATGTGTTGACCCTTGGCAACATCATCCGAAAACACAGCGTCAGTTTCCACATGTACGCTGACGGCACCCAGCTCTACCTCACCATCACTTCTCTCGACCCCTCCACGGTCTCTAAATTGTCTGACTTCTTGTCCGACATACAATTCTGGATGAGCAGAAATTTTCTCCAATTAAATATTGGGAAGATCGAAGCCATTGTTTTCGGTCCCCGCCACAAACTCCATTCCCTAGCCACTGACTCCATCCCTCTCCCTAACATCTGTCTGAGGCTGAACCACACTATTTGCACCCTTGGTGTCATATTTGACCCTGAAATGAGCTTCCGACCACATGTTCGGAACATAACTAAGACCGCCTATTTCCACCTCCAGAACATCACACGTCTCTGCTGCAAGGGGTTTTTGCTAGGTCTCTCTCTCTGGTGAGACCTCTCTCTCTTTTGCACAGTAATTTACCGAGTGGTTCGACCCACTCACCCCTTAGGTTCTGTAAACTGGACTTTGAGGCAGGAACTACAATGCAGAGAATACTCTGTAGACCAAGTTTAATGAAACGAAGTGAAATTTTATTGCATAAAGGAAAAATTGAATGTAAGCCAATAAGGTACATCGGAGGGAAAAACAAATCATAATACAGTACTAACCAATATATCCACAGGCACATTCTACATTACAAGGTTCATCATGAAATAGGGAAACACACGGAACATCGAGGGACAACAACTCATTGTTAATTATCCCCTAAAATGCCCACCCTCTAAACCTAGCTAGATTAGATTATGAGGGGCCAGAAACATGCTCACCAGTCCCAGTTAGAAAATAGTGGTTTTGAAGTCTGCGTTTTGGTCCTCTCAGGCATCCTGTCTCCACGTGGTCAGCGGAACACAGTGGGCTGCGACACACTCTTTCCTCCCTCGAGGTAATGGACACGGGCAGGCTGGATGTTAGCAGGCCTGGACGTCGGCGTGGAGAGAGACCAACTGTTTGACCATTTTCAGATAGGTTTCCTCTTGGAGGGTCGCCGTCTTTTCGTCTCGTCAAATGGCCCGGGGTTTGTCGATGATCTCCCGATAGCTACCACGGGTCTGGGCGCTGACTCGATCTTCCCTCTCGAACCTCTCTCTCCAACCTCCCTCTCAAACATCCAACTCGATCATCTCCCGATAGCTACACCAGGTCTCCAGTTATACTTCTCATCGAGGCCCTTATCTCCCGCCATATCAAGGTTAGTCTTTGTTTAACTTTTGGCAGGTTTGTAGCATAGAGGGATAGTCATTGTGTTTAAAGTACTTTCGGGATGGCTGGTAACTGCCATCTCTGGTCTGGAATGACCTTGTATTGTCTTTAATGGGTCTTGATGTTCCCTTTTGAATTTGAAGCTGTTTCCCTTTGTCTGGGGAAACATTTTGATGGCCTTTATCTACAGGCCGATCTGATTGGATCTGCATCCAATCCATGTGTATGGGGTTCTGTCTGGTTTCGCATTCTCCGGAATTGCATTCCAGAACTTACTGTGGGCTGAATCCACAAAAGCTGTCTGTGGACTGCAGGAACCATTTTAAAATGTCCCAAAAAGCTGGTCACAGGGTCTGGTGGCCATTTTGTGTGCCCCTTTTCCTGGGCTTCTTTTAAAACAGTCTTTAAAAATTAAGACCTTTTCTGCCAATAGACCCTTATAGGAAAATGTTCAATTTTGTGAATCCTACAGTCCCCCCTGATGATACTATAACTTGATTGAAGTATCATAATTCTGGGTGAGCAAAATTTTCTGACTCTCCATAATCAAACCATCCCCTGTATTTACCTATCTATGACCCCACGACACATGCATTTCCCATTTCAGAAAACCCACAGTGTACATTAAGCATCTATAGATGGCAATATATTGGAGTTAAAAATCTGACACACATATTTCCAGGTGTGGAGGGGGGCCTAATACCCCTACACCACCTAGTTCATACATATTATCTTTTATTAATAACAACACACATAATAAACTTCAATAAAAATAATAAAGAAAGAAAATACACACAAAACCACACCTGAATACTATCAAAAATAGAGGAGGGAGGGAAACTCTAACTCTATACATAGCAGCAAAATTTAAACGGGTGTCTCCTCATCTACCCGCACATAATGCTCCCTCCATTCTCCTCTGTTTTCATACTTCTGGAAACGTTTGTCCCTCTTACAATCTACAAAGAGTAAATAAATCACAATAAAAATCTGACATACTACGAGGATGTGGGAGGCTATCCTAATCCATGAAGGGACTTCTATATTAATGAACAGGTCCCACCACTGTGGGGTCACTATATCTAATATGTCTGCCCCTATTTCTAATGTCTTCTGCTCCAGTGTGTAAAAATGTTTCTGTGAAACGGCAACGGCTTTTAGTATCTTGGTGAGATGTTCAGGAAGAGGGGGAATGACGTAGCCAAAATGTGCAACGAATCGTTAAGGATCGGTGAAACTTTCTTTGACAGTGAGGTGAACAGTGGAAGGTTCAGGAATAGGGCCAATTTGCTCTTGGGCCACTTGAACTTCTGCCTTGGGTTTGCAGCAGAAACTGCTGTCACTGACCGGACACCAGCCGTGCTGTCCATGTTTCTGGGGTACATGCTACCGGTATGTCGGGTTCATCACCAGGTACGTATGGGCGAGACATGGGGTTGACTCGTTCCTGTGACTCTAGGATCTGATCAACATGGCGTCTCACAATGTTCTCCCCAACATCCACTGTGTACATTAGTGGCCCCTGCCATGTGCATATCGTTCCTGGTTGCCATTTCTCTGTTCGGAAGTCACGGGCCAAGACTGGTTGCCCTACATTGAAGCTCCTTGTCGGCTTCTCATTGATGTGCTGGAATTGCTTATACTCAACATCTCTTCGTACATTTGGTCTGAGCAAATCCATACGAGATCTCAACCTTCAGTTAAAGAACATCATGGCTGGGGTCTGGTGGGTGACTGCATGTGTCGCATTTCTGTAGGCTAACAGGAAATTGTCCACCTTGTGCTGCAGTGGAATGTCGTCATCGCACATGTCCCTTACTGCTTTCTTAAAGGTTTGTACGAACCTCTCAGCCAATCCATTTGTGGCTGGATGATACGGGGCGGATGTGTAATGTTTTACCCCATTCCTCTTCATAAATCTTCGAAACTCCTCGGACACAAGCTGTGGTCCGTTATCAGAGCATATCTGCTCTGGCAAGCCGTTCCTGGCAAATATGGTCCGTAGGACTGCAATAGTTTTCTCCGTGCTGGTGGACGACATTTTGATCACCTCAGGCCATTTCGAGTGCGCATCCATGGCTATGAAAAACATTGAGTCCATGAATGGACCAGCAAAATCAATATGCACCCGTTGCCATGGAGATGAGGGCCACTCCCATGGGTGTAGAGGGGCATGTGGTGGTGCATTTTGGACCTTCTGGCATCCTGAGCAGCTCTTTGTCAGGTCCTCGATTTGCTGATCGATCCCCGGCCACCACACATAAGCCCGAGCAAGGCTTTTCATTTTCACCCCTCCCATATGGCCTTCGTGAAGCTCATTGAGCACTCTCTCCCTTAACTTGGGTGGAATTACCACTCGGGATCCACACATCAAGGTCCCCTGGCATACTGACAGCTGTTCTCTTCTGGATGAGAATGCTGGCAACAGTGAGTTGCCATGTTTTGGCCATCCCTTCACCGTCAAGTCATATACCCGAGACAGTGTCGGGTCATTTCGGGTCTCCTTCTCTATATCAGCGTTAGTTACAGGCAAGCATTCAATTATAGTCGAATGAAATATTTCGACAGGGTCCACTGCTGGTGCTTCCTCCGCAGTAGGCAGTGGCAGGCGTGATAGCCCATCAGCGTTTCCATGCTGTTTCGTGCCCTTATACTCGATTTCATATTGGTTCGCCCCTAGAAAAAGGGACCATCTTTGTAGCCGTTGTGCAGTCATCACTGGAACGCCCTTCTTTGGATTAAAGATGGAGACAAGTGGTTGGTGGTCCGTCAGCAAGGTGAACTTCTGCCCGTGCAGATAGTGGTTGAACTTTTTCACTCCCCACACTAGGCTGAGGGCCTCCCTGTCAATCTGGGCGTAGTTACGCTCGGCTGAGGTTAGTGATCGTGATGCAAAGGCTATTGGCCTCTCTGAGCCGTCCGAGAATTTGTGCGACAGCACCGCTCCAATACCATAGGGTGATGCATCACACGCCAACCTAATTGGTAGTGCTGGGTTGAAATGAGCCAACACCTCTTTTGATGTGATCAATTCTTTGCTCTTCTGGAAAGCTCGTTTACATTCGTCATTCCACTTCCATGGTACCCCAGTTTGCAGTAGAGTGTTCAGTGGGTGTAGTACGGTAGACAAATTTGGTAAGAGCTTATGGTAGTAGTTCACCAGCCCGAGGAACGACCTCAGTTGTGACACATTTTCCGGTGCTGGAGCCTTGACTACTGCCTCAATCTTTTCAGGGGACTTATGTAACCCCTCTTCATCAATAACGTGGCCACAATACGAGATCTGCTTCTGGAAAAACTCGCATTTGTTGCGATTAGCTCGGAGCCCATATTCCTTCAATCTAGTGAGCACCTGCTCCAGGTTGTCGAGGTGATCACTGTCATTTTCGCCCATGACCAGGATGTCATCCAAATAACACTGGGTCCCTGGAATCCCTTGCAGGACTTGATCCATTGCCCTTTTGCCAAATAGCCTGAGCTGATGCTACCTCGAACACCAGCCGGTTGTATTGGTAGAGACCTTTATGAGTGTTGATCGTGAGGTACTGTTTCGAGGCTTCTTCTACCTCCATTTGCAGGTACGCCTGGGCCAGATCAATCTTAGTGAAGTGTTTCCCTCCAGATAGCGAGGCAAAAATATCTTCAATCCGCGGAAGCGGATATTGTTCCGTGTGAAGGACTGGGTTCACTGTCACCTTAAAGTCCCCACAGATGCGAACCTTCTTTGGTTCCCCAGGCGTATTACTCAATGACCTCTTCATTACAGGAACGATGGGTGTAGCCCACTCGCTCCAGTCCGCTTTTGTAGGGGTTTCGCAAAATTCCCCTGAAAACAAGAGAAACATTGGTCCACATCGTGGATGAAGATTTATGTGTTTTGAATTGCCTCTGGGTCAGATCAATGTTTTAAAGCATGCTCAGAAGCACGAAAGACTGCTGAGCTGGACTACAACAGAATCGAGGAAATTCGTGGAAGTATTCACACACATTGAGAAAGAACATCTTGATTAAAACTTGTGCTTTTGAGCCCGGTCAAATGTAGAGGTTTACAGCTTGTAATGTGTTTGTGTGAAAGACCTGTCAATCAAACCAGGGAGTTCAGGAGTTGCCCACTTGACCCGAGGCCACAGAGACAGGTAGTTATGGCTGGCTATGTTCAGCAACCAATCACAGTCAGCTAAGTAGCTTGTAATGTGTTTGTGTGAAAGACCTGTCAATCAAACCAGAGAGGTCAGGAGTTGCCCACTTGACCCGAGGCCACAGAGACAGGTTGTTATGGCTGGCTATGATTCAGCAGCCAATCACAGTCCTTTTTTGTGTACTGGCCAGACAGAACGGCAGGAGCATGAAGGACCTGTCAATCAAACCAGGGATGTCAGGAGTTGTCCACTTGACCCAAGGCCGATTATGGCTGGCTATGTTTAAACAAGCAATTCAGCAACCAATCACAGTCCTTTTGTTTGTGTACTGGAACTTTAGGCGGGAATTTTTCCAGACAAAACGGCAGCAGCACACAGGTATAAAGATAACTGTTGAGAAGCTATCGGCCACTCTTTTTACTTCGCTGGACCACAGGTGAGCAGAGTGTTCTGACTCCTCAACAAGACAGCCTAGCAAGGAGTTTGGGGTGGTGATTTAAGGGAATTGCTAAGATTGTTTAAATAATATTGTAGCCATTGTATCCCTCGTTTTTGCCATCTGTACCCCCTTGTTATATACTTTTACTGCATTTACTGTGTTCGTGTGGTACAGTTTATATTTGATTATGGTTCTTTAGTTTAATAAATTTTGACTTTGCTCATATCCAAACCAATTGTCCGCTTTAACATCATTAATTGTAAGTCCTCCAGTCAGAACTGAAAGGTGGGGTAGCGATTCGGAACCGCTGTTAAAATTGGCTTACAGTGCAGCAGGCAAAAAGGTTGCTGGCCAGGTATGTTACCATAAACCAGGTAATAGATGCCCCCCTACACTTTGGACAGTACTCCTGAACATTCCAAACCTTCCAGCTCTGCTTCGACGGCTGGGCGGATCGCATAAGGCACCGGTCTGGCCTTAAAAAACTTTGGGCTTGCATTTTCCTCTATTTTGATCGTCGCTGTTATGCCTTTTAGTGTTCCGAGTTCCTCCTGGAACACTTCTTGTGTGTCAATTAGCATTTTTGACAGTCGTCCAGGTGTGACGTCATCATCCTTTTTGGCATCTACAGCTAGTGCTTATATGGAATGCCAATCTAGCTGTATCTTCCGGATCCATTCACGTCCTAGTAGTGGTGGTCCTCCCTCTGGCAATACATATAGGTCCATTTTTGGTGTTTCCTTGCTGTTATATATAATGTTTACCATTATTTTTCCTTTGGGGTAGACTTTTTGCCCCGTGTACATCTTCAAGATGATCTCTGTATCTCTCAAGGATATATGTGAGAATAGCCGCTTGTAGACCCTTCGGTTTATGACTGTTAGGGCTGATCCTGTGTCCAATTCCATTTTCACTTGGACTCCGGCTATCTTGAGCGTGACCCAGATAGTTTGGTGATCCTCCGTTTTGATCACATTATGTCGTTTCAGACAACCCAGCTCCTTGCTTCCGGAGTCTGTATCCCTTTTCTGTTCGTCTGAACTACTCTCCGTCACCTTATGTACCTTCTTGTACTTCTCCTGTGGAGATTTCTTGCTGCTGGTTTTCTTTTCCGACCTGCAGACTCTTGCTATGTGTCCTACTTTTCCACACTGTCTGCAAACTTGGTCCTTGAACCAGCAATCCTTATGGTCGTGTGTTGTTCTGCCGCAGCAATAGCACTTCACTGTTCCGTATGACATTTAATTTGTGCCATATTCTTGCGGTCTCCGTTGTATCTCAGCCGTGCCCCGTGCTGCTGCTTCATGTGATACTGCCATGCTGAAAGCCTTGTCCAGCGTAAGATCCTTTTCTGATAGAAGCCGTTTCTGGGTTCCTTCACTTTGAAGCCCACACACAAACTTGTCCCTTAAAGTATCTGCTAGTCCCGTTCCAAACTGGCAGTGTTTCGATAGCTTGCGCAGTTCCGTTAAATACTCAGCATTACTTTCATCTTTATGCTGGTTCCTTTTGTGAAACTTAAATCTTTCTGCTATCAGCAGCGGTGTGGGGTTTAAGTGGTCCCGTAGGATTGACACTATGTTTTCAAAATTCTTTTCCGCTGGTTTCTCTGGGGTTACTAGGTTTCGCAGTAAACCATATGTTTTTACACCCATTGAATTCAACAATACCAGCGCTTTCTTGTCATCTGGCACTTCATTCGCCTTGCAGTATACTTCAATGCGTTCGACATATGTCGTCCAATCTTCGACTTCATTGTCGAACGCTGTGATACTGCCACTCTTCGGCATTTTTTTTTTTTTTTTGGTGTGGTTAGACTGGCTCAAAATGGCGTCTCTCGCGCTCTCTCTCCCTTCTTCTCCGCTGGCTCAAAATGGCATCTTCCGCACTTTCCTTTCTTCTCCGCTGCGGCTCAAAAATGGCGTCTCCCGCGCTCTCCCTTCTTCTCCACTGCGGCTCAAAAATGGCGTCTCCCGCGATCTCCCTTCTTCTCTGCTGCGGCTCAAATGGTGTCTCCCGCGCTTTCCTTTCTTCCCCCGCAGACGCTGCTCAGCCCTTGAACACCGGCCGCGCTCTGCGCGTTTTCCTTCGCGCCTCTCTCGTTGACGCCGCTCGGTCCTGAACCCCGGCTGCGCCCCGTGCGCTCTACCCTCTCTTTTTTTTTTCCGTCGATGCCACTCGGTCTTCAACCCCGGCTGCGCCCTGTGCACTTTAACTTCTCTCTTACACCGTCGACGCTGCTCGGCCTTCCCCTTGCCGTCGGTCGGCTCCAGCCGCCGCCGTCCGGGAAGGGTCTGCGCCGTACCTGCTGCCAGCCCGTCTCACTGGAGTCTCCGCCGGATGGTCGACGCCCGTGCCCCTGGAATCGGCCTTCTTCTGCAGAGTTGCAGGTAGGTTTGAATCGACTCGTCGCCAATGTTAAATCCGTGAATCTTGATGTATGGTGTCCTTCAATAAATAGACAGAGACTGCAGAGGAACAATCAACGGTGTTTACTGGATGAGGGTTACTCTAAAACTAACACTACAAATCCCTACTCAGAGTTTATATACAGGTGTGGTCACTGCCGGTACTACAGTATACAGGAGCTGTAAAAAGTAGTTCTCCCCTTAAAGGTACATACACTCCAGACTCCTCCCTACCTGTCCCTACAGGTGGAGAATCTCCGCCCCCAAGTTCTATCTCCCCTAAGCTTGAGCCGAGGGCGGGACCTCCGTCCTCCGACTCCATCTCCTCCAGTATCGTGTCAGGGGCGGGGCCTAGCTGTTCGGGCTCCCCCCTAACTGTGCTCGGGTCAGGGGGAGGGCCTTGGTCTTCGGGCTCTTCCCCGTCCGAGGCCCAGGCCAATGGGGAAACCTCTCAGGTAAGCGGGATAGCTCCTCCCCTCAAACAGGCTGCGGCGCCAGCCTCTGTGGTCTGTGACTTTTTGCACGCCTCAGGCTGAGGATGTTTACCCTCAGACCTGGCTTCGGTTGTTGGCTCTTTTGCACCCGGCTTAAATAGTTTGCTCTGGTTTACGTGAAACCATTTAGTGCGCCGGGGGAACTTCACTGCGTATACCATGGGGCTGGCTTTATCTACAAGACTGTAGGGCCCCATGTACAGTGGTTCTAAACTCCCCACTCGGGCAGAGTTTCCTACCATGACCTTGTCTCCTGCTTCCCACTTCTGGGCTATGGTGGTGGGGACCGGTGGGTCTTGCACCGATTCCCGTCTGGCCTTGTCTATGGCTCTCTCTCCAGCGCGGATGGTCAGACACAAGAATTTTACTTCCTGCTGGCCGATCCGTGCCTTCTTTGGGTTCACCTTGAAACCCTTTCTGCCTAACAGCTCCAATAGCTCGGCCAATAGTGGGCCATGCTCCTCTCTGGAATCTGTGAACAGGAGCAGGTCGTCCACATACTGCACTAGCTGATTGGGCTGGCTGAACTCTTTTAAACTCCCTGCCATACATTGATGGAAAATGCTGGGGCTGTTGTGGAAACCCTGTGCCAAGCAGTTCCAGGTGTACTGTTGCCCTTTAAAAGTAAAGGCAAACTTGTACTGATCCTCCTTCCTTAAAGGGATGGACCAAAACCCATTGGAAATATCCAGCACCGTGAACGTGGTCACGGAGGCTGGAATACTCCCTATCAGGTCGGCAACTGCTGCTACCGTCGGCGCGCAGGCTGGGATGTTGCTATTGAGGACTCTGTAGTCCACCGTGGCTCTCCAGGAATTGTCCGGCTTCTTCACCGGCCACAAAGGAGAGTTTACGTGGGTGGCTATCGGCCTCAACACGCCCTGCTGCACCAATGAAGACATTGCCGTCTCCATGTCGGGCTCCGCTTCCCTGGGGAAAGTTGTACTGTTTTTAGGGTCGGGCCATGGGGTCCCCGTCTACTCTGACTTCAAACCCAGTGACCCTCCCGCAATTTGTGAGTGGCAAACATAGTCAGGTGATCTGACACGAATGCCTGCAGATCTTGTGGGACGCTGGCGACCATGAGCTCGAGGTCGTAGCCCTCTTTTGGCTTCACGATACATAGGGTCCCTTTCCCTTCCTTCCCTGGGATGATGACTACCTCGCCTTTCTTACCCGTACTCGCTCCCCAGAGACAGTGATTTCTAAGATCCACGAGGATCCTGTGTTCTCCTAAGAAATCAGACCCAAGGATCCCTTTTCCACCCTTCACCTCCCACTTCATCAGTATACACTTCCACGTGGTGCAGAGTGGTCCTAAATGAATGGAGAGGGGGATGGAGAATGCGCCAGCCTGTTCTTTTCCCGTGAAGCCCGACAGAATATATAGAACCCCGGTGGACAGAGGTGAGGTGGTAGGGTTAGCCATGTGGATCACAGTGCACGATGCCCCCGTATCCAACAGATAGGTCCCTTTTACCTTCTCTACCTCCATCTCCACGAGGGGTCGCCTCCATAAATCATATCGCAACGAACACAGGTAAACGGGCTGCACTGGCTCTAGTCATTGGGGTGAAGCGGTCGGGGCCGCGGGAACGACGGGACCGGTGGTGACTGCTATCTTCCCCTGTGAGATCATAAGAGACCGCATTGTCTCTAAAATTGATTCTATCGCAGCGGGATCTATAGCTGCACCGGCTCCTTTTCCTGGGACAGGGGCTGCGGCTTGGACCTGGACTCATGCTGGGGCGGCGGCCTGGGCTTGGGCTGGGGCTGCCGGAGATTTTCCTTTATTGTCCTTCCACGGATTTTTACAGTCCCTGCGCCAATGTCCATCCTTCCCACACCCGTAGCAATTGAGCTTGGCCTGGGGAGGGCGATTCCCCTCCTGATGCCACTCCTTTTTACTTGGGGCTGCGGGTTTTGCCTCATGCACTTTTCCCTTAGAGGGAGGTGCCTCCTGACCCCTGCAATTCTTATACGCAATGGTGAGCTGTCAGAGCACTGTCTCCTCTGTGGTACTGGGACCTTGGGGGTCAAACCAAGATTTGGCTTGGGCCTGTATCTGCGGTAAGCTGTTGGCAACCAGGCAGCGGAGCCAATGAACCCGCAGGACATCGTTCATTGCGGCCTGTTCAGGCATGCCCGGACAGCTGCGCCGATACACTGGCCACAGCCTTTCTGCGAAAACCCGTGGGGGCTCTCCAGTTAGCTGCATAGTCCCTTCCACACGAAGGAACAGGTTGCCATCGTCCACTCCCATAACCTCCAGGACCTCATCCCGGAGTTCCTCATACCCTTTCTGCCCCCTCTTACTCCCGTCTGAGAGGCACTGAAGGATTGTGCTATCCAGGGAGAATAGCAACATCTTAGCCTGTTCTGGACCATCGCAGTCATTGATGGCGGTTGTCTGCTCTATCTTCTTGAAATGGACTGAGGGATCTCCCTTCTCGGAGAGTTTTGGGAGGTGGCTCACCATCGCTCTGCTTTGTTGGGCACTGTAGGGCAGTATGAGATGGTTCTGGAGGGGTCCGTCATCGCCATTTGCGGCGGCGGGACCGTACCTCTGGTGCCGAGCAGGACACATTGGTGCCGGCTCCGGCTTCACTACCGGGGGTTGTTCTTCCTCCTGTTCTACCTCGGCTTCCTCCTCTTCTACCACCCCTTCTTCGGGCCAAACCTCATTATAGCTTGGCGGTGCTGAGGGTTCAGTGGCTGGTGCCACAACTACTTCACGTGGAATCGTTTTTTTGGATTCCTTCAGGAAGTCTATGTGACTTGCCTTTGGGCTTACGAGGCATACCATGCCTTTTGCCTTAGCCAGGGCCATTCTTAGGTCTTCTACCGCCTTCTGGCAGGGGCCGTGGTCTGCGCTTTCAAACCCCTGCTCGATGGCCACCTTGTAAGCTGTCTTAACCTCCATGACTTTCTCCTCCTGCGCTCTTAGCTGTTGTGCGAGGCGGGCGCTTTTCTCCCATACTCTCGCTTCATGAATCTTTGTCTCAGTAACCTGGCATTCCAGGTACTCTACTTTAGCCTGATGTTGGCTGGCTACAGTTTGGCGTTCCTGATTCAGCACGTGAAGCGCTGCGATCAGCTTTTCCCCACCCATGGCCTTTTCCTCTATTTCTGATGCTTGGGTTTTGATCTTGGCTGCCTGCGCTGCAACGACTCTGTCCAAAATCTGGACTTGTCTTTTGTAGCACATCAGCAACACTGCCTTCTCTACTGACCTTATATGTTCTTTACTCTCTGTCCACCTGACGGCTGATTCTACCGGACGCCCATCCAGTAAGAGATCGGAAATCCACTGCTTAGTGAGATTTACCTTACCAAAAACATAATCCGCTATCCTCTCATCCATAACATTTCGTCCATTTAAACCTGGGTCTAATACATTGCAATCCTGCTGCCAATGTCCTGCCATGGTCGCCATTTTCTGTAAGGGTTTTTTGCTAGGTCTCTCTCTCTGGTGAGACCTCTCTCTCTTTTGCACAGTAATTTACCGAGTGGTTCGACCCACTCACCCCTTAGGTTCTGTACACTGGACTTTGAGGCAGGAACTACAATGCAGAGAATACTCTGTAGACCAAGTTTAATGAAACGAAGTGAAATTTTATTGCATAAAGGAAAAATTGAATGTAAGCCAATAAGGTACATGGGAGGGAAAAACAAATCATGATACAGTACTAGCCAATATATCCACAGGCATATTATACTTTACAAGGTTCACCATGAAATAGGGAAACACACGGAACATCGAGGGACAACAACTCATTGTTAATTATCCCCTAAAATGCCCACCCCCTAAACCTAGCTAGATTAGATTATGAGGGGCCAGATACATGCTCACCAGTCCCAGTTAGAAAATAGAGGTTTTGAAGTCTGCATTTTGGTCCTCTCAGGCGTCCTGTCTCCACGTGGTCAGCGGAACGCAGCGGGCTGCGACACACTCTTTCCTCCCTTGAGGTAATGGACATGGGCAGGCTGGATGTTAGCAGGCCTGGACGTCGGCGTGGAGAGAGACCAACTGTTTGACCATTTTCAGCTAGGTTTCCTCTTGGAGGGTCGCTGTCTTTTCGTCTCGTCAAATGGCCCGGGGTTTGTCGATGATCTCCCGATAGCTACCACGGGTCTGGGCGCTGACTCGATCGTCCCTCTCGAAACTCTCTCTCCAACCTCCCTCTCGAACATCCAACTCGATCATCTCCCGATAGCTACCCCGGGTCTCCCGTTATACTTCTCATCGAGGCCCTTATCTCCCGCCATATCAAGGTTAGTCTTTGTTTAACTTTTGGCGGGCTTGTAGCACAGAGGGGTAGTCATTGTGTTTGAAGTACTTTCGGGATGGCTGGTAACTGCCATCTCTGGTCTGGAATGACCTTGTATTGTCTTTAATGGGTCTTGATGTTCCCTTTTGAATTTGAAGCTGTTTCCCTTTGTCTGGGTAAACATTTTGATGGCCTTTATCTACAGGCCGATCTGATTGGATCTGCATCCAGTCCATATGTATGGGATTCTGTCTGGTTTCGCATTCGCCGGAATTGCATTCCAGAACTTACTGTGGGCTGAATCCACAAAAGCTGTCTGTGGACTGCAGGAACCATTTTAAAATGTCCCAAAAAGCTGGTCACAGGGTCTGGTGGCCATTTTGTGTGCCCCTTTTCCTGGGCTTCTTTTAAAACAGTCTTTAAAAATTAAGACCTTTTCTGCCAATAGACCCTTATAGGAAAATGTTCAATTTTGCGAATCCTACAGTCCCCCTGATGATACTATAACTTGATTGAAGTATCATAATTCTGGGTGAGCAAAATTTTCTGACTCTCCAAAATCAAACCACCCCCTGTATTTACCTATCTATGACCCCACGACACATGCATTTCCCATTTCAGAAAACCCACAGTGTACATTAAGCATCTATAGATGGCAATATATTGGAGTTAAAAATCTGACACACATATTTCCAGGTGTGGAGGGGGGCCTAATACCCCTACACCACCTAGTTCATACATATTATCTTTTATTAATAACAACACACATAATAAACTTCAATAAAAATAATAAAGAAAGAAAATACACACAAAGTCACACCTGAATACTATCAAAAATAGAGGAGGGAGGGAAACTCTAACTCTATACATAGCAGCAAAATTTAAACGGGTGTCTCCTCATCTACTCGCACATAATGCTCCCTCCATTCTCCTCTGTTCTCATACTTCTGGAAACGTTTGTCCCTCTTACAATCTACAAAGAGTAAATAAATCACAATAAAAATCTGACATACTACGATGATGTGGGAGGCTATCCTAATCCATGAAGGGACTTCTATATTAGTGAACAGGTCCCACCACTGTGGGGTCACTATATCTAATATGTCTGCCCCTATTTCTAATGTCTTCTGCTCCAGCGTGTAAAAATGTTTCTGTGAAACGGCAACGGCTTTCAGTATCTTGGTGAGGTGTTCAGGAAGAGGGGGAATGACGTAGCCAAAATGTGCAACAAATCGTTACAGATCGGTGAAATTTTCTTTGACAGTGAGGTGAACAGTTGAAGGTTCAGGAATAGGGCCAATTTGCTCTTGGGCCACTTGAACTTCTGCCTTGGGTTTGAAGCAGAAACTGCTGTCACTGACCGGACACCAGCCGTGCTGTCCATGTTGGTAGTGGGGCGCTGCAGTGGTGACACAGTATGTCCCACCTCCTATATATGCCACCTGCGGGGGCACATGGCTTTGTGCCATTGCCTCCATGGTGCAATTTATAGGCTTCGCACCAGCAGCTCTGAACCCGCACTGTGGTTTCGAATAGGCATTCAAGTGCTGGGGACACAGGATGATGTGTGCTTCCCGGCTCCGGCACCCCGAGAGGTCAGTACCCGTCATTGCATGCTCCCATCGAATGACGTAAGGTGGGACCGCTGTGTAGCGAATGCGTGCACCCCCTTGAATGACTCCAATGTTCTCCACCCTGTATACTGGGGCGGGTTTAGCTGTCTTTCCCATAACCGGCATTCTTACCACTATACCCACAATGGTGTGATTAGACCGCCCACAGTCCACTGGGACTGGGTCGGCCTCTGAAGCTTGTCTGAGCTGGCACGGACTTAATGCGTTCTCAAAAGGGTGGAGGGCTGCCAGGTGCTTATTGCTGATCCAGGAGGGGACCAAACCTTGTTTTAAATCCTCCAGATTACTGCAGCCCTCGCCCAGTAACCACACCCCGTACAGCATGCGCAGCCTGATCTGACGCATTCCGATCCTCTCTGATGAGAGCATTTACCATTTTAGCGTATTTCTCCAGCTCAGCTATGATTTCTTTTAAGTGTAGTGTCATGGCCTGGTCCTCATGTAACTCAGAACCCACTACCTTATTCTCGTCCGTAAGTATCTTTCTTAACCGCGCTTTTAAACCTTTGATCTGGGTCTGCAGCTCCACATCATCCAGAGTTTTGATGACGGAAGTCCCTGTGTTAAAGGTGGTAAAAATATCATTGACTGTACCCCTTCTTTGTCTCCCTACCGTGTCCAAGACCACATGTGGTGTGGTGTACAATCCGGCTCTTTCGACATCGGCAAAGTCGAACTCATAAAATTGTCTGAACATACTTGTTAACAGGACCTGGTACAATTGCTCCATTTCCTTGGGGCACCACTCTGGCAATCGCACCTCGGTGAGGTTTAAAATCACCGAGGCTACCACGTAGTGCACCCCTTGGTACAACACCTGATCTGTGGGTACCAATACCAGTCCATTCCCGGGTCCCTTGTTAGTGGCGGGTCTCCCTTCCTTGCGGGCTTTGGCTACTGGAATCGTGGGCAGGGGCTTGCGGGGGCGGGTGATCAGCTCAGTGGCATTCACCGGGATCGGAGAGTATCGGACTCCACACGCCCGCGTGCTGACGTCCCACCTCAACCCTTTCCCAGCATCCTGCCACTGTCTTTGGAAAAAGATGGAGATGCCTGTGGGGCGGACGCATTCTGAACCCCACTTGCAGATGTAAATCCCCTCATCTGGTTCCCACCATTTGTCCCAACAGACACTCAATCCCCCATGAGTCCCCGTAATAGTCCGATGGGTATTGTTACCCAGTCGCTCCCACTCGACTGTGGAGTTTTTCATGGTCTTACTCAGCTTCCGAAGCCACCACCATTTGTCCAAAGGAACATGTCCATTGCATACTAAACAAAACTTCCTCCCGATGGTTACGCTGACTCTGGGCGCGATGATCCTCACCCTGGGACACATTAGAGAAGTCTCTCCGTATGCAAACCCGGACTGGCTGGAGTATGCCGTAGAGTTCGACCCCAGCCATCCTGGCCACCTCCCTTCGTGGAAGTAGGTGGCTGTTTCCTCAACGTCCCGTTCACCTGTCCCATCAGTCGCGATGGGGGCTGTGTCCCCGGAGCATCCATACACGATGGAGTCCTTGGTGTAGCCCCGATAGGCCAAGCTACACCCGATCACCGCGAACACGATGAGAATCCTCTCCATGGTACCTTTGGTTCCTGCAACAGATTAAACAATACAGCCAGGCTCCCGAGAGATTCTGGCCTAGGTGAAGGCATGATCGGGTCTTTCGACCTCGATCCAAAACAAACACACATGCTGGGCAGATTCCAAAACTATTTCTTATCACACCCATCACCTTAAAAATTTACACACCTTATACTTAACCAAACTTAAACTTAACTAAACTTATGTACAGCGCCGCCCATCCCCGGGCGGCCTGCCTAATCCCTGTTCGGACTGCAGCTCACCGCTCCCTGTGGCGGGGCTGCACTGACCAGCAGCTTGAGTCCCCTGCAGCCTTTTGCTGCCAATTGGGGACTGCGTCTTTCTAGGGATTTCCCAAGTCGGTGTCTGCTGAAGTAGGGGGAATCTGGCCAGAGTTTTATTGGCTGAGGCGTCCGAGACGACCTGCGAGGGGGTACTTCGGGCGAGGCTCCCTTTGCGAGTGGACCTTTGGTTGGGACTTTAGCCCTCACAGCCCGTGGCTTCTCCACGACTGTCGGCTTCGGCTCCCTTCCCTCAGACTCCGCCCCTTTGGGATTTGGGTCTGTGGCAGACGACTCTGTTAAATCCGTGAATCTTGATGTATGGTGTCCTTCAATAAATAGACAGAGACTGCAGAGGAACAATCAACGGTGTTTACTGGATGAGGGTTACTCTAAAACTAACAGTACAAATCCCTACTCAGGGTTTATATACAGGTGTGGTCACTGCCGGTACTACAATATACAGGAGCTGTAAAAAGTAGTTCTCCCTTTTCCTGGGCTTCTTTTAAAACATTCTTTAAAAATTAAGGCCTTTTCTGCCAATAGACCCTTATAGGACAATGTTCAATTTTGCAAAGCCTACACTGCCTTGCCTCAGCTCGTCCGCTGCTGATACCCTCATTCATGCCTTTGTTACCGCTAGACTTGACTATTCCAACGCACTCCTGGCTGGCCTCCCACATTTCACCCTGCTTAAGCTTGAGGTGATCCAAAACTCGGCTGCCCATGTCCTAACCCGCACTATGTTCCATTCACCCATCACCCCAGTGCTCGCTGACCTACATTGACTCCTGGTTAAGCAATGCCTCAATTTCAAAATTCTCATCCTTGTTTTCAAATCCCTCCATGGCCTCCCCCCTCCCTATTTCTGTAATCTCCTCCAGCCCCACAACCCCCTGAGATATCTGCACTCCTCCAACTCTGCCCTCTTGAGGACCCCTGATTATAATCACTCAACCATTGGTGGCTGTGCCTTCTGTTGCCTGGGTCCGAAGCTCTAGAATTCCCTGCCTAAACCTCTCAGCCTCTCTACTTCTCTTTCCTCCTTTAAGACGCCCCTTAAAACCTACCTCTTTGACCAAGCTTTTGATCACCTGCCCTAATTTCTCCTTATGTGGCTCAGTGTCAAATTTTTTGTCTTATAATACTCCTGTGAAACACCTTGGGACATTTTACTATGTTAAAGGTGCTATATAAATACAAGTTGTTGTTGTTGTTGTGATGCTGACATCATCAAGACGCGCCTGGTGTCAGCCCTTGTACCTAGAGGGCTTTTTCATTTTGGGCACCTAGCATCAATCACTCTTGTGGCAGGACAGCACAAAACAATAGAAGTGCTTTATTTCAAGTTAAAGGAAGAATACTTTTCACGTAGTTTGTAGCACCAGCCTCATGCTGTGCTGCAAACTATTTAGATACGTCATGCTGGACATAGCCTTAACATTGCACGCTGTACACATATAATAAGGTATCCCAAGCAGGTATGGGACCTTGCCCATTTCATGATAATGAGTCTGAATCTAGAAAGAGAAACAGGGTCAGTGCACTAAAAGTCCGACTTCTGCCTGATCGGAAAAACTAAGCTGGTATTATGTTAAGTTCCTCAGAAAAATAGTTCAACATTTCAATTTTGTAGAACCCAAAGTAGTGCAGTTTGTTGCCGTGCCAACACTTAGTAGCACAAATAGGTGTGAAGATCCGCCTCACTGAGTATCCACACGGTGATTTCCTGATCCTGGCCGTGCCGTGTTAGGAAGGGATGAGCTGAGGTAAGGCCCTTCACAGGAAGTAAGGGAAGGTCGGTAGCCAAGTGACACTACTCTGCAGTTAGAGAGCCTGCTGATACTCATTGCCTTGTTACTGTTAGATTATCCATCCAAATGTCCACTTATATTTCTGTCTTTAGTTTGAGACCTACAATGAAGCACTCCACACACATTAGTCCCCAGCTGAGGTCAGGCTTTATTTTTAAAATGTGGATTCCACAGTAATATGTTTCATATGCAAAACATTTACTATATAAGAGATTTTACAAAAATTATTATTCATTTAATATAAATTCAAATACTGAAATGTTGGGCCAAAATCCCCACCGGTGGGAGGCGCTAACGGCGTGCAATTGGCTTTTCGCTCCCCTGAGGTGCTAACCTTGAAATTCTGCAGCAAGTTAGCGGTGGCGCTACCGGGTATCGCCCCGATCTTCTGCGCCTGGAGATCTTGACGTCATCTCCAGGCACAGCGCCTCGGGAGAAAAATTCCCCCTCGTGAATGTGATGAAATATTTCCATTCATCACTGCCTGTGACTGAGATCGGTTTCAGTGTCATTTCCCTTCCCCCAGACCTCATTGTATTGTGTACTGGAATGTGCTGTATTGTATACTGGAATGTGCTGTGTGTAGGGCTCCGCCCATACCTGGCCCCGTTTGTAAGCTAGCTTCAGTCTAGCCCCACTCTCCAGAAGTACGACATCTCTCTCGCTTACGTGTTTCGTTCTAAGTTAATAAAAGCCTTGTTTTGTTCTGCTACCTTCGAGTCTCGGAATTATTGAGGCACATCAATTTTATTAACTTATTTTCAACACTATGGATCAACTCCTGAAACCCGAACGTTTGGATTTGGATCAACATGCTCCGGACGCATCAGCACGCTTCGGACACTGGTTTGAGTGTATGGAATTCTTCCTGGACAATTCCGCAGCCGTCAAAGACGCTACGGACGCTGCAAGGATGAGGCTCGGAATTCTGCGGAATTGGGTAAGCCACCGGGTTTACCCCCTCATCCAAGATGCCGAGACGTACCTGGCCGCCTGCGACATCTTAAAGGTGCATTACCAGCAGCCTACGAATGAGGTGTATGCTAGGCACCTGCTCGCCACCCGCGCACAGCGACCTGGGGAATCGGTGGAGGAGTTCCTAAGCACCCTGAAAATGCTTGGCAAAGACTGCAAGTGCTGAGATGTAAAAGCCGCAGTGTACACTGACGAGCTTGTTCGCGATGCCTTCATCACAGGCCTCAGCTCCACTTACATCCGGCAAAGACTGCTGGAAAAAACGGGGTTGGACCTGAAACAGGCTGCGGACACCGCGCGATCCCTGGATGTGGCCCAGAGAAACTCGGACGCCTATTCTTCAGCCCGCGCCGTCCACACCGCCACGTGTGCACCGAGGGCGCCGCCATCTTGGAAGGCATCTTCCCCGCCTGACAGCCCGACACGGGCTGGGCCCCGCTCTCCCCCCAGAAGCCCTACGACAGCCGCGATGCATCAGGGACCCAACTGCTACTTCTGCGGGCAGCCAAAGCACACCAGAAACCTGTGCCCGGCGAAAGGCACCACCTGCTTTAAGTGCGGTAAGAAGGGGCACTTCGGGAAGGTGTGCAGAGGGAACCCCGCCGGAAAACCAACCGCCGGAAAACCCGCCACCGCTGCGTGTGCGCCGTGGGAGCGGCCATCTTGGACGCCATCTTGCCCGACCTCGTGGGGTCCGCCATCTTGTGAGCAGACAGCGTGGACGCCATCTTGTATCGATCAGGGCCCTACAGTGGCATCGGTCACAGTGGACCAGACCAGACCGCACCCGCTATCCAGATCAATGGTGGACATCGAGGTAAACGGGTGCCGGGTTAAATGCTCAATTGACAGTGGAAGCACGGAGAGCTTTATCCACCCAGAACTGGCACAACAACTCTCCCTAAAGGTGGTCCCTACTCAGGGTACCATCTCTATGGCTGACAAAACCCAGACATCGCCCATTCTGGGTTACTGCACGGTACAATTGTGCGTTAACGGAACTGTATATGATAATTTTAAAGTATTAATCATGAAGAACCTATGTGCGAGCGTGATCTTGGGCCTGGATTTCCAGTGCAACCACCAAAGCATCACGCTCAAGTACGGTGGGTCCCAGCCGCCCCTCACAGTGTGCGGTCTGGCTACCCTGAAGGTAAAGCCGCCTTCGCTATTCGCGAACCTTACCCCTAACTGCCGGCCAATAGCGACCAAAAGCAGGAGGTACAGCTGGGAGGACAGGCGGTTTATCGCGACCGAGGTAGACAGGCTCCTGAAAGAGCGCATTATTGAACGCAGCAACAGCCCATGGCGCGCCCAAGTGGTAGTGGTAAGGGGTAGCGAGAAGAAACGGATGGTGATCGACTATAGTCAAACGATCAACAGGTACACCCTACTAGATGCCTACCCGCTACCCCGCCTATCAGAAATGGTGAACCAAATCGCCCAATACCGGGTGTTCTCCACCATCGACCTCAAGTCAGCGTACCACCAGCTCCCTATCAGACCAGAGGACCGCCCGTACACCGCCTTCGAGGCGAACGGACGCCTCTACCAATTCCTCAGAGTCCCCTTTGGGGTGACGAATGGGGTCTCGGTCTTCCAGAGGGAGATGGTCCGCATGGTAGATGACCACCACTTGCAGGCAACCTTCCCCTACCTCGACAACGTCACCATCTGCGGTCACAACCAGCAGGATCACGACTCGAACCTCGAGAGGTTCCTGAAAACCGCACAAAAACTCAACCTCACCTACAACGAGGACAAGTGCGTTTACAACAACACGTGCCTCTGCATACTAGGCAGCGTGGTGGAGAATGGGGAAATCGGACCAGACCCCGACCGATTGCGCCCCCTACGGGAGCTGCCCCTGCCCAACACTCCCAAAGCCCTGAAAAGGTGCCTGGGGTTATTTTCTTATTATTCCCAATGGGTCCCCAACTACTCCGACAAAGCCCGCCCCCTCTTGAAAGCATCCTCTTTTCCGCTCTCTGCTGAGGCCCACGCCGCCTTCAAAAGCATTAAGCAGGATATTGAGCGGGCCACGCTACAGGCAGTGGACGAGAACACTCCATTTCAAGTGGAAAGTGATGCGTCTGACTTCGCCTTGGCGGCCACCCTCAATCAGGCGGGGCGGCCCGTAGCTTTCTTCTCGAGGACCCTCCAAGGGCCCGAGATCAGACACTCCTCCGTGGAAAAGGAGGCCCAAGCCATCGTGGAGGCAGTGCGCCACTGGCGCCACTACCTAGCCGGCAAACGCTTCACCCTACTTACCGACCAGCGGTCGGTAGCGTTTATGTTCAATAATAAACAGAGGGGGAAGATTAAAAATGATAAGATTCTTAGGTGGCGGATCGAGCTCGCCACCTTCGAGTACGACACCATTTACCGGCCAGGGGCCCTTAACGAATCCCCTGACGCCCTCTCATGAGGGATGTGTGCCAGCGCCACCGGGGATCGGCTACAGACCCTCCACAACGACCTCTGCTACCCAGGGGTCACGCAGCTGTTCCACTTCATAAAGTCCCGTAACTTACCCTACTCGATTGAGGAAGTTCGGTCCCTGACCAGGAACTGCCGCACTTGCGCTGAGTGCAAGCCTCGGTTCTACCGCCCAGATAGAGCCCACTTAATCAAAGCTACACGGCCCTTTGAGCGGCTCAGCTTAGATTTCAAGGGCCCCCTCCCGTCCGTCGACCGCAATGTTTACTTCCTGAACATTGTGGACGAATACTCCCGGTTCCCATTCGCCTTCCCCTGCCCAGACATGACCAGCGCCACGGTCATTAAATGCCTCAACAGCCTGTTCTGCCTGTTCGGTATGCCGAGCTACATCCATACAGATAGGGCGGCGTCCTTCATGAGTGAAGAGCTACGCCAGTACATGCTGTCCAGGGGGATCGCCACGAGCCGTACCACCAGCTACAACCCCCGGGGTAACGGCCAAGTGGAGCGAGAGAACGGGACAGTATGGAAAGCAGTCACTCTAGCTATAAGGACCAAGGGCCTCCCTATCTCCCGCTGGCAGGAAGTCCTCTCGGATGTGCTCCATTCGATACGGTCGCTATTGTGTACGGCCACTAATACCACGCCTCATGAACGAATGTTTGTCTTTCCCCGGAAATCCACCTCAGGCGGATCCATGCCGTCATGGCTCGCCACCCCAGGTCCGGTACTCGTGCGAAGGCATGTGAGGGGCCACAAGACGGACCCTCTCGTGGAGCCAGTACACCTACTCCACGCCAACCCCCAATACGCATATGTCCGGCACGCCGACGGAAGGGAGGACACCGTGTCCATAAAAGACGTCGCCCCAGCCGGCATCGACAACAACCACGGTAATAGCGGCAACGACGATCACAGCAACTCTTACCCACCCACTACTCTTTCATCACCCCCGGAAGAACACCGACCAACGGCACCCCCACCAACTACCCCTTCAACAACCCTGGCGGCACCCCCGGCAGAGACCCAGGAGGCTACCGGGGACACCCAGCCGACACCCGCGGCACCGCAACAGCCACGTCGGTCGCAGAGGACTATCAAACCCCCGAACAGACTAAATCTATAGAAGGGGTGAATGTGATGAAATATTTCCATTCATCACTGCCTGTGACTGAGATCGGTTTCAGTGTCATTTCCCTTCCCCCAGACCTCATTGTATTGTGTACTGGAATGTGCTGTATTGTATACTGGAATGTGCTGTGTGTAGGGCTCCGCCCATACCTGGCCCCGTTTGTAAGCTAGCTTCAGTCTAGCCCCACTCTCCAGAAGGACGACATCTCTCTCGCTTACGTGTTTCGTTCTAAGTTAATAAAAGCCTTGTTTTGTTCTGCTACCTTCGAGTCTCGGAATTATTGAGGCACATCAGTGCCCCACAGCAGCGCCGGGCAAAGTTACCGACTGCTGCAGGGGTCACGAACAGTGAGGCCAGCCGCTCGCGGGATGCCATTAAAGGTGCGGTGGCCGGCTGACATGAAAAAAATCGGTGCTTTAAAAAAATTTCTGAGCACCGGACGCGACCTGAGTGCCGCAATCGGTCAGCCCGGCACTCAACTTGATCGCGCGGGAATTCCCACGCCCCTTTAATTGAGGGAAGAGCCCCTGCAACACAGCAGGGCCACGTGCATTGCCCTGGATCGGGACGTTCCCCGTCTCTTGCGTGCCAAGGGGCAAGTGGAGTGCTTGATTTAGCGCTCCACTTCCCTTTTGGAGCAAAAAATGGGAATTTCTCAAATGTTTGAAAAGGTTAGCGCCTGGCGTTAACTTTTCAAACATTTTTAACTTAGCGCCCCAAATGGCCCTTTAGGGGAATTTCTCCCCCAGCATGTTTGGTATAGTCCTTCACCTAGCAGGTTGCGTCCACTAACTGAACAGATCGATAGTTATCAAATCTGGGAGGCACCTTGACTGTAGCTGTCAGCTTTCTTATCCTGAGGGCACACTCTCACCTAGACCGCTAACTACCCTTCTATTTAAGTTCTGAAACTACAGGCTACGCAAATCTTGCCACATCTTGTTGATTAAATCATTATACCAGAGCAAATAATCTCACAAGGCAAAACTAATGGGCTGACAAAGACCTTCTATCTAACTGAAGGATTGTCCCCTTATCATCCAATGCATTCCTTTTACAGCTGTGGCCTTGCAGATTTGTTTGTGCAGTATATCCTCTGTCCATGATTAAATGCTGGGCTTTAGGAACTAATTGAAACTATAAAAACTCCTAAAACTAACAGCTAAACCATAAGGTCTACACAAAAGATCTCTTCCTGTGAAGGGAATGCCAGTCTGTCACTGCACCTTGACATGATGGCACCTCGCTATCATAAAGATGTCACACATTCCCCAGATCCCTGTGAAGCTGGGTTAATTGATAGACTGAGAGCAGCCACAATGTCTCACAGCACTTAGGGGTCTAGCTGTTTCCAAAGCCCTTGTTTGTTTATCAGAGGATTGCTCACATCAAAATGGGTAATTAAACTGCTGGTGCGAAGGGTCAGTTTCAATTCAAAAGTTTACATGATATTTTAATTCAGAATCTAATGGCCTCTATGCTGGCAGGCATGTATATAATACAAAGCAGACTTGACCTTTTAGAAATTGGAATTGATTTTCTTCCTTCCGCCCATGTGGAGAGTATGGCCTCCACCCATTTCTACAGATAGAATCAATGCCTCTCCTTACTTGATTTGCTGAGAACTGGTTTTAAATGAGTCTCAAAGAAAGTGCACCCTTTCCAACTCGCCAGCGAGCAAACTTGGCCTCCTGCATAGAAACATAGAAGATAGGAGCAGGAGTAGGCCATTCAGCCCCTCTAGCCTGCTCCGCCATTCAATGCGATCATGGCTGATCATCCAAGTTCAGTACCCGGTCCCTGCTTTCTCCCCATACCCCTTGACCCCTTTAGCCTTAAGAAATATATCCAACTCCTTCTTGAATATATTTAATGAATTGGCCTCTACTGCCTTCTGTGGTAGAGAATTCCACAGGTTCACCACTCTCTGGGTGAAGAAATTCCTCCTCATTTCTGTCCTAAAAGGCCTACCCTTTATCCTTAGACAGTGACCCCTGGTTCTGGATTCCCCGACCATCGGGAACATCCTCCCTGCATCTAGTCTGTCCAGTCCTGCCAGAATTTTATAAGTTTCAATGAGATCCCCTCTCATTCTTCTAAACTCCAGCGAGTACAAGCCCAATCGACCCAACCTCTCCTCATACGTCATTCCTGCCATCCCAGGTATCAGCCTGGTGAATCTTCGCTGAACTCCTTCCATGGCAAGAATATCCTTCCTCAAATAAGGCGACCAAAACTGCACACAATACTCAAGATGTGGTCTCACCAAGGCCCTGTACAACTGCAGCAAGACATCCTTGTTCTTGTACTCAAACCCTCTCGCTATGAAGGCCAACATACCATTTGCCTTCTTAACCGCCTGCTGCACCTGCATGCTTACCTTCAGCGACTGGTGCACAAGAACACCCAGGTCTCTTTGCACTTCCCCTTCTCCCAATCTATTGCCATTCAAATAATAATCTGCTTTCCTGTTTTTGCCACCAAAGTGGATAACCCCACATTTATCCACATTATAGTGCATTTGCCATGTCCAAATCATACTGAAGTTTCTCGGCATCCTCCTCACAGCACACATGCCCAACCAGCTTTGTGTCATCTGCAAACTTGGAGATATTACATCTAGTTCCCTCGTCTAGATCATTTATATATATTGTGAATAGCTGGGGTCCAAGGACCGACCCCTGCGGTACCCCACTAGTCACTGCCTGCCACTCGGAATAAGACCCGTTTATTCCAACTCTTTGCTTTCTATCTGCCAACCAGTTCTCTATCCAAGTCAATACCTTGCCCCCAATCCCATGTGCCTTAACTTTACACGCTAATCTCTTATGTGGGCCCTTATCGAAAGCCTTCTGAAAGTCCAAATACACCACATCCACTGGTTCTCCCTTATCTATTTTACTAGTTACATCCTCAAAAAATTCCAGTAGATTAGTCAAGCAGCCAGCTCCAAGTGCCAGTAAGGGTTGAGAGACTAATCTGAGCTAGGAAGCTCTCGGAATAGATTAGGTATCAGTCAGAGTTTGGATCTAAGCTTGAATTATCTCATTGGAATCCAATATGTCATGCAATTTTGATTAATCGCCTTAAGCTGCATCTCAGCAATGTCAGGTACAATCATCACTTAACTCAAATTGGATCACCGTCCGTCCTGGATCTTATTTCATATTGGATACATCCCTTTAATGTTTAAAAAAAACCTCCAGCACCAGTAACACATTGAGATTAATCGACAGCTGTGCTCATTAAGAAGAGGGAAGAGACAATGAATAAATAAAGTTTAGCAGCCACTCAAAAAGCTAAAAATATAACCATATAATTTATAAAACAGGCATAAGTCATTGCTTCTGATAAGTCTATAGATTTCATCTTGTCATTTTTCTTGTTGATATGTGACAGATTTGACCCTTGATCATATTTGCTCTGAAGATAACGCAGTTCAGGATTATTTATATAGACAGCGTCAGCAGAAATGATGTGCAAAATCACTCTGAATGTTTCTAGACCAGAGGGAGTCACATTGGAAAACCATTTCAGGAGTAAACAAGTAATAGGAAGGCAACATTGCACTCCCAGTGAGGGGTCACACTCCCACATCCTATGATTTTCTACATTGCAACTGTGTTTGCAACTGCGTTTCCTGCATTAGAACAGCGACTACACTTCAAAGTATCTCACTGGCTGTGACGCACTTTGGGATGTCCTGAGGTGGTGAAAGGCACTATGCAAACGCAAGTTCTTTCTTCTATTTTCCAAAATGCGCTTCATGTGAGTGCAACTGTGACACCAGGGGATGAGCCCTAAATTTCTAACTAAAACCACACAAGTGGCCAAGAATGGCAGGTTTGTATTATGAATGGGAGTCTGTGATTTTTTTTCCCATTAAACTATAAATATATGTTATTGTGTAGGACTGAGTGCATCATAAGCAGTCTGTGCAATTTTATAATTCTGTGCATATGACTGGAGTATTTTTGCAAGAAGGTCTTGTGACTACAGTGTGATCCTTTAATTTCTTAGTCATGCAAATACTGTTTGCTCCCCACTCCTGTGATCAGACCACTCCACCCACCAGCTCGCTCCCCTGACCACAAGCTTGCTCCCCTGACCACCAGCTCACTCCCCCGACCACCAGCTCGCGCCCCCGACCACCAGCTCGCTCCCCCGACCACCAGCTCGCGCCCCCGACCACCAGCTCGCTCCCCCGACCACCAGCTCGCTCCCCCGATCACCATCTCGCTCCCCCGACCACCAGCTTGCTTCCCCGACCACCATCTCGCTCCCCCACCCACCAGCTCGCTCCCCCGACCACCATCTCGCTCCCCCGACCACCATCTCGTTCCCCTGACCACAATCTCAACCCTCGACCACCATCTCACCCCTCAACCACACTCTACCCCTCGACCACCGTCTCCACCCCCCGCCCCCCCACGATCTCTCCACGCCCCCACTAGATTCCCCCCCCCCCCCACCGACCACAGTCTCTCCCTGCCTCCCCACCTGCTTCTCCGCTGCATCCTTCTGCTGCAGGCTTTCCCACCCGACAGGCAACCAGCCTCTCAATCAGCCTGTCACTCAGACTGGCTGTCAGATGGGAAGCCGGGAGAAAAAATGTAATGGGAACTCACTACCTCTGGGTTTCCCATCCATAACTCCTCCCCCATCCCCCACACCGAACGCCCAGCTCGGTAGATATCGGGACCAAAAATTGGAATAATTTAAGAAACATCTGTGACGGGGACTGCAGGTTCTTTGTGGCTGGCGGAGCTATGATAGGCCAATCCTAAGACCTTCATGAGATAAGTCCAACCGGCGACGTTGTGCTATGAGATGCATCTGCAGCGTAACTGTATGCTCCCTGCATTTCCAGATTTGCTACCCATATTCTTATGATCTACTGAATACTGTCCTTTCAAATAAATAAATCATATTAATCTTGGCTGATTAAAGTTATTTGAAACCTTTAGGAATATAGGAACAGGACTAGGCCATTCAGCCCCTTGAGCCTGTTCCGGCATCTAATTAGGTCATGGCTGATCTGCATCTTAATCTGCCTTGGTTCCGCATCCCTTAATACGCTTGCCTAATAAAAATTTACTTCTGAGATCTTGCAGACAAACAACTTGGAAACGAAGGAGATGCAAAAGGGAAGGAACCGTGGAACTCCCAACTGACAGCAGAGATAATAAAATGCGAGAGGTAATATTTTTGCACAACGCATTCCCAGGCTCCAGCTTCGAGGTAATAATGTCAGCTTTCTATGCAAAACAGGGGGATTTTTCAATATTACATGAAGTCTTCTGTTAAACAGGAGTGGGTGACACATCATCAATAATGTCAAAATCAACGAACCTGTCAAGGCAAAGAGAAAAAAATTCAATCTCTCTGGGCAGTAAATAAATCATGGAAAGCTTGTAGCTGAGAAGTCTGGAAGTAAGTGCTCAAATGCCGTGCTGCTAATTTTCTGGCACAATAACTGACAAGCCTATAAAAAAAAATTGTTCAGACCTTTACCCTAAGACTCAGAGGACAACTAGAGTAATTGGAAGTGGATTGTCATTTTGTGATGTTTGAACTGCTCCCTATTACTGTAGTGAGTTACTTGTTTATAATTAAGGACCAAATGGGGTCAGCAGAAGCAATCCTTAACCGAGAAACAATGGCAATACCTCATTTGAGGTAAAACTCCTGATAGCTAAAGGGCAACACAGAGAGAATGTGCATCGTGTGAAAATGATGATCACGCAATTTAAAATTAGACGTGATAATTGTGCAGCTCATTCTAAAATAACTAAAAGTCGCATTTTCTTTTCTTTTGGTGCAGGTCAAGTTTCAGTCAAGACAGCACATCATCATGCCTGCCTTCCTCAACTCTTATATTCTTTCACATTGACCTTCAGTGCACTACTGATGGAGTGCTGCATTGTCGGGGGTGCCGTCTTTCAGATGAGGTATTAAACTGAGACATTCCCTCACCCGCTTGTTCAGTTGGATATAAAAGATCCCATAGCTCTATTCAAAGAAGAGCAGAGAATTCATCCAGTGTCCTGGCCCACATTTATCCCTCATCTGAACATTACCATTCATTCATTTGTCATTTGTACACCATGCTGTGAGCAAATTGACAACCATATTTGCCTACATAGCCCAAAACAAGCGCTCTATTCGAAGCTCCGGCACGGCAAGAAAGCCCCAGGTGGGCAGAGGAAACGCTTCAAGGACACCCTCAAAGCCTCCTTGAAAAAGTGTAACATCCCCACCGACACCTGGAATCCCTGGCCCAAGACCGCACAAAGTGGATGAGATGCATCCGGGAAGGCGCCGAACACCTCGAGACTCTTCGCCGGGAGCAAGCGGAAGCCAAGCGCAGGCAGCGCAAGGAGCGCACGTCAACCCAAGCACCCCACCCACCCACCCCTTCAACCACCGTCTGCCCCACCTGTGACAGAGACTGTAGGTCCCGCATTGGACTCATCAGTCACCTGAGAACTCATTTTTAATGTGGAAGCAAGTCATCCTTGGTTCCGAGGGACTGCCTAAAACATAGCAGAATACATAGGGTATTATAGCAATGTAAGTTTTTCCTTCTTTCCTCATTCCACTTTAGATGGAGTGCTGGGCACATCGGACATAAGGGGGGTAATTTTAACCTAATCCATTTGGAGGGAAACTAAGGAGATTGGATGGGCTGCCCATTTCACGTCAGCCCCGCCCCCAATTTTACCTTCCATTGATTTGAATTGCAGTGTGTAAAACAGGTGGCCCATCCGCTCACGCCTGCTTCCCGTCAAATGGCTGAGGTTAAAATTACCCCTGTTTTTTCCTCAACTTTTGTTTTCTCCTTCTTTCTTGAAGGCAGTGACCTGTGCTGGATTATAAATCCACAGGCGCCAGCTGTCCTCTGATATTTCACTTGAATGGATATGCCATTATTAATTAGTCCCACTCCCCTGCTCTTTCCCCATAGCCCTGCACATTTTTCCTTTTCAAGTATACATCCAATTCCCTTTTGAAAGTTACTATTGAATCTGCTTCCACCACCCTTTCAGGCAGAGCACTCCAGATCACAACCACCCGCTGCGTAAACACATTTCTCCTCATCTTCCCTGGGTTATCTTTATCCAGTTGTCTTACATCTCTGTCCTCTGGTTACCAACTCTCCCACCATATTCTTCACATGTGAACCTAGATAGTTTGCAGGTTATCGGACTGTGGGGACAACACTGCCTAGGGTGATCCTATCCTCTGCCGTCATTTTCCAGCATGAATCAGCAGCATGACCCCAGGCTAATTTGCCCTTTCCTGCCAGAAAGGCACTGAGGCCTACTGCAGAATCCCAACTGCCAACCTAACTGAAATCAGTACAAGCATGCAATTAAACCCTGGGCTGTTTTTTTCTAAGTTCATTAGCCCACGGAGAAATCAAAGGGGCTGTACGAACAAATTATATTAGCTGAACTCTATTAAGTGCTCCCTTCAATAAGAAAAGCTAGGCAAGGATTTTTTAATCTCTTTTTGTATTAGCAATTTGAGTCCTTGCTCTCAAATTTAAGAGGCTTCTCAGGTATGTAATTAGCAGTGGATCACAGGGAAACCTATAATTTCTTTGAAGTATTTTTCCTTTGTTGTGTATTTCTCTCTCTTAGGGGAATGAAATCTTTCTATTCCTGCACCCAACCAGTCCCCATCCATTTCTATCCACAAGTTAGTCACAGTAGCCCGCTCACCTAAAAGAACCCTTTTAGTCCACACTACAGTTTCCTGTCGTGAAAACCTTCACCATTTTTACCACACAAAAAAATAAATGAACATTCTTGCTACCAGCACTTTCAGGCAGGGAAATGGTTGCTTCGGTGAACTTTCAGCAAAATTTTCAGAAGCTCTTTTGTACCACAGTAAAATTTACTGACATCCTCCCGACCTTTCTGGTGGTCTCGCATTATATTAAGCTAGGGAGTTACCTTAGGCTATTGGTAAGCTTACCCCGTGTGAATGAAGTTTAGCTATCAGTGTCGCTGATGGTAGTCCAGTTATCCATTCAGGAAAATAGTGCAGGTAGGGAGCCAGGGCAAGGTATGCTAATGAAGTGAAAATAATTCATTTATTGGCAGTTACTGAATGAACAGAAATTTCCTCCAACTAAATATTGGGAAGAACAAAGTCATTGTTTCTGGTCCCCACCACAAATTCTGTTCCCTCACCAGCGACTCCATCTCTCTCTCTGGCAACTGTCTGAGGCTGAATCAGACTGTTCGCAAACTTGGTGCCATATTGGACCCTGAGATGAGCTTCCGAACACATATCCACGCCATCACTAAAAACACCTATTTCCATCTCCATAACATCGCCCGACTCCACCCCTGCCTCAGCTCATCTGCTGCTGAAACCTTCATCCATGCCTTTGTTACCTCTAGACTTGACTATTCCAACGCATACCTGGCTGGCCTCCCATCTTCCACACTCCATAAACTTAAGCTCATCCAAAACTCTGCTGCCCGTATCCTAACTCCCATCCCGTTTCCCCATTACCCCTCTGCTCGCTGACCTATATTGGCTCCTGGTTAAGCAACGCCTCGATTTTAAAATTCTCATCCCTCCATGGCCCCCCCCTCCCTATCTCTGTAACCTGCTCCAGCCCTACAACCTTCCGAGATCTCGGCGCTCCTCCAATTCTGGTCTCTTGCGCATCCCTGATTTTAATTGCTCCACCATTGGCAGCGATGCCTTCAGCTGCAGAGGCCTTAAGCTCTGGAATTCCCTCCCTAAACCTCTCCACCTATCCACCTCTCTTTCCTCCTTTAAGACACTCCTTAAAACCTACCTCTTTGACCACACTTTTGGTCATCTGCCCTAATATCTCCTTATGTGGCTCGGTATCAAATTTTGTTTGTTAACGCTCCTGTGAAGCACCTTGGGATGCTTCACTACGTTAAAGGCACTATATAAATATAAGTTGTTGTTGTCGATTATATTAAAGGGACATTGTCACTGTGTAACCAGTGCCATAAGAGACTTTATAAAGATGCTTTTCATCCTCTCCATCGGGTGGGAATGGAGCAGTAATACGATTCAAATAGCAGTGCAGCACTTACCTGCTGATGCTCAGGTCTCTGCCATTTTGTTTGGGGCCTTGAATTAGGCGACCCAGGAGCCTGCTCGAAACAGGATGTTGTAGAAACATGGGTTCCTAACTAAAAGACTGAGTTCTACTCAGGCGATCAAACAAAACGAACTTTAATGAAACAAACAGGTTTTAACAAGAAACTGCAGGATAACATTGAATGTAGGTCTGCTCTCTCTGGAGGCTCCACGAGGACTGCCTCTGCAGTCCCGTGGCTGACGTCATGACGTCATCACGTTTTCCCACCAGTGGGGGATCACGTGATGAACGGCGTGACGTCATCACGTTTTACCCGCGCTGTTAAAGTAACCACACTCTGTACAGTTAAACAGCATAAATAAAGATACAGACTCAGACTGTAGCTAACCTGTTGTTAAAGGAATTATATACAAACGATCTGAGTCCTTTTGTGGCTCCGCCACATGCGCCCCCCCAGAATTGTCTTTAACAGCAAAAGTGAGACGTCGAGGAGGCCTGACAAGTCTGTCCGAGCGACTTCAGTAACCCTGCAGAGGAAGCTGATGGACGGTGGTCGAGCTGGCGGGCAGTTGTGGTTGAGCTGGTGCGGCGAGTGTGGTCGAGCTGGCGGGCAGCTGTGGTTGATCTGGCACGGCGGCTGTGGGCGGTCGGCCACGTTTCGGCGGTTGAGCGACGACGACTGGGCGGTCCAGGTCCAGGTGAGCTGGCTTCAACCGGTCCACCGAAATGTGATCCGGCTTTCCTCCGATGTCGACCGAAAAGGATTTGTCTCCTGATTCGATGACGCGAAAAGGACCAGTGTAAGGGGGCTTGAGCGGATCCCGGTGAGCGTCGTGGCAGATAAATACATACTCGGCGTTCTTCAGCTCCGCTGGCATGTGGAAGCTCTGTAGGCCGTGATTTGATGTAGGCACCGGAGTGAAGCATCTGGCTGCTTCCTGGTGGCTGACGAGTTGCTGGGAGGCGGACCATGGCTCTGTGGGAGAAGGGAGGAAATCCCCTGGTACTCGGAGCGGCTGGCCATAAACGAGTTCGGCCGAGGACGATTGCAGGTCTTCATTGGGCGCTGTACAAAGACCCAAAAGGACCCATGGGAGTCTGTCCACCCATCCCGCACTTTGAAGACTGACCCGTAGGGTGGCTTTAAGCGACTTGTGGAATCACTCACAAAGGCTGTTCGCCTGTGGATGATAGGCGGTGGTGCGATGAAGTTTGGTGCTGAGCCCCTGAGCTACAGCGTTCCAGAGCTCCGAGGAAAATTGTGGCCCACGATCGGAAGAGATGTCCGAAACGAGCAACCCAACAGGAGATGAAAGCTCTAGCGACGTCTGCCGAAGTGGTGGAAACCAAAGGAATTGCCTCTGGCCACCTAGTGGTGCGGTCCACCATGGTGAGGAGATGCATATAACCATGGGAAGGCAGAAGTGGCCCCACAAGGTCCACATGCATGTGGTCGAAACGACGCTCCAGTGCAGAGAACATAGCCACTGGAGCTTTTACATGATGCTGGACCTTGGCCTTCTGGCAGACCATGCAGGTGTTGGCCCAGTCACGGACATCGAGGTGCATACCCTTCCAGACGAACTTCGCCAACATTAGCCGTTGTGAAGCCTTCATACCAGGGTGCAACAACCCGTGTATGGCGTCAAACACCTTCCGGCACCATGCGACTGGCACGATAGGTCGGGGAACGCCCATAGAGACGTCGCAAAGGAGCGTGGTGCCTGCGGCCTGGAAACTGACGTCGGTCGCTTGGAAACTAGAGGGGACGGTTCTGTATGATTGGACCTCTGGGTCCGAGGTCTGATCTGCAGCCATGAGGGTGTAGTCAATCCCCAGGTGAACCGCATGGACCGTCGCACGGGAGAGGCAATCCGCCACCAGGTTGTCTTTACCAGACACATGTTGAATGTCCGTGGTAAATTCAGAAATAAACATCTGGTGACGTTGTTGACGAGCGGACCACGGTTCGGCAGTCTTGGCCATGGCGAACGTTAGAGGCTTGTGGTCGACAAAAGCCGTGAAGGGACGTCCTTCTAATAAGAACCAGAAATGGCGAATGGCTAGAAAAAGGGCCAGTAACTCTCGATCGAAGGTGCTGTATTTTCTTTCATTTTTCCGTAGTTGACGGCTGAAAAACGCCAGCGGTTGCCACGTGCTGTTCACCCACTGCTCCTGCACTGCGCCGATGGCGTAGTCTGACACGTCTGTGGTAAGGGCGATGGTGGCACCTGGAAGTGGGTGCGCCAGCATGGTTGCGTTGGCCAAAGCACTCTTGGTGTTGACGAATGCCTGGTCCATCTCGGCCGCCCAGCTGATTAGATCCTTACCGGACTTGCCCTTGAGGGCCCCGTACAAAGGCTGCATTAGCTGAGCCGCCTTAGGGACGAATCGGTGATAGAAATTGACCATCCCCAGGAACTCTTGCAGGGCCTTGATGGTTGGCGGGTGCGGGAATCATAGAGGTAACCGCTTCCACCTTCGTCAGTAAGGGGACAGCGCCGTCTAATGTTATGCGGTGTCCCAAGAAATCGATCCGCTGCAGGCTGAACTGGCACTTGGCTGGGTTGATGATCAAACCGTGCTGGCTGAGGCGTGTAAAGAGGGTACGCAAATGGCAGATGTGCTCTTCCTTGCTAGCGCTGGCGATGAGAATGTCATCAAGGTAGACGAAGATGAAGTTTAGGTCTCGGAGCACGGAGTCCATTAAGTGCTGGAAAGCCTGTGCCGCGTTCTTCAAGCCAAACGGCATCCGCAGGAACTCAAAAAGGCCGAAAGGGGTGATGACTGCAGTTTTCGGGACGTCTTGCGGGTGCACGGGAACCTGGTGATACCCCCGGATGAGGTCGACTTTAGAAAAGATAGAATTTCCCGCCAAATGGGCCGAGAAATCCTGAATATGCGGGATCGGGTACCGATCAGGAGTAGTGGCATCGTTCAGGCATCAGGAGTCACCGCATGGCCGCCAGCCGCCGCCCGGTTTTGGAACAATGTGGAGAGGCGAAGACCAGGGACTATTTGACCGGTGAATAATCCCCAGCTGCTCCTTCGTGTCGAACTCCGCTTTCGCAGCCGCGAGCTTGCCGGGTTCGAGCCTTCTAGCCCGTGCATAAACCGGGGAGCCAGTAGTGGTGATATGATGTTCAACACCATGCTTCGTGGCCGAGGAGGAGAAAGTGGGCCTTGTCAGCTCCAGGAACTCTCCGAGGAGCCGAGTGAAGTCATCCGGAGTAGGGAACGCGCAGGCGATAGAGCGCGCCACGGTGGTACCGTGGTGGCACGGAATCGAGTGGAAGGTGGCCACATTGATCAACCGGCGGTGCCGGACATCGATTGAGGAGGCCGTTGGCACACAGAAAATCCGCCCCTAGGATGGCCTGTGAGACTGTGGCCGTGACGAATTCCCAATGGAAGCACTGACCGCTGAAACAGACTTGGAACCGCCGCTTTCGGAAAGTTCGAATGGCTGCGCCATTAGCCGCCATGAGGGAAAAGCCGTGGTTCCCAGCTTGCATATCGAGATTCGACGCAGGTAGGATGCTACACTGTGCCCCGGTGTCACAAAGGAAACGTCAACCCGATAGGGAATCGGTGATGTAAAGAAGTTTCCCTGTAGATCCGATGGCCATCGCAGCCGCGGAGCGCCTGTTAGACCCGGTCCTCCTTCGCCAGGAACGCTGCAGGAGCTTTGTTTTTTTTGGGGGTGAAAAGCTGCAGGGAGAGTGGCAGCGTCATGCTTTCGCGCCAAAACGGGCGTGGTAGGAGCACCAGCCCGCTGCAAGAGGAGCTGGAGCCGCATCTGTGGGGGATGGGCGCCTCGTGGCCGCGCAGCACTGCTGGGTTACTGTGAAAATCTTATCTGCTTCGGCAGCAAGCTCGGCGCAGTCTGTGATCTCGGATCTGGCTAGGGCAGCCTGCACCTGCTCCGGCAGTTGGCAGAGGAATAGCTCCCGGAAGAGGAAGCATTCCGGTTTGGCACCTAAGAGCGTGAGCATTTGGCTCATGAGCTCGGATGGTTTGGAGTCCCCGAGGCCGGGCATAGCGAGGAGCTGGCAAGCGCATTCTGACTTCGAGAGCCTGAAGACCTGTAGCAACCGCGCCTTTAACGTATCATACTTGCGGTCAGTATGAGGACTACCGAGGAGGCTGACAATCCGCGAGGCAGTGGCGCTGTCGAGGGCAGAGACCACGTAGTAATAACGGGTCTGATCCGCGACGATGTTCCTGATGGCGAACTGGGCTTCAGCCTGGATAAATCACATGGCTGGTTGTTGCTCCCAGAACTGTGGCAGTTTCAGAGTCACGGCGTTTGTGTCCATGCTGAAGATCTTCCGCGAAAACCGTTCACGAAAGTCGGGGTCACCAATGTAGGAACGTGGGTTCCTAACTAAAAGACTGAGTTCTACTCAGGCGATCAAACAAAACGAACTTTAATGAAACAAATAGGTTTTAACAAGAAACTGCAGGATAACATCGAATGTAGGTCTGCTCTCTCTGGAGGCTCCACGAGGACTGCCTCTGCAGTCCCGTGGCTGACGTCATGACGTTTTCCGCCAGTGGGGGATCACGTGATGAACGGCGTGACGTCATCACGTTTTAGCCGTGCTGTTAAAGTAACCACACTCTGTAAAGTTAAACAGCATAAATAAAGATACAGACTCAGACTGTAGCTAACATGTTGTTAAAGGAATTATATACAAACGATTTGAGTCCTTTGGTGGCTCCGCCACAATGTAGCCTTATTAGCCCATTCAAATTAGGGTCCTGTGACTTCAATAGGATCTCGATGCAATTTTGAGGTATCAATGGGCGGTGCGTGCGTTGCGCACACTCTGCCCATTGGTACTTGGCGTTGAGCGGCCTAATAAGCAGTCCTTAAAGGGACCACGGCAGGGACGCTCCAAGAATAAATCATTTATAAATTTTTTTGAACATTTTTTTCCGAGGGGCCTACGATGTGCACATTTATAATGCATGTTGCCTATGTAAGCTTGTCACACTGTAATAACACTCTCCCATCAGTCACGCCACCACTGACAGGAGTGGTAAGTGGTAAGTTTACATAGGCAGTTCCTGTTTTTAATGTGGACATTGGAGTCTATAATGGAGATATAAAAATAAGGACAGAAGACACAAAAGACATCAAGGAGTATGGGGAGAGAGCGGGAATATGGTCTTGAGATAGAGGATCAGCCATGATCACATTGAATGGCAGAGCAGGCTCGAAGGGCCGAATGGCCTACTCCTGCTCCTATTTTTCTATGTTTCTATGTTCCTATATGCCTTTAAAATGGGGACTGAATTATGACCCTTAGAGTCCCCGGTGCAATTATACCCTGCCCTCTAACCCTGCTTCACCTGAGGACTACACTTGGTCTGGGACTCCCCTCCCCCACCCCATCTGCAATGACATGGGAGATCGACAAGGATAATATATAAGACTTGAATTACCCTCTTGCAAGATATTTGACCCGCAGAAGGCATCAGGGTCATGACCTTTGGATGTGACCTGTTGCATAAAGGCCAGGTCCATTTGGTGATCATGTTTCTAATACACCAGAAACCCCTGGAGCCAATTGTTCCCTGCAATGCATTTCCTTCGAGTGTAGGTTCTATGGAGCAACAAGCCCATTAATTTGCTGCATTTGTAATGGGTGATTCACTGCTCACTGGGGAGTAGTTGCTGAAGTCACGATGAGGGCAGTGCAGATGATTACTGTTACTGATTGAAGCAGTGATCACATTATGCTGCATCATTGAAGCATGTTAAATCTTGAAGATTGAGAGCACAGACAATTGGCGAGAGGATTCCCACACATGTCTCTGTAGCCACCTTTCGCGCTAAGGAGGTTTCTTCAAACCACTTAAAAAACCAGGGTGACAACTGCAAAAAGTGGTTCAGAGCAATCTATTCCCTATTGCTAGGGATGTGTTTGCTAAAAAGGAAGGGATCCCTCAGGTATTCTCCGTACTGTGTTAGTTCCTGGGCAAGCCAAGTCCACTCAGAAAAAAAAAGTCAGACGCTAAAAATCTGAAATTAAAACAGAAAATGACAGAAATACACAATCCATCAGTACCTGAAAAATGAACTGTGTATGATGTCAACTGAGTTGACAGATCAGTGCACAATCTTCATATACAAGATGGATAGAGTACAAAATGGAGAGCTCCATGGATAAATATGTAACGATATCAGCAAATAGTGATGTTATTTGCCTGTTTGATTATGATGCCTTAGCAGCATGATTGCAGGTATTGATTACTTATGCCTGACCAGCAGAGGTCATGTGACTGAGACAAGCAAGGCAGTTGAGTTTAGTTTCAGTTTCGTTCTAGATGCATCACTAGCTTAATGTCTCCTGTAATGCTGTTAACTTTGAGTTGAATATACTTTAAATTAAAAGACATTCTCTTTCATAAATGTCTCGTCATTGAACCCACAAAGAAATCAATACATGGTGTCAGAAGAGGATTGAAAGAGATGAAGAGAAAAAAAAAATCTGAAGTTAAATCAGCTCTCCACAAATTAGCAAGCCAAAAGAGAACATCGTTACTTACCATTAGAGAATAGCTAACGAAGTGAAAAAATGGAAGGATTACACCCACCGGCGACGCTTCAGTTGTCAGGTAATGTGGCTGAAAATTGGAGAAGGTTCAAACAATGTGTGGGGTTGTATTTATCAGCAATCGGAGCTGACGAGAAAAGTAATGAAAGGAAATCGTCACTGTTCTTACATGTCGTGGGTGATGCAGCGCTGGAGGTGTATAATAACTTCACATTCGCTGCTGATGGAGACAAAATGAAGTTAGATAAAATAATGGAACAGTTTGAGGCCTACTGCATACCTAAACGTTACGTGACGTTTGAGAGGCACAGATTTTTCACATGTGTACAGAAAACGGGTGAGACTATTGATCAGTATGTGACTGAACTGAGAAACAGAAGCAAATCGTGTGAATTTGGGGGACTGACAGACTCGCTGATAAAAGACAGACTGGTGTGTGGTATTCCAGATAATGATCTAAAGGAAAGACTGCTAAGAGAGCAAGATCTAGACCTGGGAAAAGCCATAGCACTGTGTAGGGCTACAGAGACTGTGAAGTTGCAGACAAAGGAGCTGTTCAGTGACAATAGCTGCAACGTGGATGCAGTGAGAAAGAACGGATACAAACCGTTTAACAAAACGAGCGCCAATGTGAAAAAAGAGGCGTGGCCAGCGAACAAAAATGAAAGGGATAATCGAAAGTCATGTAGTCGATGTGGTACACAGCATCCACCAAGAAAGTGTCCAGCATATGGTAAAACATGCAATAGTTGCAACAAGAACAACCATTATGCCCGTTGCTGCAAGAACCAAGCGCAACAAAGCAAGGTCCATACAGTAGATGAAAGCGAGATAGAGGAGTTCAATGTAGATGTTGTGTCTCAAAACAGAAAAGAAGAAAGAGACTGGATGTTGACACTAAAAGTGAATGACATACATATTCCATTTAAATTGGATACTGGAGCACAAGTTAATGTGATATCAGAGACTGATTTTAAGAAAATTAGACCCAGACCATAGATACATGGAATAAAAGTGAAAGTGACAGGATACTCAGGTACTGATATACCAGTGAAAGGAAGATGCATTGTCAAAGTAACACACAAGGACAGAGAGCACATGCTAGCATTAATCGTGGTGCCAAAGGATGTGCAAGCCATACTAGGTTTAAAAGCCTGTGAGAGACTGAACCTGGTAAAGAGAGTCTTCGTTGTGGAAAGCGAAGGAGAGACAGTCTATGATGAACTCGTGAAAGAGTACAAAGACCTATTTAAGGGGCTAGGCTGCATTCCAGGAGAACACACGATCAGAATAGATAAAAGTATGACACCGGTCATACATCCATGCAGAAAAGTTCCGTTTGCTCTTCAAAAGCAACTGAAGGCAGAGTTGGACAGGATGGAAAGCCTGAACGTGATTCGGAAGATAGATGAGCCAACTGAATGGGTGAGTTCCCTTGTCGTAGTGGACAAAAAGAATGGAAAGCTCAGAATTTGCCTGGATCCAAGAGATCTAAACAGAGCAATAAAGAGAGAGCACTTCAAGCTTCCTACACGTGAGGAAATCATGGCACAGTTTGCAAATGCAAAGTGTTTCAGCAAATTAGATGCATCATCAGGATTTTGGCAGGTGAAATTGGACGAAGCAAGTTCAAGACTGTGCACGTTCAACAGTCCATTTGGCAGATACAGATTCCTAAGGTTACCATTTGGCATTGCCTCAGCTCCTGAAGTGTATCACAAAACTATCCATATGATCTATGAGCACCTGGAGGGAGTTGATACATCAATGGATGACATCATAGTATGGGGAACCACGAGAACTGAGCATGACGAGACTGAAAAAAGTGCTGGAATCAACAAGGAAAACAAACCTGAAGCTGAATAGAGAGAAATGCCAGCTCGGGGTGACAGAACTGACATTCGTGGGAGATATCCTTAGCAGTGAGGGCATCAGACCAGATCCCAGAAAGGTGTCCGCCATTGAGAATATGCCAAAGCCACAATGCAAAAAGGACGTGCAGAGGTTTAATGGAATGATCAACTACATGGGGAAATTCATATCCAACCTCTCAGAAAAGATGGCGCCACTGAGAAGACTAACTGAAAAGAACATAGAATGGGAATGGAATCATGAGCATGAGAAGTCATGGAGCGATCTAAAGAAACTGCTCACAGAGGAACCAGTTCTGAGGTTTTATGACCCAGCGAGACCCATCAAGATATCATCAGATGCATCACAGAGTGGGCTCGGTGCCGTTCTTCTGCAACAATATGACTACTGGCAACCTATTGCATATGCATCGCGCTCAATGACAGACGCGGAGACGCGATATGCTCAAATAGAAAAGGAGCTGCTCAGCATCACATACGCCTGTGAAAGATTTCACCAGTTTGTGGCAGGACAAGCAATCAGTGTAGAGACTGACCATAAGCCCTTGATTGCATTGTTCCAAAAGCCACTAAATAGCTGTCCGCTTAGACTACAAAGAATGATGATCAGGCTGCAACGCTATACACTGAATGTTGCATACACACCGGGTAAACTGATGTATACAGCAGACACGTTGTCCAGAGCTGTAGACCCAAGTGAGCCCGCAAACACCACAATGGATGAAAAAGTGAACGCCTACGTGGACATGATCACAAGTGCACTGCCCATAGCAGATGCAAAAATGGAGCTCATAAAGACTGAGACCAACAAAGATGAAACAATGAGACGACTGAGGAAAAGCATCTTGGATGGATGGCCCAACATGAAGCAAGACTGCTCACCTGACATAGCAGAGTACTGGAACTGCAGGGCGGAACTATCAGTGGTCGAAGACATCATCTACAAAGGAAGTAAAGTAGTTATCCCAAAGAGTCTGAGAAAAGAGATGTTAAAAAAGATCCATGGAGGACATCTGTGAATCGAAAAGTGTAAGAAAAGAGCACGAGAGGTGATGTACTGGCCACGAATCAACCAAGATGTGACAAATGAGGTGTCAAACTGCACAATATGCCTGAAATATCGAGCAAGCAATCCGATAGAACCACTAAAGCCACACCCAGCACCAGACAGACCTTACCAGAAGGTAGGCGCTGACCTATTCGTATGTCAAGGGAAGGACTATCTTGTAGTCACAGACTATTACTCCCTGTATCCAGAGGTTTGTAGACTGCACACCACCACTGCAGATGCTGTGATAACATGTATGAAAGCCATATTCTCCAGACATGGTGTGGCAAGCGAGGTCTTCACAGACAACGGACCTCAGTTTTACAATGCAAGTTTCCGACACTTTGCCAAAGAGTGGGACTTTGTCCACACAACGTCAAGTCCTCACTTTCCACAGTCCAATGGTTTAGTGGAAAAATCGGTCCAGACAGTGAAAAGACTGATGTACAAGGCAAAAGACAGTGGAACTGACTTCTACCAGAGCATGCTTGTATACCGCACAACGCCGCTTGAGTGTGGTATGTCAGCAGCCCAACTCCTTATGGGACGTCGGCTAAGGTCAAACCTACCCATCCCAGAGAACCTCCTGAAAACAAAAGAGGGGGAGAAAGTGAGGAAGTTCAAAGAACAACAGAAAGAAAAGCAAAAGTACTACTATGACAGAGGAACACAAAACCTACCTGAACTCCACACTGGTGACCAAGTAAGGTTCAAAGACAAAACAAACACATGGACTCAGAAGGGAACTGTCCTGAGTGAAGTTCAACCAAGATCATACACCATTCAGACAGATGAGGGTGCTGTTCTGAGAAGAAATTGTCGAGATCTTCTCATGGGACCAGCCACAGCAGGTCAAGAGACTGATACTGTTGAACAACCTGATCACACAGCTGAGAACCAATCATCTGAGGCAGCAACTCAGATTCAAGGACAATCAATCAGAAAATCCTCAAGACACGTGAAGCCTCCTGAGAGACTCATTGAGCAAATTTAAGGACTATTGTTATAGAAGGAAGTAATGTTATCTTATTCTTTCTTCAAGTTCTAGTGTATTTACATATTTCATGTGAACACACAAAGCAATGTTAAAAAACCTTGATCATGATAATGATAATGTAAGTTCATTAAGTGTTACAGTTAAAATGCAGATCAATACAAAGAAAACATGTTGTTAGTTAAAAGTAAAATACTTTTGTTTTAAGAAAAGGAGATGTAATGATATCAGCAAATAGTGATGTTATTTGCCTGTTTGATTATGATGCCTTAGCAGCATGATTGCTTGTATTGATTACTTATGCCTGACCAGCAGAGGTCATGTGACTGAGACAAGCAAGGCAGTTGAGTTTAGTTTCAGTTTTGTTCTAGATGCATCACTAGCTTAATGTCTCCTGTAATGCTGTTAACTTTGAGTTGAATATACTTTAGATTAAAAGACATTCTCTTTCATAAATGTCTCGTCATTGAACCCACAAAGAAATCAATACAAAATAGAGATGAAAACCAAACTGACATTCATAAGGGAGTATAAGGGTAAGGAAGTCTTTCTGTAATTGTACAGGGCTCTGAGTGAGACCACACCTGGAGGACTGTGTACAGTTTTCGCCTCCGTAACTTAGGAAGGATATACTTGCCTTAGAGGGGGTGCAGCAAAGGTTCACTAAATTGATTCCTGTGATGAGAGAGTTGTCCTCATAGAGTCATAGAATCATAGAAATTTACAGCATAGAAGGAGGCCATTTGGCCCATCTTGTCCATGCCGGCCACCAAAGAGCTACCCACCCTAATCCCACTTTCCAGCACTTGGTCTGTAGCCTTGTTGATCATGGCACTTCAAGTGCATATCCAAGTACTTTTTAAATGTGATGAGTGTCTCTGCCTCTACCACCCTTTCAGGCAGTGAGTTCCAGACCCCCACCACCCTCTGGGTGAAAAGATTTCTCCTCAAACCCCCTATAAACCTCTGACTAATTACTTTAGATCTATGCCCCCTGGTTATTGACCCTTCTGCTAGGGGGAATAGGTCCTCCCTATCCACTCTATTTAGGCCCCTCATAATTTTCTACACCTCAATTAGTTCTCCCCTCAGCCTCCTCTGTTCCAAAGAAAGCAACCCAAGCCTATCCAATCTTTCCTCATAGCTAAAATTCCCCAGCCCAGGCAACATCCTCGTAAATCTCCGCTGCACCCTCTCTAGTGCAATCACATCCTTCCTGTAATGTGGTGACCAGAACTGCACACAGTACTCCAGCTGTGGCCTAACTAGTGTTTTATACAGTTCAAGCATAACCTGCCTGCTCTTATATTCTATGCCTCAGCTAATAAAGGCAAGTATCCCGTATGCCTTCTTAACCACCTTTTCTACCTGTCCTGCTTACCTTCAGGGATCTGTGGACATGCACTCCAAGGTCTCTCTGATTTTCTGCACTTCTAAGTGTCCTACCATTTATAGTGTATTCCCGTGCCTTGTTAGCCCTCCCCAAATGCATAACTTCACACTTCTCCAGATTGAATTCCATTCTGCCCACCTGACCAGTCCATTGATATCTTCCTGCAGTCTGCAGCTTTCTTCTTCTTATCAACCACACGGCCAATTTTTGTATCATCTGCAAACTTCTTAATCATACTTCCTACATTCAAGTCTAAATCATTGATATATACCACAAAAAGCAAAGGACCCAGTACTGAGCCCTGCGGAACCCCATTGGAAACAGCCTTGCAGTCACAAAAACACCCTTCAACCATTACCCTTTGCTTCCTGCCTCTGAGCCAATTTTGGATCCAACTTGCCACTTTGCCTTGGCTCCCATGGGCTTTTACTTTTGTGACCAGTCTGCCATGCGGGACCTTATCAAAAGCCTTGCTAAAATCCATATAGACTACATCAAACGCACTACCCTCAACGACCCTCCTTATTACCTCCTCAAAAAATTCAATCAAGTTAGTCAGACACGACCTTCCCTTAACAAATCCATGCTGACTGTCCCTGATTAATCCATGCCTTTCTAAATGAAGATTTATCCTGTCCCTCAGAATTATTTCCAATAATTTTCCCATCTCCTAGGTTAGGCTGACTGACCTGTAATTACTCGGTCTATCCCTTTCTCCCTTTTTAAACAACGGTACCACGTTAGCAGTCCTCTGGCACCACACCTGTAGCCAGAGAGGGTTGGAAAATGATGGTCAGAGCCTCTGCTATTTCCTCTCTTACTTCTCTTAACATTCTGGGATACATTTCATCCGGGCCTGGGAATTTATCCACTTTCAAAGATGCTAAACCCCTTAATACTTACTCTTTCATTATGTTTATTTCATCTAATATTTCACACTCCTCCTCCCTGATTGCAATGTCTGCATCGTCCCTCTCTTTTGTGAAAACAGACACAAAGTATTCATTAAGAACCATACCCATGTCTTCTACTTCCTCACACAGGTTACCTTTATGGTCCCTAATAGACCCTAATCTTACTTTAGTTATCCTCTTGCTCTTAATGTATTTATAAAAACATCTTTGGGTTTTCCTTAATTTTACATGTCAATATTTTTTCATGCCCTCTCTTTGCTTTCCTAATTTCCTTTTTAATTTGACCCCTGCACTTTCTATACTCCTCTCAGCATTCTGCAGTATTGAGTCCTCGATATCTGTCGTAAGCTTCCCTTTTTTTCTTTATCCTACCCTATATGCCTCTTGACATCCAGGGAGCTCTAGATTTGTTAGTCCCACCCTTTTTCTTTAAGGGAACATACTTGCTCTGAACCCTCACTATCTCCTCCTTGAATGCCCCCCAGTGCCCTGACACTGATTTACCTTCAAGTTTCTGTCTCCAGTCCACTTTGGCTAAATCACCTCTCTGCTTAGAAAAATTAGCTTTTCCCCAATTGAGAACTTTTATTCCTGATCTATCCTTGTCCTTTTCCATAACTACCCTACATCTAACTGAATTATGATCACTACCACCAATATGCTCTCCCACTGATACCCTTTCCACCTGCCCAGCTTCATTCCCTAAAACTAGGTCCAGAACCACCCCCTCTTGTATTGGGCTTGCTACATACTGGCTAAAAAAGTTCTCCTGAATGCATTTTAAGAATTCTGCTCCCTCTATGGCTTTCACACTAATTTTATCCCAGTTATTAGGGAAGTTGAAATCCCCTACTATTACTGCCCTATTTTTGCTCGTCTCAGAAATTTGCCTACATGTTTGTTCTTCTATCTCCCTCCCTGGTCCTACGAGGAGAGATTGAGTAGAATGTGTGTATACTCTCTGGAATTCAGACGAATGAGAGGTGATCTTATTGAAACATTTAAGATTCTGAGAGGGCTTCACAGGGTAGATGCTGAAGGCTGTTTCCCCTGGCTGGAGAATCTAGAACTAGGAGGCATAGTCTCAGGATAAGGGGTAGGCCATTTAGGACTGAGATGAGGAGAAATTTCTTCACTAACAGGGTTGTGAATCTTCAGAATTCTCTACCCCAGAGGGCTGTGGCTGCTCAGTCGTTGAGTATATTCAAGGCAGAGATCGATAGATTTTGGACTCTAGGGGAATTAAGGGCGGGAAAGTGGAGTTGACGATCAGCTTGCTCCTATTTCTTATGTTCTTATGGTCTAAATGATCAAACTAGGACTGACAACAATACTAAAGAACATCATGAGGAAAATAGCTAGTAGGTGAAAAGGATGATTAGCAAAGCTGAAGATGAAATAAAAGTCTAGCAGGTAAAATGAAGGGAAATAGTAAGGGCTTTTATAAGCATTTGAATGGAAACAAGTAGTGAAAGAGAGGGTAGGACCACTCAAGGATGAAGGGGAGGTATGGTGGAGGCAGTGAGGTTCATTTTAAATTTCTCAAGTAAAGAACGTGTTGGACTGAATGTTCCCCCTCTGTGTCTGAACTATGGCTCTAATGGTTATTCAATAATGTGTGTTCGGTTATAATGATATCTGTTGGTGCCTGATATTCTTCAAGTGTCTCTTTGTTCTGCATTCAATAACTAATCGAAGCTTATCTATAGAAAATCAAAAGTTCACAGTTTATCTGGTAAAATGGAAATGAGAGTATTTGATTTGAGCTATACATAGGCCGCCCGTTATTGTCATCTGTTGTGATCCCTACAGTGTGGCACAGCGAGCTCGGGCTGTAGTCTGCTCTCAGCTCTCGACATACTGGAGGGTGAAATTGGCCATCTCCCGTCTTACACCGCTTGCTTTTCTTTTCTAATGATTTGCCGATTTGCTATGTGTCCATTTTGTGCGAATGACAAAGGCCAGTTTCACCCTCTATTATGGCAAAACCCGACAGAAGATGCTGTTTGTGGGATCTTGCTGTGCGCAAATTGGCTGCCACATTTCCTACATTACAACAGTGTACAATCATGACCCCCACCCCGCCGTGTCCGATTCACCTCTGCTCCATTGCTTACCTGCCCGACAGCCTTTCAATCTGTCTGGCTGCAGGCGGGAAACTGATTTGAAAAATCTATATTTTTTTTATTCGTTCATGGGGTGTGATCGTCACTGGCAAGGCCAGCATTTATTGCCCATCCCTAATTGCCCTTGAAAAGGTGGTGGTGAGCCGTCTTCTTGAACCGCTGCAGTCCGTGTGATGAAGGTGTTATCACAGTGCTGTTAGGTAGGCAGTTCCAGTATTTTGACCCAGCGACGATGAAGGAACGGTGATATATTTCCAAGTCAGGATGGTGTGTGGCTTGGAGGGGAACTTGCAGATGATGGTGTTCCCATGCGTCTGCTGCCCTTGTCCTTCCAGGCAGTAGAGGTCGCGGGTTTGGGAGGTACTGCCAAAGAAGCCTTCGCAAGTTGCTGCAGTGCATCTTGTAGATGGTATACACTGCAGCCATGGTGCGCCAGTGGTGGAGGGAGCGAACGTTTAAGGTGGTGGATGGGGTGCCAATCAAATGGGCTGCTTTGTCCTGGATGCTGTCAAGCTCCTTGAGTGTTGTTGGAACTGCACTCATCCAGACAAGTGGAGATTATTCCATCACACTCCTGACTTGTGCCTTGTAGTTGGTGGAAAGGATTTGGGGAGTCAGGGGGTGAGTCACTCGCCGCAGAATACCAAGCCTCTGACCTGTTCTTGCAGCCACAGTATTTATGTTGTTGGTCCAGTTAAGTTTCTGGTCAATGGTGACCCCCAGGATGTTGACAGTGGAAGATTTGGCGATGGTAATGCTGTTGAATGTCAGGGGGCAGTGGTTAATCTCTCTCTTGTTAGAGATGGTCATTGCCTGACACTTGTGTGGTGAGAATGTTACTTGCCACTTATCAGCCCAAGCGTGAATGCCCTCCAGGTCTTGCTGCATGCGGGCATGGTCCACTTCATTATCTGAGGAGCTACAAATGGAACTGAACAATGTGCAATCCTCAGCGAACATCCCCATTTCTGATATTATGATGGAGGGAAGGTCATTGATGAAGCAGCTGAAGATGGATGGGCCTAGGACACTGCCCTGAGGAACTCCTGCAGCAATGCCCTGGGGCTGAGATGATTGTCCACCATCAACCACAACCATCTTCCTTTGTGCTAAGTGTGACTCCGGCCAGTGGAGAGTTTTCCCCCGGAGTCCCATTGACTTCAATTTTACTAGGGCTCCTTGATGCCACACTTGGTCAAATGCTGCCATGAAATCACAGCCAGTCACTCGCACCTCACAAATTCAACTTCTTTGTTCATGTCCCTCTAGAAATAAACCCTAGTGCTTGGGTTGATTTTCTTATGGCTTCATTAACCCGCATTGCTACGTTTAGTGATTTGTGCATTTGTACTCCCTGATCCATTTGCTCCTCTACCCTACTTAGATTCTTATTTTCCAACTCATAATTTTTTACCATAATGTAATAACTCACATTTAACTATGTTGAAGTTCATTTGCCATCACACACTGACCCCTAGAGTTTCTGACTCCATTAACAGACTGACCCCTAGAGTTACTGTCTCCTTTAACTCACTGACCCCTAGAGTTACTGACTCCATTAAGACACTGACCCCTAGAGCTAGTGTCTCCTTTAACACACTGACCCCTAGAGCTAGTGTCTCCTTTAACACACTGACCCTAGAGTTACTGTCTCCTTTAACACACTGACCCCTAGAGTTAGTGTCTCCTTTAACACACTGACCCCTAGAGTTACTGACTCCATTAACACACTGACTCCTAGATTTACTGTCTCCCTTAACAGAGTGAACCCTAGAGTTACTGGCTCCTTTAACACACTGACCCCTAGAGTTAGTGTCTCCTTTAAAACACTGACCCCGAGAGTTAGTGTCCCTTTAACATACTGGCCCCAAGAGGTAGTGTCTCCTTTAATACACTGACCCCTAGAGTTACAGTCTCCATTAATACTCTGACCCCCAGAGTTACTATCTCCTTTAACACACTGACCCATAGAGATACTGTCTCCTATAACAGACTGACCCCTAGAGTTACTGTCTCCATTAACACTCACACTGACCCCTAGAGTTACTGTCTCCTTTAACACAATTCACAATTCACAATTCAAATCGCTTTATTGGCATGATAAGTTACATCTTATGTTGCCAAAGCATCAAAATACATTTATGGTTTAGCACATAAACGCAGTTCTATTCATACAGTGTATAAACAGGTATATCCCTGAGTGTATAAATATACATTCGCATTGTTTATATATATTCTTTTCTTAGTTTACTGGTTGTCCCTCTGTTCATGGCAAGCTGTAACATAGTGTGCCGCCAGTGTTACACAGCTTCTCTCCTCTCCCAGTAGGAATGGGAGTTTTTGGTTGTCATTCAGATTTCTGAAATCAGGGCATATTTGTGAGAATTTTTGGTAGAAATTCTCCCTGATGCCCTGATATTTTCCGCAGGCTGTGAGGAAGTGCATCTCTGTCTCCACTACTCCCTGACTGCAGTGAGAGCATATCCTGTCTTCTCTTGGCAGCCTGGTCTGCCTGTGTCTGCCTTTTTCGATCGCTAGGCTATGTTCGCTAAGTCTGTACCTTGTCAAGGTTCTTCTCAGTTTGTTATCCTTTACCATGGTCAGGTAATCAGCTATGTTGTATTGTCTGTTTAGGGCCAAGTAGCAATTGAGTTTGCTTTGGGTTTTTGTTGTTTCTGCCCAATATGTCATATATCTTTCCTTTTGCTTAGCGACGATTGTGTTGGGTCGAATTCTTTGTGTTACCCTGTCACTGTCCTGGGGCTGGTTATTGTTAGTATTGTTAGTAGTTACTTCACTGAGTCCCAGGACTAGTTGACTGAGGGTATTCTTCTTTATGGTCAGCTCTTGGCATTTCAGGGCGTCGTAGTGATAGCATTGGGGATTGCTCATTTGTAGGTGATTCCAAAATTTGGTGGCTCTTTTTTGGATAGTGATTATTAATGGATATTGGCCTAGTTCCGCCCTGCATGCATTGTTTACTGTTTTCCTTTGAGTCCGGAGGATACTTTTACAGAATTCTGCATGTAGGATCTCAATTGGGTGTTTGTCCCATTTTGTAAATTCTTGTTGAGTTAGCGGTCCCCATACCTCACTGCCATAGAGTGCAATTGGTTCAATTACTGATTTGAAAATTTTGAGCCAAATGCTAATTGGGATTTCTATTTGGATTGATTTTTTGATGGCATAGAAAGCCCTTCTTGCTTTCTCTTTCAGTTCATTCACAGCCAGTTTGAAGTTTCCCGTAGAACTGATTTTTAAGCCCAAGTATATGTAGTTAGTGGTTTGTTCAATTTTGGTTGTTCCTACTGTGAAATTTATTTTGGGTCCCTGATGTTTGGATCTTTGCTGGAACACCAGGACTTTGGTTTTTTGGGGATTTATTGTCAGGGCCCAAGTCTGGCAGTACGACTCCAGCAGGTCCAGGTTCTGCTGTAGCCCCTCTTTAGTTGGTGACAGCAGAACCAGGTCGTCTGCATAGAGGAGGAATTTAACCTTGGATTCATGTAGGGTGAGGCCGGGTGCTGTAGATTGTTCAAGTAGTTTTGCCAATCCATTTATGTAAATATTAAAGAGTGTCGGTGAGATTGGTGAGCCCTGCGTCACCCCCCGCCCCTGTGGGAAGTATTTTGTTTGTTTGTCTCCAATTTTAACTGCACATTTGTTGTTTGTATACATTGATTTAATTACATCATATGTTTTCCCTCCTACCCCGCTTTCGATAAGTTTCAGGAATAAACCGTCATGCCAGATGGAGTCGAAAGCCTTCTGGAAATCTACAAAGCATGCGTAGATTTTGCTTTTGTTATGGTGAACGTGTTTGTCAATTAGGGTCTGTAGGGTGAAGATATGATCGGATGTTCTATAGTTTGGCAGGAATCCAATTTGGCTTTTACTCAAGACATTGTGCTCCTCAAGGAAGTTTATAAGTCTTTTGTTTATGATGCTACAGAATACCTTCCCCAGGTTACTGTTTACACAGATGCCTCGATAGTTGTCTGGGTCGATTTTGTCCCCACTTCTGTATAGTAAGCAAAGGAGAGAAACACAAAGGGCCAAACTAATTCATAATGAGAGTGTGAAAAAAGCAAGCCTGAAGGCTTTGTATCTTAATGCTAGAAGCATTAGGAACAAGGTGGATGAATTAGTTGTGGAAATAGAGGTAAACAAGTATGATTTGATTGGGATTACAGAAACGTGGCTGCAGGGTGGGCAAGGCTGGGAACTTAACATCCAGGGATATACAATATTTAGGAAGGATCGGCAAAAAGGTAGGGGAGGTGGGGTAGCATTGCTGGTAAAGGAGGGGATTAATGCAATGGAAAGGAAGGATATTAACTCGGATGAAACGGAATCTGTATGGGTAGAAATGAGAAATAGCAAGGGGAGGAAAACGTTAGTGGGTGTGATATATAGGCCTCCAAATAGTAATATGGAGGTGAGGGAAGGCATAAAAAGGGAAATTAGAGAAGCGTGCGATAAGAGCACAGCTGTCATCATGGGTGACTTTAATTTACATATTGATTGGACTACCCAAATTAGTAAAAATTCTGAGGAGGAGGAATTCCTGGAATGTTTTCGGGACGGTTATCTGGACCAATATGTCGAGGAGCCGACTCGAGATCAGGCCATTTTAGACTGGGTATTGTGCAATGAGAAGGGACTTATCAGCAATCTTCTTGTACGAGGCCCCTTGGGTCAGAGCGATCATAATATGATCGAGCTCTCAGTCGAGATGGAGAGTGAGGAAATTGAATCAGAGACTAAGGTCCAGAACTTAAATAAAGGGAATTACGAGGGTCTGAGACGGGAATTGGGTAAGATTGATTGGGTGGTGTTTCTGGGGGGATTGACAGTAGAGAGACAATGGCAAGCATTCAAAGATAGAATGGAAGAATTCCAGAACATGTTTATACCGGTTTGGCATAAAAATAAACCTAAAAAGGTGACTCAACCGTGGATAACGAGGGAAATTAGGGACAGCATAAAATCAAAAAAAAGGGCATATCAACTGGCAAAAAAAAGCACCAGACCGGAAGATTGGGGGCAGTACAGGATACAGCAAAAGAGGACAAAGGGATTAATCAGGAAGGGGAAAATAGAATACGAAAGTAAACTTGCAGCAAACATAAAGACAGACTGCAAAAGCTTTTATCGGTATATCAGGAGGAAAAGACTGGTAAAATCCCAAGTCGGTCCCTTGCAGTCCGATTCGGGAGAATATATAATGGAGAATAAGGAAATGGTTGACCAATTAAACTCATACTTTGGTTCTGTATTCACAAAGGAGGACACAAATAACCTCCCAGGAATATCGGCAAACATAGGGACTAATGAGAGGGAGGAGCTGACAGAAATTAGTATCTCTAGGGATATGGTGTTGGGTAAGTTGAGGGGACTGAAGGCCGACAAATCCCCGGGGCCTGATAAACTACATCCTAGGGTACTTAAGGAGGTGGCCCTGGAGATAGCAGATGCTCTAAGGATCATCTTCCGGAACTCCATTGACTCGGGAACAGTACCCGTGGATTGGAGGGTAGCTAATGTTACCCCAATATTTAAAAAGGGGGGTAGAGAGAAAGCAGGGAATTATAGACCAGTAAGCCTTACATCGGTTGTGGGCAAAATGCTAGAGTCCATTATTAAGGATAAAATAGCGGAGCACTTGACAAATGGGGAAAGGATCGGACAGAGTCAACATGGATTTACAAAGGGTAAATCGTGTTTGACTAATCTGCTGGAATTTTTTGAGGAAGTAACTGGTAAAATAGATGGGGGAGAGCCAGTGGATGTGGTGTACCTTGACTTCCAGAAAGCCTTCGATAAGGTTCCACACAAAAGATTATCATGCAAAATTAAGGCTCATGGAATTGGGGGCAAAGTATTAACGTGGATAGAGAACTGGCTGGCGGATAGAAAACAGAGAGTTGGAATAAACGGCTCGTTTTCGGAGTGGCAGGCAGTGACCAGCGGGGTGCCGCAAGGATCTGTCCTGGGACCCCAGCTGTTCACAATATATATAAATGATCTGGATCAGGGAATTGGATGCAATATTTCCAAATTCGCTGACGACACTAAACTAGGAGGAGGGGTGGGCTCTGATGAGGATGTCAGGAGGCTACAGTGCGATTTGGACAGGTTGGGGGAATGGGCGGATACGTGGCAGATGCACTATAATGTGGATAAATGCGAGGTTATCCACTTTGGGGGTAAAAACAGGAGGGTAGATTATTATCTAAATGGCAATAGATTGGGAGATGGGGAAGTGCAGAGGGACCTGGGTGTTCTTGTGCACCAGTCACTGAAGGAGAGCATGCAGGTGCAACAGGCGATTAAGAGGGCAAATGGTATGTTGGCCTTCATATCAAGGGGGTTCGAGTATAGGAATAGGGATACCTTACTACAGCTGTACAAGGTGCTGGTGAGACCGCATCTGGAGTATTGTGTACAGTTTTGGTCGCCCCATCTGCGGAAGGATGTTCTTGCCATGGAAAGAGTGCAACGGCGATTCACCAGGCTGATACCTGGAATGGCGGGAATGACCTACGAAGAGAGATTAAATAGTTTGGGCTTGTACTCACTGGAGTTTAGAAGATTGAGAGGGGATCTCATCGAAACATATAAAATTATGGCAGGCCTGGACAGGCTGAATTCAGAGAGAATGTTTCCAATGGCCGGGGAGCACAGAACCAGGGGCCACAGTCTAAAAATAGCGGGCAAATCATTTAAAACAGAGATGAGGAAGAATTTCTTCACTCAAAGAGTGGTGAGCCTGTGGAATTCCCTGCCACAGAGGGCTGTGAAGGCTAATTCAATAAATATTTTCAAGAGAGAATTGGATATATTTCTGAAGGCTAAGGGGATTAAGGGTTACGGAGAAAAGGCGGGGACGGGGTACTGAACTGGTAAGATCAGCTAAGATCTCATTGAATGGCGGAGCAGGCTCGAAGGGCCGAATGGCCTACTCCTGTTCCTATCTCTATGTATCTATGTATATGGGCGTTATGAGTCCTTTGTTCCAGATATCAGGGAAATAACCGACACTCAGAACCAAGTTGAAGAGTTTTAGGATAGCCAGTTTCATTTTGTTGTCTGTGTATTTAATCATCTCGTTTAGTATGCCGTCTGTCCCGCAGGCTTTTCCTGGTCGCAGGTCCTTGAGTTTTTCAAGAAGTTCTTTTTCTGTTATTATGGCGTCTAGCGGGTTTTGGTTATCTTTTATGGCCATTTCTAGCTTTTGGTTACAGTCTCCGTTAACACACACACTGACCCCTAGAGTTACTGTCTCCTTTAACACACACACTGGCCCCTAGAGTTACTGTCTCCTTTAACACACACACTGACCCCTAGAGTTACTGTCTCCTTTAACACACATACTGACCCCTAGAGTTACTGTCTCCGTTAACACACACACTGACCCCTACAGTTACTGTCTCCTTTAACACACATACTGACCCTTAGAGTTACTATCTCCTTTAACACACACACTGACCCCTAGAGTTGCTGTCTCCGTTAACACACACACTGACCCCTACAGTTACTGTCTCCTTTAACACACATACTGACCCTTAGAGTTACTGTCTCCGTTAACACACACACTGACCCCTAGAGTTACTGTCTCCGTTAACACACACAATGACCCCGAGAGTTACTGTCTCCTTTAACACACACACCGACCCCTAGAGTTACTGTCTCCTTTAAGACACACACTGACCCCCAGAGTTACTGTCTCCTTTAACACACACACTGACCCCTGGAGTTGCTGTCTCTTTAACACACACACTGACCCCAAGAGGTACTGTCTCCTTTAACACACGCACTGCCCCCTAGAGTTACTGTCTCCTTTAACACACACACTGACCCCTAGAGTTACTGTCTCCTTTAACACACACACTGACCCCTAGTGTTACTGTCTCCTTTAACACACACACTGACCCCTAGAGTTACTGTCTCATTTAACACACACACATACCCCTAGAGTTACTGTCTCCTTTAACACACTGACTGACCCATAGAGTTACTGTCTCCTTTAACACACACACTGACCCCTCGAGTTACTGTCTCCTTTAACACACACACTGACCCCGAGAGTTACTGTCTCCTTTAAAACACACACTGACCCCTAGAGTTACTGTCTCCTTTAACACACTCACTGACGCCTAGAGTTACTGTCTCCTTTAACACACACACTGACCCCTAGAGTTACTGTCTCCTTTAACACACACACTGACCCCGAGAGTTACTGTCTCCTTTAACACACACACTGACCCCTAGAGTTACTGTCTCCTTTAACACACTCACTGACCCATAGAGCTACTGTCTCCTTTAACACACACACTGACCCTTAGAGTTACTGTCTCCTTTAACACACACACTGAGCCCTAGAGTTACTCTCTCCTTTAACACACACACTGACCCCTAGAGTTACTGTCTCCTTTAACACACACACTGACCCCTAGAGTTACTGTCTCCCTTAACACACACACTGACCCCTAGAGTTACTGTCTCATTTAACACACTCACTGACCCCTAGAGTTACTGTCTCCTTTAACACACACACTGACCCCTGGAGTTACTGTCTCCTTTAACACACACACTGACCCCTAGAGTTACTGTCTCCTTTAACACACACACATACCCCTAGAGTTACTGTCTCCTTTAACACACACACTGACCCCTGGAGTTACTGTCTCCTTTAACACACACACTGACCCCTAGAGTTACTGTCTCCTTTAACACACACCATGACCCCCAGAGTTATTGTCTCCTTTAACACACACACTGACCCCTAGAGTTACTGTCTGCTTTAACACACACACTGACCCCTAGTGTTACTGTCTCCTTTAACACACTCACTGACCCCTTGAGTTACTGTCTCCTTTAACACACACACTGACCCCTAGAGTTACTGTCTCCTTTAACACACACACTGACCACTAGAGTTACTGTCTCCTTTAACACACACACTGACCCCTAGAGTTACTGTCTCCTTTAACACACACACTGACCCCTAGAGTTACTGTCTCCTTTAACACACACACTGACCCCTAGAGTTACTGTCTCCTTTAACACACACACTGACCCCTAGAGTTACTGTCTCCTTCAACACACACACTGACCCCTAGAGTTACTGTCTCCTTTAACACACACACTGACCCCTAGAATTACTGTCTCCTTTAACACACACTCTGACCCCTAGAGTTACTGTCTCCTTTCACACACACACTGACCCCTAGAGTTACTGTCTCCTTTAACACACACACTGACCCCTAGAGTTACTGTCTCCTTTAACACACACACTGACCCCTAGAGTTACTGTCTCCTTTAACACACACACTGACCCCTAGAGTTACTGTCTCCTTTAACACACACACTGACCCCTAGAGTTACTGTCTCCTTTAACACACATACTGACCCCTAGAGTTACTGTCTCCGTTAACACACACACTGACCCCTACAGTTACTGTCTCCTTTAACACACATACTGACCCTTAGAGTTACTATCTCCTTTAACACACACACTGACCCCTAGAGTTGCTGTCTCCGTTAACACACACACTGACCCCTACAGTTACTGTCTCCTTTAACACACATACTGACCCTTAGAGTTACTGTCTCCGTTAACACACACACTGACCCCTAGAGTTACTGTCTCCGTTAACACACACAATGACCCCGAGAGTTACTGTCTCCTTTAACACACACACCGACCCCTAGAGTTACTGTCTCCTTTAAGACACACACTGACCCCCAGAGTTACTGTCTCCTTTAACACACACACTGACCCCTGGAGTTGCTGTCTCTTTAACACACACACTGACCCCAAGAGGTACTGTCTCCTTTAACACACGCACTGCCCCCTAGAGTTACTGTCTCCTTTAACACTCACACTGACCCCTAGAGTTACTGTCTCCTTTAACACACACACTGACCCCTAGAGTTACTGTCTCCTTTAACACACACACTGACCCCTAGTGTTACTGTCTCCTTTAACACACACACTGACCCCTAGAGTTACTGTCTCATTTAACACACACACATACCCCTAGAGTTACTGTCTCCTTTAACACACTGACTGACCCATAGAGTTACTGTCTCCTTTAACACACACACTGACCCCTCGAGTTACTGTCTCCTTTAACACACACACTGACCCCGAGAGTTACTGTCTCCTTTAAAACACACACTGACCCCTAGAGTTACTGTCTCCTTTAACACACTCACTGACGCCTAGAGTTACTGTCTCCTTTAACACACACACTGACCCCTAGAGTTACTGTCTCCTTTAACACACACACTGACCCCGAGAGTTACTGTCTCCTTTAACACACACACTGACCCCTAGAGTTACTGTCTCCTTTAACACACTCACTGACCCATAGAGCTACTGTCTCCTTTAACACACACACTGACCCTTAGAGTTACTGTCTCCTTTAACACACACACTGAGCCCTAGAGTTACTCTCTCCTTTAACACACACAGTGACCCCTAGAGTTACTGTCTCCTTTAACACACACACTGACCCCTAGAGTTACTGTCTCCCTTAACACACACACTGACCCCTAGAGTTACTGTCTCATTTAACACACTCACTGACCCCTAGAGTTACTGTCTCCTTTAACACACACACTGACCCCTGGAGTTACTGTCTCCTTTAACACACACACTGACCCCTAGAGTTACTGTCTCCTTTAACACACACACATACCCCTAGAGTTACTGTCTCCTTTAACACACACACTGACCCCTGGAGTTACTGTCTCCTTTAACACACACACTGACCCCTAGAGTTACTGTCTCCTTTAACACACACCATGACCCCCAGAGTTATTGTCTCCTTTAACACACACACTGACCCCTAGAGTTACTGTCTGCTTTAACACACACACTGACCCCTAGTGTTACTGTCTCCTTTAACACACTCACTGACCCCTTGAGTTACTGTCTCCTTTAACACACACACTGACCCCTAGAGTTACTGTCTCCTTTAACACACACACTGACCACTAGAGTTACTGTCTCCTTTAACACACACACTGACCCCTAGAGTTACTGTCTCCTTTAACACACACACTGACCCCTAGAGTTACTGTCTCCTTTAACACACACACTGACCCCTAGAGTTACTGTCTCCTTTAACACACACACTGACCCCTAGAGTTACTGTCTCCTTCAACACACACACTGACCCCTAGAGTTACTGTCTCCTTTAACACACACACTGACCCCTAGAATTACTGTCTCCTTTAACACACACTCTGACCCCTAGAGTTACTGTCTCCTTTCACACACACACTGACCCCTAGAGTTACTGTCTCCTTTAACACACACACTGACCCCTAGAGTTACTGTCTCCTTTAACACACACACTGACCCCTAGAATTACTGTCTCCTTTAACACACACACTGACCCCTAGAGTTACTCTCTCCTTTAACACACACACTGACGTCTAAAGTTACTGTCTCCTTCAACACACACACTGACCCCTAGCGTTACTGTCTCCTTTAACACACACTGAACCCTAGAGTTACTGTCTCCTTTAACACACTGACCCCTAGAGTTACTGTCTCCTTTAACACACTGACCCCTAGTGTTACTGTCTCCTTTAACACACACACTGACCCCTAGAGTTACTGCCTCCTTTAACACACACACTGACCCCTAGAGTTACTGTCTCCTTTAACACACACACTGACCCCGAGAGTTACTGTCTCCTTTAACACACTGACCCCTAGCGTTACTGTCTCCTTTAACACACACTGAACCCTAGAGTTACTGTCTCCTTTAACACACTGACCCCTAGAGTTACTGTCTCCTTTAACACACTGACCCCTAGAGTTACTGTCTCCTTTAAGACACACACTGACCCCCAGAGTTACTGTCTCCTTTAACACACACACTGACCCCTAGAGTTACTGCCTCCTTTAACACACACACTGACCCCTAGAGTTACTGTCTCCTTTAACACACACACTGACCCCTAGAGTTACTGTCTCCTTTAACACACACACTGACCCCTAGAATTACTGTCTCCTTTAACACACACTCTGACCCCTAGAGTTACTGTCTCCTTTAACACACACACTGACCCCTAGAGTTACTGTCTCCTTCAACACACACACTGACCCCTAGTGTTACTGTCTCCTTTAACACACTGACCCCTAGCGTTACTGTCTCCTTTAACACACACTGAACCCTAGAGTTACTGTCTCCTTTAACACACTGACCCCTAGATTTACTGTCTCCTTTAACACAGACTGAACCCTAGAGTTACTGCCTCCTTTAACACACATACTGATCCCTAGAGTTACTGTCTCCTTTAACATATGCACTGACCCCTAGAGTTACGATCTCATTTAACAAACACATTGACCCCTAGAGTTACTGTCTCCTTTAACACACACACTGACCCGTAGATTTACTGTCTCCCTTAACACACACACTGACCCCTGGAGTCACTGTCTCCTTTAACACACACACTGACCCCTAGAGTTACTCTCTCCTTTAACAGGCACACTGACCCCTAGAGTTACTGTCTCCTTTAACACACACACTGACCCTAGAGTTACTCTCTCCTTTAACACACACTGACCCCTAGAGTTACTGTCTTCTTTAACACAATGACCCCTAGAATTACTGTCTCCTTTAACACACACACTGACCCCTAGAGTTACTGTCTCCTTTAACACACACACTGACCCCTAGAGTTACTGTCTCCTTTAACACACTGACCCCTAGAGTTACTGTCTCCTTTAACACACTGACTCCTAGAGTTACTGTCTCCTTTAACACTCACACTGACCCCTACAGTTACTTTCTCCTTTAACACACACACACTGACCCCTAGATTTACTGTCTCCTTTAACACACACACTGACCCCTAGCGTTACTGTCTCCTTTAACACACACACTGACCCCTAGAGTTACTGTCTCCTTTAACACACACACTGACCCCTAGAGTTACTGTCTCCTTTAACACACACACTGACCCCTGGAGTTACTGTTTCCTTTCACACACACTCTGACCCCTATAGTTACTGACTCCTTTAACACACACACTGACCCCTAGAGTTACTGTCTCCTTTAACATGGGAACTGTTCCAGAGTCTATAGAATTTTGGAAGATGACCAGCAATGCATCTACTATTTCTTGGGCCACTTCCTTAATATCCTAGGATGTAGATTATCAGGCCCTGGGGATTTATCGGCCTTCAATCCTGTCAATTTCCCTAACACCATTTCCCTACAAATACTGATTTCATTCAATTTCCCCCTCTCATTAGACCCTATGTTCCCCGACATCTCTGGGAGGTGATTTGTGTCCTCCTTTGTGAAGACAGAACCAAAGTATGTATTTAATTGGTCAGCCATTTCTTTGTTCCCCATTATAAATGCCCCTGATTCTGACTGCAAGGGGCCTACGCATGACTTCACCAATCTTTTTCTCTTCACATATCTATAGAAGCTTTTACAGTCAGTTTTTATGTTCCCTGAAACTTACTCTCATGATCTATTTTCCCCCTCTTAATTAATCCCTTTGTCCTCCTTTGCTGAATCCTAAACTGCTCCCAATCCTCAGATTTGCTGCTTTTTCTGGCCAAATTATATGTCCTCTCCTTGGATCTTATTCTATCCCTAATTTCCCTTGTTAGCCACGGTTGAGTCACCTTTTTTGTTTTATTTTCATGCCAAACAGCGATAAGCAAAATCTGTAGTGAATCCGTGCAATATTTAAATGTTTGTCATTGCCTATCCATCTTCACCCAGAAGTGTAATAGGTGGAAGAGCAGGAAGACTGTGATGAAGAAGAAACCCCGTCACTCGATTTCACAGTCGCAGCCACCAGCTCAGATACTGACACGACGTATAATTTAGAGAATAGCTTAGATCTACACGTGGTGAGGTACCGGGCACAAGTAGGCTGTAGCCAGGGCAGGGGGCAAGGGTAGCGCAGGTGTCAGCTCACCGGAGGGTGAGGTTGCACATGAGATCTGCTGGCGAGGACTCAGGTGAGCGCTTCAATGGGGCGGGCTACAGAAGAAGGCTGATGGGTATGCACAATGAAATACTTGGTGCAAGGGCAGACCTGCAGAAAGCCTGCATGCAATGTCAAGGAGCACGGTGGAGTCTGGCACCAACTTGTCACAGGGCTTTGCGCAGAGCTTGGAGCCCATCCTTTCCAACATGGAAGTGGTGGCCAACTCCATTAGCGAACCTGCGGACCCAACTATAATGCAGCATCTGATGGCTGATGTCTCAGCTTCCATTGCAGCACAAGCAGAAGCCACCCAACGTCTGGGTGCTGCAGTGGAAGCTCAGACTCCTATCATGCAAGGTTAGCTTGCTGCCATGCAAACTCAGACTGCTGCTGTCATGGCTGCAGATACCAGAGTTCAACGGGGCTTGCAGGATGTCACAGCAGTCCAGCAATCGGTCCTCCAAAAGGGGGAATGGCAGTGACTCCGTGGAGCACAAACCTGCTGTCCTCTCTCAAGATGACAGCATTCATGGACTGGTGCAGAATAAAAGCATCGTGACTGCTGCCAGGACACCGGGTATTCACCATCACACAACAACTGCACATTCAGTGAGTGGTAACCTTAGCAGTTGCGATACAAATCCGCATTTAGATGTGGTGCCCGTAAAGCCACATGCATGCAGTTGATGGCGCCCTGCACCATGGGGAAGCCCGCTGTCGTGTATTGATTGCGAGTTTGACACCAGTCAATACGGTAATGTAATGCGTATTGCATTACGGGAATTACCCGGGAAAGCTGCAGTCAGCCATTTTACCAATAAAGTAAAGATCACAGTTAGAAGCCTGTCTGCCTGACTCTGATTTAATTCGACGTACCTACATGCTTGATTGAACGTATTAAAGCATAGATACAACATTGGCGATGAGGATAACGAACAGGAATCATTTTAGATAAGTAGTTGTCCAAGTTTTAGTTTGCTAGGATGGAGAAGACCGGCATTCAAAATTTTGCATATTTCGCCGAGCCAGCCACGTTGGGTCCAAGATGGACGAGGTGGTTAACGTCTTTTGAGCTTTATGCCAACGGCAAAGGACTCATTATCGACAGTACTTCTGCAGCTGCCATGAAGCAGAGGAGAAGAGCTCTACTTCTACACCTAGCAGGACCAGATGTTCAGGATATCTTTTCGACGTTACCGGACAAAGGAGAGCCAACAGACAACACGGCGGTGGTTAGTGCTTTGAATCACTACTTTGTGCCCCAGGTCAATGCAGCATTTGCTAGACAGACATTTCATAAGTTGTCCCAGAAAACAGGTGAGACTGTGCAACAATTTGCTACTCGTTTGCGGCAGGCTGCTAAAGACTGTGCTTTTGGGGGGGTTGCGGATATCAAATAAGAGACGCTATCCTGAGTAGGTGCACGTCAGCCTATGTGCGGAGGAAATTGCTAGAGGAAGGGCATGGTCTAACGCTCGCCCGCACGTTAGAATTGGCCTCACAATGTGAAAACGTCGAGGAGCAGATGTCAGCCATGTCATGTACAGAGAAGGCGGAGACAGATACTGTTCGTCGTGTTACACAGAAAAGAGGGTATTATGCGAAAAGCTCGACAGATAAACCAAATGGAAAACGCGATAGGAACGAAAGGAAATGTTACAGATGTGGACACACAGACCACATGGGCAGAGATCCGAAATGCCCAGCACGCGAAGAAACGTGCCATAAGTGCAAGGGAAAGGATCATTTCTCCAAAGTATGCCGCACAAAGGGTACAAAGAAACACAGTGTGAACAATGTAGAGGAACAAAATAACTGTGCATTTGCTGTTACTGGAAATAACGTGACAGAGAGACTTACCTTTTGTGTAGGGGGAGTAAACCTGAGAATGTTAATTGATTCGGGTGCAACTAGTAATGTGATAGATGAGAATACATGGGAAGGATTAAAGTCAGAACACATTAAGTATCAGTCACATGTCCCTAAGACAGAGAGAAAGTTATTCTCTTATGCTTCTAGCCGACCACTGTCAGTTAAAGGTGTATTCACATGTGGGATTACAATATATAAGCGAACTGAGCAGGCGGAGTTCATTGTGGTTAAAGGCCACGGACAGCCGTTGCTAGGAAGGGAGACAGCCATGAAACTAAAAATAGGCGCAGGTGTCTGAGCTGTGGTAGATGTAAGACAGCTACTAGAACAGCGGTATCCAAAGGTGTTCCAGGGAGTAGGAAGGCTGAACACAAAACAGATCAGTTTGTATGTCGACCCACAAGTGAAGCCTGTGGCCCAGCCACTCAGGCGTATACCATTCAACTTAAGGGGGGCAGTAGAGGCCAAAATAAAACAATTGAGGGACATGGACATTATCGAACCTGTAACTGGTCCCACCCCATGGGTAAATCCTGTGGTTATTGTACCAAAAGCGGATAAGGATGTAAGGTTATGCCTAGACATGAGACGAGCAAACCAGGCAATAGTGAGGGAACGATATCCAATCCCTACCGTTGATGAGATACTCCAAGGTATGAACGGCTCAACGGTGTTTAGTAAGCTAGACCTGAAATGGGGTTATTGTAATGTATATACCTTTAAGGGGGGGAACTATGTTTTACAGCTCATGTATACTGCAGTACCGGCAGTGACCACACCTGTATATAACACTGAGTAGTAATCTGTACAGATCAGTTGCAGTGTGAGCCACGTTGAGTAAACACCTGTTGTACCGTTCTCTGCAGTCTGTGTCTCATTATACACGGACGCAACATTGGCGACGAGGCAGGTTCGAACCTACCTGCAACTCTGCATCACCTCCCGGGGATTCGTTCCTGGAGATCAGTGGATTGGAGGTCAAGGCCAGAGACTCGGGCGTCGACCACGGGCAACCGCCCAGTCATCCAGCAGAGACTCGAGAATTGCGGGGGAGGCTGTCGAAAGCCAGGCTTGGCTTTCCAGTCGAGGTGGTCCAGCGAAACGGGCTGGCAACAGGTAGTGCGCAGACCCTTCCCGAACAGCGGCGTGCGAGACCCCGACCGAGCGGCAAAGCAAAGGGCCGAGCAGCGTCGATGGGGGAGAGAGAGAGAGGGCAGAGCGCACAGGGCGCAGCCGGTGTTCAGGGGCTGAGCAGCGTAGGAGAGAGGGAGAGAGAGACGCGCAGAAACCCGCGAGGCGCCGCCATTGTCACGAGGACAGCCGAGAGCGGCGTTGGCAGCAGCGCAGGAGAAGCGCGCGAAACCTACAGTGCGCCGCCATTGACACGAGAACCGCCGGGAGCGGCGTCGGTAGCAGCGGGGGAGGAAGGAAAGCGCGGGAGACGCCATTTTAAGTCATTGGGAGACGCCATTTTAAACCACACCCAAAATGCCGAAGAGTGGCAGTATCACCGCATTTGACAATGAAGTTGAAGATTGGACTACATATGTCGAACGAATAGAGGTGTACTGCAAGGCAAATGGGGTGTCAGATGACAAGAAAGCGTTGGTATTGTTAAATTTAATGGGTGTAAAGACGTATGGTTATTTACGAAATCTAGTAACCCCAACGAAGCCAATGGAAAAGAGTTTTGAAGACATAGTAACGATACTAAAGGAAGATTTAAACCCCACACCGCTGCTGATAGCAGAAAGATTCAAGTTTCATAAACGGAACCAGCATAAGGATGAAAGCAATGCTGATTATTTAACAGAACTGCGCAAACTATCGAAACACTGCCAGTTTGGAGCGGGACTGGCAGATACCTTAAGGGACAAGTTTGTGTGTGGGCTTCAAAGTGAAGGAACCCAGAAACGGCTTTTATCTGAAAAGGACCTTACGCTGGAAAAGGCTTTCAGCATTGCGGTATCATATGAAGCAGCAGCACGGGGCGCTGCAGAGATACAACAGAGACCGCAAGAATATGGCACAAACGAAATGTCATATGGAACAGAGAAGTGCTATCGCTGCGCCAGAACAACACACGACCAGAATGATTGCTGGTTCAAAGACAAAGTGTGCAGACAGTGTGGAAAAGTAGGACACATAGCACGAGTCTGCAGGTCGGGAAAGAAAACCAGCAATAAGAAACCGACCAAAGGAAAGTACAAGAAGGTACATAAGATAACGGAGAATAGTTCAGATGAACAAAAGAGTGATAACGACTCCGAAAGCAGGGAACTGAGTTGTCTGAAACTACATAATGTGATCACAATGGAGGATCACCGAACCATTTGGGTCACTCTCAAGATAGCAGGAGTCCAGGTAAAGATGGAATTGGACACAGGATCAGCCCTAACAGTCATAAACCGACGGGACTACGAGCGGCTATTCTCACACATACCCTTGAGAGACACAAAACTTATTTTGAAGACGTACACGGGGCAAAAAGTCTACACCAAAGGAAAAATAAGGGTGACCGTTATATATAACTGTGTGGGGGACTACGGTCTCCCGCGTAAAGAAATAGGCAACACAGCGAGCTACAAGAAATAGGTCTTTACTCCAACTCTCACAATACAGTACTGAATTCGTAAAGCCCGCGAACCTGTGATGACTCACGGATTGGTCACCTGCTGGAACCTGATTGGTTTTCCTTCTCTCAGCAGCAGGCAAGTCTGAACATGCCTTATTCCTCTCAGCTTGCAACTGTCTTGCGGGGGGAGGGGAATACAGCAGTTAAAAAGGGATTATACAGCCACATACGCACCCCCCAGAATCCTCTTTAACTGTAAAAGTCAGTCTCTGCGGAGGTTTGACCAAGCGGCCGTAGCAGCTGTAGTAGCCATCTGGCGTGTGAGGAGGGCTGTCTGGGAGGTCGGCCAGTTGGTTCGTCGGCTGGTCTGGCGGCTGGTCTGCCGGTGGGCTGGCTGGACGGGCTGCCGGCGAAGTTGGGGCGGCAGCCGGGAAGTAAGGTTCTGGCATGTCTTGGTCCTCTTGTGGGGCCGCCGCCAACGCGGGAGGTCTGCCCCGCCGTGGGGGAAGAGCTGGCCAAAATCGGAAGCTGAGGTCCAGGTGCGCCGGTTTGAGGCGGTCTACTGAAATAAGGTCCGGCTTCCCGCCGACGTCGATAAGAAAAGCTTTGTCCCCCGTCTCCAATACTGGGAAGGGGCCAGTGTATGGTGCCTGCAGTGGGCCTCTGCGCGCGTCCCGGCGCACGAAGACGAACTCCGCATGTCGTAAGTCTCGAGGCACGTAGGACGGCTGCGGGCCGTGTTGCGAAGTGGGCACTGGACGGAATTGCTGGGCCGCGTCCTGGTGCAGGGAAAGCTGTCTGGCGGCCGACCACGGCTCCGTTGTCAGGGGGAGGAAGTCGCCTGGTACTCTGAGCGGTTGGCCGCAGACCATCTCGGCCGCGGAGGCGCGGAGGTCCTTCACCAAGTGGGAGGTGAACTGGGGGCCTCTGTCCGAGGATATGTCGGTCAGCACGCCGAACCGGGCCACACATGTCGAGACGAATGCTCGCGTGACGTCGGTCGTGGTGGTGGAGGCGAGGGGAATCGACTCGGGCCATCTGGTGGTGCGGTCGACGATCGTGAGCAGGTGTGTCAAACCATGCGACGGCGGCAAGGGGCCTACTAGATCGACGTGGACATGGTCGAAACGCCTCTCGGGCACCGGGAAACACTCCAATGGCGCCTTGGTGTGCTGTTGGACCTTAGCGCGCTGACACGCCACGCATGTGTTGGTCCAGTCTCTCACATCCTTGTGGAGTCCAGGCCAGACGAACTTGGCAGACATGAGTTTCTGAGATGCACGCATCCCTGGATGTGAGAGGCCGTGGGTGATGTTGAAAACTCGCTTGCGCCAGGCGGATGGGACGACCGGCCTAGGTGAGGGAACTGAGACGTCGCACAGGAGGGTTGTGCCTGCTGCGTGGAAGTGGATGTCGGCCAGAGTGAGGCTGGTGGTTGACGTCCTGAGGGCCTGGATCTCCGCGTCGGCGGCCTGGTCTCTCGCCATGCTGGCGTAGTCGACGCCCAGGTGCACTGCGTGGAGTGAGGGTCTTGAGAGGCAGTCGGCCACCAAATTGTCCTTGCCGGCAACGTGGCGGATGTCCATGGTGAACTCCGAGATGAAGTTGAGTTGGCGCTGTTGGCGCGCGGACCAGGGTTCGGTTACTTTGGCCATGGCGAAAGTGAGCGGCTTGTGGTCCACGAATGCAGTGAACGGCCGGCCTTCCAGGAGGAAACGGAAGTGCCGGATTGCCAGAAACAGGGCCAGGAGCTCTCTGTTGAATGTGCTGTAGGTCTGCTCGTTCTTGCGCAGCTGTCGGCTGAAAAATGCCAGTGGCTGCCACGCGCCTTCGACCCACTGTTGCTGGACGGCGCCAACGGCGTGATCCGAGGCATCCGTGGTGAGGGCGGTCTTGGCGCCCGGGATGGGGTGGGCCAGTAGTGTGGCGTTGGCCAAGGCGCTTTTGGTCTGGTGGAAGGCTGCCGCCATCTCGCTGGACCAGGTGAGTTGCTCTTTGCCCGTTTTGCCCCTGGTGGCTTCGTAGAGGGGGCGCATGAGTGAGGCGGCCTTGGGCACGAAACGGTGATAGAAATTGACCATCCCCCAAAATTCCTGCAGCGCCTTGACCGAGGTGGGCTGGGGAAAGTCCGCCACCGCCTGCACCTTGGAAGGTAGGGGAATGGCTCCCCTTGGCGAGATTCTGTGGCCGAGAAAGTCAATTGGGGCTGCTCCGAACTGGCATTTGGCCCGGTTGACGATTAGCCCGTGTTGGCTGAGGCGCTGGAAAAGAGAGCGCAAATGCGCGATGTGCTCGGCCTTGCTGGTGCTGGCCACGAGGCTATCGCCCAGATAGACGAACAGGAAGCTCAGGTCCTGTAGGACGGAGTCCATGAGCCGTTGGAAGGCCTGTGCGGCGTTCTTGAGGCCGAAGGGCATGCGCAGGAACTCGAACAGTCCGAAGGGGGTGATGACCGCCATCTTCTGGACGTCTGCGTGGTGGACGGGGACCTGATGGTAGCCGCGATGCAGGTCGACCTTGGAAAAGACCGACTTTCCTGCTAGGTGTGCCGAGAAGTCTTGGATGTGCGTAATGGGGTATCTATCGGGCGTGGTGGCGTCGTTGAGCCGTCTGTAGTTGCCGCAGGGGCGCCAGCCACCGCCCGGCTTGGGCACAATGTGGAGGGGGGACGACCAGGAGCTGTTGGAGCGGCGGATGATGCCCAGTTTCTCTATCGTGGCGAATTCTTCCTTGGCCACCGCCATCTTGGCTGGGTCCAGGCGTCTGGCTCGGGCGAACACTGGTGGTCCCGTAGTGGCGATGTGGTGCTCGACACCATGCTTGGCTGCCGCGGCTGAGAAGGTCGGTTGTGAGCCTCGGGAAATCTGCGAGTAGGCGGGCGTAGTCGTCATGCGCCGGGGCGGAGCAGGACCCGACGAGGGCCGGGCTGTTGCTCTGCTGGCACGCCAGTGAAGCGAAAGTTGCTGCGTCGATCAGGCGCCTGCTGCGGACGTCGACCAGGAGTCCGTGGGCGCAAAGAAAATCGGCGCCCAGCAAGGGATGTGCCACCGAGGCCGTCACGAAATCCCACGTAAATCGCTGGCCATTGAAACAAACCTCGGCCTGTCGCTTTCCGAAAGTAGCGATGGCTGCGCCATTTGCCGCCACGAGGGGTGGGCCGCTGCGGCCTGCCTGGATGTCAAGCTGGGAGGCAGGAATTATGCTGCATTGGGCTCCGTTGTCACAAAGGAATCTGCGCCCTGAAAGGGAGTCGGTTATGTACAGCAGTTTACCTGCGGTGCCGATGGCCATCGTGGCGGCGGGGGTGCGGTCGAGCGGGCCTAGGCGGCGGCGCGGGGCTGGTGCGTTGGGCCGGGCGGCCATCTTGGTTTGATCGAAAGAGCAGGGTGCTCTGCAGCGTTGGGCCTTGTGGCTGAAACGCGCGTGGTAGTAGCATAATTCTGCGGCCTGGCGTGGCGGCGCGCGCTCGGTGGTGTCGGGGAGCCTCGCGGCTGCATAGCCGAGTTGGGCGACGGCGAAGACTTTGTCCGCGGCGGCTGCCAGTTGTACGCAGTCCGTGATCAGGGACCCCGCGAGGGCAGTCTGTACCTGCTGAGGAAGCAGGCTGAGGAAAAGGGCCCGAAACAAGAAGCACTGCGGATCAGAGCCCAGGAGTGCAAGCATTCGGCTCATCAACTGGGTCGGGGTAGAGTCGCCGAGGCCTGGTAGTGAGAGAAGCCTGCGGGCCCTCTCCTCACTGGACAGGCCATAAGCCTGCAGCAAGCGGCCCTTAATGGTTGAGTACTTGCCGGTCTGTGGTGGGTTCCCCAGCAGGTCGAGCATTTCGGCGGTGGTGGAGCTTGCTAGTGCTGAGACTACGTGGAGGTACCTTTCTTCATCATCTTGAACCCTGCGAAGGGGGAATTGCGCCTCCGTGTGCGCGAACCAAGCTGGTGCTTGGTGTTCCCAGAAGGTGGGAAGCTTCAAGGATACGGCGCCGGCCGACATCGGCTGCTGCTGGTTGCCGTCGGGTCGTTGCTGGCCTCTGTAGGGCTGCGTGAGTCGGGGGCTTCGGCCGCCGATATTCGGGGTCACCAATGTGGGGGACTACGGTCTCCCGCATAATGAAATAGGCAACACAGCGAGCTACAAGAAATAGGTCTTTACTCCAACTCTCACAATACAGTGCTGAATTCGTAAAGCCCGCGAACCTGTGATGACCCACGGATTGGCCACCTGCTGGAACCTGATTGGTTTTCCTTCTCTCAGCAGCAGGCAAGTCTGAACATGCCTTATTCCTCTCAGCTTGCAACTGTCTTGCGGGGGGAGGGGAATACAGCAGTTAAAAGGGGATTATACAGGTTTATCTACATACACACAGTGTTTCCCACAACGGTAAGGAAACACCAAAACTAGACCTGTATGTATTGCAAGATGGAGGACCACCATTACTGGGACGTGAATGGATCCGGAAAATACAACTGGATTGACATTCCATACAGGCACTGACTGTGGCTGACAAAAAGGATGACGACGTCACACCTGGGCGACTGTCAAAGATCCTAACTGACGCGAAAGAAGTGTTCCAGCAAGGACTCGGAACACTAAAAGGCATGACAGCGATGATTAAAATTGAAAAAAACGCTAGCTCAAAATTTTTAAGGCCAGACCGGTTGCTTAGCGATCCGCCCAGCCATCGAAGCAGAGCTGAAGAGTCTGGAACGTTCAGGTGTACTGTCCAAGGTAGACTGGAGAAAGTGAGCTACACCCATCATCCCTGTGATGAAAAAGTCATTGAGCAGCACGCCTGGGGAACCAAGGAAGGTTCGCATCTGTGGGGAATTTAAGGTAACAGTGAACCCGGTCCTTCACACCGTACCATATCCACTTCCGCGGATTGAAGATATTTTCGCCTCGCTATCTGGAGGGAAACGCTTCACTAAGATTGATCTGGCGCAGGCGTATCTGCAAATGGAGGTAGAAGAAGCATCAAAAAAATACCTCACAATCAACACCCATAAAGGTCTCTACCAATACAACTGGCTGGTATTCGGGGTAGCATCAGCTCCGGCTATTTGGCAGAGGGCAATGGAACAAGTCCTGCAAGGGATCCCAGGGACCCAGTGTTATTTGGACGACATCCTGGTCACGGGCGAAAATGACAGTGATCACCTTGCCAACCTGGAGCAGGTGCTCACTAGATTGCAGGAATATGGGCTCCGAGCTAACCGCCCCAAAAGCGAGTTTTTTAGAAAACAGATCTCGTATTGTGGCCACGTTATCGATAAAGAGGGGTTACATAAGTCCCCAGAGAAGATTGAGGCAGTAGTCAAGGCTCCAGCACCGGAAAATGTGTCACAACTGAGGTCGTTCCTCGGGCTGGTAAACTACTACCATAAGTTCTTGCCAAATTTGTCTACAATACTACACCCACTGAACACCCTACTGCAAACTGGGGTGCCATGGAAGTGGAGTGACGAATGTAGACGAGCTTTCCAGAAGAGCAAAACACTAATCACATCGAAAGAGATATTGGCCAATTACAACCCAGCATTACCAATTTGGTTGGCATGTGATGTGTCACCCTACGGCATTGGAGCGGTGCTGTCGCACAAATTCTCGGATGGCTCAGAGAGGCCAATAGCCTCTGCGTCACGATCACTAACCTCAGCCGAGCGTAACTACGCCCCGATTGACAGGGAGGCCCTCAGCCTAGTGTGAGGAGTGAAAAAGTTCAATCACTATCTGCACGGACAGAAATTCACCTTGCTGACTGATCACCAGCCTCCTGTCTCCATTTTTAATCTGAAGAAGGGCGTTCCGGTGTTGACTGCACAACGACTGCAAAGATGGTCACTTTTTCTAGGGGCGCACCACTATGAGATTGAATATAAGGGCACGAAACAGCATGGAAATGCTGATGGGCTATCATGCCTGCCACTGCCTACTGCGGAGGAAGCACCAGCAGTGGATCCTGTCAAAATATTCCATTCGACTACAGTTGAATACCTACCGGTAACTAACGCTTGTATCGAAAAGGAAACCCGAAATGACCTGACACTGTCTCGGATATATGATTTGAAGGTGAAGGGATGGCCAGCACATGGCGACTCACTGTTGCCAGCATTCTCGACAAGGAGAGAACAGCTGTCAGTGTGCCGGGGGACCTTGATGTGTGGATCCCGAGTGGTAATTCCACCCAAGTTAAGGGATAGAGTGCTCAATGAGCTTCATGAGGGTCATCTGGGAGGGGTAAAAATGAAAAGCCTAGCCAGGGCTTATGTGTGGTGGCCGGGAATCGATAAACAAATCGAGGACCTGAACAAGAGCTGCTCAGGATGCCAGAATGTCCAAAATGCACCACCACAGGCCCCTCTACACCCATGGGAGTGGCCCTAATCTCCATGGCAATGGGTGCATATTGATTTTGCTGGTCCATTCATGGACTCAATGTTTCTAATAGCCGTGGATGCGCACTCGAAATGGCCTGAGGTCATCAAAATGTCCTCCACCACCACGGAGAATACTATTGCAGTCCTACGGACCATTTTTGCCAGGAATGGCTTGCCAGAACAGATTTGCTCCGACAACGGACCACAGTTTGTGTCCGAAGAGTTCCGGAGGTTCTTGAAAAAGAATGGGGTAAGGCATTACACATCCGCCCCGTATCATCCAGCCACAAATGGATTGGCTGAGAGGTTCGTACAATCCTTTAAGAAGGCAATAAAGGCTATGTACAATGAAACATTCCGCTGCAGCACAAGGTGGACAATTTCCTGTTCGCCTACCGGAATGCGACACATGCAGTCACCAACCAGGCCCCAGCCATGATGTTCTTTAACCAAAGGTTAAGATCTCGCCTGGATTTGCTCAGACCAAACATACGAAGAGATGTTGAGAGTAAGCAATTCCAGCACATCCATGAGAAGCCAACAAGGATCTTCAATGTAGGGCAACCAGTCTTGGCCCGCGACTACCGAACAGAAAAATGGCAGCCAGGAACGATATGCACACGGCAGGGGCCACTAATGTACACAGTGGACATTGGGGAGAGCATCGTGAGACGCCATGCTGACCAGATCCTAGAGTCACAGGAATAAGTCAACCCCATGCCTCGCCCATACGTATCTGGTGATGAACCCGACGTACAGTTCGCATCTACCCCAGAAACAGTAGCGTCGGAAGCTGATGAACCAACCGACGACAGGGGGCCAGAATCGCCTCCGCACCAAGAGCAAGACACTCGGGAAAGGTGCTATCCAGAAAGGATCAGGAAGCCTCCCCAAAGACTGAATATATAAATAGACTATTTTCAACTAATGTTGCATGTTAAAAGTGTTAATTGTAATTAGTTTGATATTTAATTGTCAAATGAGTGTTATGGTACTGTTAATCTAAAAGGGGAGGAATTGTAATGTATGTACCTTTAAGGGGGGGAACTATGTTTTACAGCTCATGTATACTGCAGTACCGGCAGTGACCACACCTGTATATAACACTGAGTAGTAATCTGTACAGATCAGTTCCACTGTGAGCCACGTTGAGTAAACACCTGTTGTACCGTTTCTCCTGCAGTCTGTGTCTCATTATACACGGACACAACATCTTCTGCTGCGAGGCAAAGTGCTTGATTGGCTAGGCTAAGCAAATCTGGCCAAGATGAATGTGTTCCTTGCATCCTGGGCAGCAATGTTCTCGCATACTGCTGCCGCTGGTGGATGGGCCTCTGCAAGATGTTCATTTTTGCTCTCCTCCTCCTCTTCCTCCTCCTCATCTGAGGAGGATATGTGAGGAGCCACTTGGTCCTCAGGAATCTGCAAGCCACGATGCTGTGCCATGTTGTGAAGTGCACAGCAAACCACGATGATTCTGGAGACCCTATCTGCTGAGTACTTCAGGGCTACACCTGATCTATCCAGGCATCTGAAGCGCATCTTCATCAAACTGATGGTTTGCTTGATTATGGTTCTGGTGGATATGTGGCTGGAGTTGTACCTCTCCTCAGCTTCGTTGGATGGGCTCCTCAACTGTGTCATTAGCCACGTTTTCAGGGGATAGCCCTTGTCTCCAAGTAGCCATCCATTAAGTTGGTCTGGTGGACTGAATAGCGGAGGCACACTAGACTAGCGCAGTATGAAGGAGTCATCACAACTGCCAGGGTACTTGGCAAAAACATGCAAAATTTCCTTCTTGTGGTCACACACCAGCTGAACGTTAAGGGAGTGGAAGCCCTTGCGGTTGACAAAAATACCTGGATTGCGATGGGGTGCCTTAAGGGCCACATGTGTGCAGTCAATGATGCCCTGCACCCTTGGAAAGCCTGCCAGATGAGCTAATCCAACCGCACGCACCGTGACACTTGCTTGATCCCTGGTGAAATGGATGTGATTGTGCGCGATGGCAAAGAGGGCGTCGGTTACCTGCGTGATGCAACTCTGTGCGGCCGCCTGGGAAATGCCGCTCATGTCTGCTGCTGATCCCTGGAATGAGGCTGAGGCAAAACAGTTGAGTGCGGTGGTGACTTTGATGGCCACTGGTAAGGGTTGTCCACCTGGTCCTCTGGGCTGCAGGTCTTGTTGCAGCATTGCACAGATGTCACCCACTACCTCTCGCGAATGTCGGAGCTGCCTTTGGCACTGCTGCTCAGACATGTTGAGGTAGTTGACACTGTGTCTGTAGACCCTGTTTGGGGGGTATCTCCTGCGCCGACGGGCTTCCATGCGCTGGCCCCTTCCGGCCTGTGCAGCTTCAGGTGTGTGAGCAGCAGCCTGGCGCTCCTGCTGCTGCTGCTGCTGTTGGTGCTGCTGTTGTTCCTGGTTCTGCCGGTGCCGCGGTTGGTCTTTGTCCTCATCTAATGTCTAGAAGGGAAGGAAATAAATGGCTCCCATGCTTCTGGTACATGCCTCAGTTGAGGAAGCGCTGAGGGGAGGTGGCGAGAGGGGTTTCCCAGGAGGTCACACTGGAGATGGGTGTCAGGCTCCAAACTTCCACAGCTGTAGTTATGCCTTCTAAAAGTTCCCCCAGATCTGAAACAACAAAGTCCTGCCACCTGCAAATGATGGCTGATCAAATCTCCTATTTAATGGTTGACCTGCAGCTGATAGTCAGCAATCCAATTGTGCTCCAGCCAGGTTTCACTGTCGTGTTTCAGAACAGGCGTGCTTCACGTGGGAAAAGGGTTAAAATCACAAAGGCCTTTCAAAATGCCATTTTAGAGGCAATTTAGTGCTTGTTAAGAGCCTTAACGGGTTATCCCACATCTTGCATGTGGGACGGAATGGGACCATTAGACAAGATTTAATGAAAATTGCTTGGAGGCGGGATGGATGCGGGGTTGTCTATCCCTTAACTTGGGTGGAATTACCACTCGGGATCCACACATCAAGGTCCCCCGGCACACTGACAGCTGTTCTCTCCTTGGCGAGAATGCTGGCAACAGTGAGTCGCCATGTGCTGGCCATCCCTTCACCGTCAAATCATATACCCGAGACAGTGTCGGGTCATTTCGGGTTTCCTTTTCGATACAAGCGTTAGTTACTGGTAGGTATTCAACTATAGTCGAATGGAATATTTTGACAGGATCCACTGCTGGTGCTTCCTCTGCAGGAGGCAGTGGCAGGCGTGATAGCCCATCAGCATTTCCATGCTGTTTCGTGCCCTTATATTCAATCTCATAGTGGTGCACCCCTAGAAAAAGTGACCATCTTTGTAGTTATTGCGCAGTCATCACCGGAACGCCCTTCTTTGGATTAAAAATGGAGACAAGACACTGGTGATCAGTCAGCAAGGTGAATTTCTGCCCGTGCAGATAGTGATTGAACTTTTTCACTCCCCACACTAGGCTGAGGGCCTCCCTGTCAATCTGGGCGTAGTTACGCTCGGCTGAGGTTAGTGATCGTGACGCAAAGGCTATTGGCCTCTCTGAGCCGTCCAAGAATTTGTGCGAAAGCACCGCTCCAATGCCGTAGGGTGACGCATCACATGCCAACCGAATTGGTAATGCTGGGTTGTAATGGGCCAATACCTCTTTCGATTTGATTAGTGTTTTGCTCTTCTGGAAAGCTCGTCTACATTCGTCACTCCACTTCCATGGCACCCCAGTTTGCAGTAGGGTGTTCAGTGGGTGTAGTATTGTAGACAAATTTGGCAAGAACTTATGGTAGTAGTTTACCAGCCCGAGGAACGACCTCAGTTGAGACACATTTTCCGGTGCTGGAGCCTTGACTACTGCCTCAATCTTCTCTGGGGACTTATGTAACCTCTCTTTATCGACAACGTGGCCACAATACGAGATCTGTTTTCTAAAAAACTCGCATTTGGGGCGGTTAGCTCGGAGCCCATATTCCTGCAATCTAGTGAGCACCTGCTCCAGGTTGGCAAGGTGATCACTGTCATTTTCGCCCATGACCAGGATGTCGTCCAAATAACACTGGGTCCCTGGGATCCCTTGCAGGACTTGTTCCATTGCCCTCTGCCAAATAGCCGGAGCTGATGCTACCCCGAATACCAGCCGGTTGTATTGGTCGAGACCTTTTTGGGTGTTGATTGTGAGGTATTTTTTTGATGCTTCTTCTACCTCCATTTGCAGATACGCCTGGGCCAGATCAATCTTAGTGAAGCGTTTCCCTCCAGATAGCGAGCGAAAATATCTTCAATCCGCGGAAGTGGATATTGTACGGTGTGAAGGATCGGGTTCACTGTTACCTTAAAGTCCCCACAGATGCGAACCTTCCTTGGTTCCCCAGGCGTGCTGCTCAACGACTTTTTCATCACAGGGACGATGGGTGTAGCCCACTCGCTCCAGTCTACCTTGGACAGTACACCTGAATGTTCCAGACTCTCCAGCTCTGCTTCGATGGCTGGGCGGATCGTATACGGTACCGGTCTGGCCTTAAAAAGTTTTGGGCTTGCGTTTTCTTCAATTTTAATCGTCGCTGTCATGCCTTTTAGTGTTCCGAGTCCTTGCTGGAACACTTCTTTCGCGTCAGTTAGGATCTTTGACAGTCGCCCAGGTGTGACGTCGTCATCCTTTTTGTCAGCCACAGTCAGTGCCTGTATGGAATGCCAATCCAGTTGTATTTTCCGGATCCATTCACGTCCCAGTAATGGAGGTCCTCCATCTTGCAATACATACAGGTCTAGTTTTGGTGTTTCCTTACCGGTATATATAACGGTCACCCTTATTTTTCCTTTGGGGCAGACTTTTTGCCCCGTGTACGTCTTCAAAATAATTTTTGTGTCTCTCAAGGGTATGTGTGAGAATAGCCGCTCATAGTCCCGTCGGTTTATGACTGTTAGGGCTGATCCTGTGTCCAATTCCATCTTTACCTGGACTCCTGCTATCTTGAGAGTGACCCAAATGGTTCGGTTATCCTCCGTTGTGATCACATTATGTAGTTTCAGACAACTCAGTTCCCTGCTTTCGGAGTCGTTATCACTCTTGTGTTCATCTGAACTATCCTCCGTTATCTTATGTACCTTCTTGTACTTTCCTTTGGTCGGTTTCTTATTGCTGGTTTTCTTTCCCGACCTGCAGACTCGTGCTATGTGTCCTACTTTTCCACATTGTCTGCACGCTTTGTCTTTGAACCAGCAATCATTCTGGTCGTGTGTTGTTCTGGCGCAGCGATAGCACTTCTCTGTTCCATATGACATTTCGTTTGTGCCATATTCTTGCGGTCTCTGTTGTATCTCTGCAGCGCCCCGTGCTGCTGCTTCATATGATACCGCAGTGCTGAAAGCCTTTTCCAGCGTAAGGTCCTTTTCAGATAAAAGCCGTTTCTGGGTTCCTTCACTTTGAAGCCCACACACAAACTTGTCCCTTAAGGTATCTGCCAGTCCCGCTCCAAACTGGCAGTGTTTCGATAGTTTGTGCAGTTCTGTTAAATAATGAGCATTGCTTTCATCCTTATGCTGGTTCCGTTTGTGAAAATTGAATCTTTCTGCTATCAGCAGCGGTGTGGGGTTTAAATGTTCCTTTAGTATCATTACTATGTCATCAAAACTCTTCTCCATTGGCTTCGTTGGGGTTACTAGATTTTGAAATAACCCATACGTCTTTGCACCCATTAAAATTAACAATAGCGACGCTTTCTTGTCATCTGACACCTCATTTGCCTTGCAGTGTACCTCTATTCGATTGACATATGTAGTCCAATCTTCGACTTCATTGTCAAATGCGGTGATCCTGCCACTCTTCGGCATTTTGGGTGTGGTTTAAAATGGCGTCTCCCAATGACTTAAAATGGCATCTCCCGCGCTTTCCTTCCTCCCCCGCTGCTGCCAACGCCGCTCCCGGCGGTTCTCGTGTCAATGGCGGTGCCCTGTAGGTTTTGCGCGCTTCTCCTGCGCTGCTGCCAACGCCGCTCTCAGCGGTCCTCGTGGCAATGGCGGCGCCTCGCGGATTTCTGTGCATCTCTCTCTCCCTCTCTCCGACGCTGCTCGGCCCCTGAACACCGGCTGCGCCCTGTGCGCTCTGCCCTCTCTCGCTCTCCCCCGTCGACGCTGCTCGGACCTTTGCTGTGCCGCTCGGTCGGGCTCTAGCCCGCCGCTGTCCGGGAAGGGTCTGCGCACTACCTGTTGCCAGCCCGTTTCGCTGGACCACCTCAACTGGAAAGCCAAGCCTGGCTCTCGACAGCCTGCCCCGCAATTCTCGAGTCTCTGCTGGATGACTGGGCGGTTGCCCGTGGTCGATGCCCGAGTCTCTGGCCTTGATCTCCAATCCACTGATCTCCAGGAATGAATGTGATGCAGCGTCGCAGGTAGGTTCGAACTTGCCTTGTCGCCAATGTTGTGTCCGTGTATAATAAGACACAGACTGCAGGAGAAATGGTACAACTGGTGTTTACTCAACGTGGCTCACAGTGGAACTGATCTGTACAGATTACGACTCAGTGTTATATACAGGTGTGGTCACTGCCGGTACTGCAGTATACTTGAGCTGTAAAACATAGTTCCCCCCTTAAAGGTATATACATTACAGAAGTCCCATTCGCGAAATGACACACGCCACAACTACAGCAGTAGCCATCAGATTGTTTTATTTACAGTAATCATCTGATGGCTTTTTAACATAAAACATCAAATTTCTCCCAAGTGACTACCCTTGTGACGATTTGTGCAGTATCTTTCTCTTACGCGTGCTCCTACGTGGTGCTTCCCCTGTGGCTTCAGCAGATGTGGAGGCCCCTTGCTCACTTTCTTTCTGCTCCTGTCTCGACACCTTTGGCGAGCGTCCTCTGGGGTTACGAACCTGTGAGGGCTTGTCAACAGTCTGCTGCTCCTGCAGCTGTGCAGGGGTAGAGACACCGATCTCAGATGGGTGTGGACTCTGGTGGGGCTTTGACCGAGGGATCTACAGTGGCATGGAAGTGTGAGCGTTTGGAGAGGAGCCCCCACTTCCTTGATTTCTGCCACCAACTTCCATCTCATGGGTCAGGTTCCGCTCAGCGCTTGCAAGTGGCTTGAGAGCACCTTGCTGCACATCAGGGGGGCCATGGGGACCCGTATCTGCACTGGCAGTCGTACTCAGAAGGACTTCCATGAAGGTCTGGTTTTTCTGTTGAATAGATGACCATCGCTCCTCCAGAGATGTCATTCTATTCAGAACTCTCACCATGTTTTCTGCACTCCGGCGACTTATCAACTCCATGGAGGTTGCCATCCTTTCCATGGTGATGCGTTCATGCGCCAATGACTCCACAGGGGCTCTGCTCATGTTAGCAATGGACTCCTCCATTCACTCCACACTCGCAGTGACCCTGGAGACAAAACCTGCCAGAGACTCCTGCATCTGTTCCTGGAGTTCCAGCACTGGTGATCTTGTGGATGGACCCAGAGGCAGAGGGTCAACATGCAGCTGAGCCGAGCTGGCAGAGTCCTGCACCCTCCGACTAGGACTTTACACTGCTGTCCCTGTCTCCACAATCTGCTGATGCTCACTTGTGAGCTGTGATATACCAGGTAACAACAGTACTCTATGTCCCGAAGGTCCCACCGAGGTGTGAGTGTCTGCGCTGGTGCTGGGTGCGCTGAATTCTGGTGATGCTGTGCCCTCAGAGGTTGCAGCTTCCTCTGAGGAGTTTGGATGATCAGGCTCTTCCTCCTGGCTAGTGGTGACGGGTGCTTGCGATGATCCTGTGGGGGAGTAAAGGAAAGAGTCAGAGACGTGATGCCAAGGTTAGATGCACATTGCATATTGCAGATATCATCTGTTAGAGCTTCAGAATCATTATCAGCGACTCATGCAATGTCATTGAGAGAGATGGAAAACTATTCTGTCACCAGCTTGCCATGATGCACATGACTGTCCATCCCCCACTTGCACATCGTACTCCACTCCCACGATCTCCAGGACTGCCTCCTTCCAGGGGGTGAGGTGGACTACTGAGGGTGGCCCTTCTCCTGTCCTCGCTCTTTCTCTCTTATTGTGAGCTCTCTTTTCCTGCAATGAGGGAGACAAGTGGAGAATGAAGGAGTGAGTGTAGAGAATCCATAGCATAGATGCTTAGAAGGAGACAAAGATGGAGTGAGGTGGCAAGACCAAGGGCCCTCCCTGTGTGTTGTCAGTTGTTTTCATAGCATCACAGTGATAGGGATTGTGAGGGCTCCATAGTCGAATAGTTAGATGAATCTGACCATAGAGAGAGAGGTAATGGGTAAGGGTGCAGGGATGTCAGTGTCAAGTGGGATGTGGAGGTAGAGATTGCTAAAGCTGAGTGCTGATGAGGAAAGGCAATGGGTATCAGATTGAGGGTGATGGGAAATTCATGCTCACTTTTCCAGTGCGCAGAAGGTCATGAAATATCTTCCTGCACTGAATCCAGGTTCTGCGGGTTACTGACAATGAGTTGACCTCCTCTACCACCTGGATCCACACAGCCTTGGTCTGCTGGGGAGGCTTCTTCCTCCCTGAAGAAGGGAAGAGCACCTCTTTCTGTGCTCTTGCTCCCTCTACTAAAGCCTGCAGGGCAAAGTCATCGAACCTGGGAGCAGACCTAGGTCTCTGGCTGGCCATTCTTCCTCCAGGACCCTCTCACTGCAAAGACAAAAAGTTTGACAGCCTGAAGAAGAGGCAAGGCTTGTTGTAGACCTTAACTGCAGCAACAATGATGACGTCATCGGAAGCGACTTTCAGACTGGAAAAACTCATTGGCCATGGGTTCCCACATGTTGGAAATCAATTGGCCAATTAAGTTAAAATGGCATCATTCTCCCACATCGATTTAGAATCGGGTGACTAACACGAAATGCGGATTACATGACCCCAGCCCGCCCCTGAATCAAAATCCATCGCACGGTCTCCTTTAACACTAGAGTTACTGTCTCCTTTAATACTCTGTCCCCTAGAGTTAGCATCTCCTTTGACACACACACTGACCCTAGAATTAGTGTCTCCTTTAACACATTGACCCATAGAGTTACTGTCTCCTTTACCACACACACTGACCCCTAGAGTTACTGTCTCCTTTAACACACACACTAACCCCTAGTTAGTATCTCCTTTAACACACACACTGACCCCTAGAGTTACTGTCTCCTTTAACACTCTGTCCCCTAGAGTTAGCATCTTCTTTGACACACACACTGACCCTAGAGTTAGTGTCTCCTTAACACACAGACCCCTAGAGTTACAGTCTCCTTTAACACACACACTGACCCCTAGAGTTGCTGTCTCCTTTAACACACACACTGACCCCTAGAGTTGCTGTCTCCTTTAACACACACACTGACCCCTAGAGTTACTGTCTCCTTTAACAAACACACTGACCCCAGAGTTACAGTCTCCTTTAACACACACAATGAATGTAAGGGGTGGTGTGTGTGGTCAGCTTTGCCTCTGACTCCTGAGCGGTTCAAATCGCTCCCACCCCCTTGGTTCTAGACCTGGACTTATTTGGGGGTTGTAATGAAATTGCAGCAAACAACTGAATTCGACACAAGAACTTTGGTTTTTATTTGAGACGAGAATATATACACAACACAATAATCTTATCACTCTAAAAGGGGGAACACTTTGGAATATACGAGGGGGAATGACAATAGACAAAATACTTCACCCCTCCCAATCCCACTACACTAACTAGGTTGGATTCCAGAGGACCAGGGAAATGCTCACCAAATGCAGGATCTAGTTTGTAGAGTGGGAAAAACTTGCAGATCTTCGGTTTCTTCCGAGTTGGTTTCTTTTGGTTGTGGTGGCCCAATATTACCTAGTTGTTAGTAATATTGTTGGTTGGTTGTTTCTTGGGGCCCTTGGTTGCTGCGATTCCTTCCGTTCTCCTCCTGTTGTCCTTTCGTTGATTGATTGTCCCGAGGCTGATGTGTTTCAAATGAGCTGTGCCTCTGTCTGTATGAACTGTACCTTCAAGTTCATACACCGTCCGAATAACCTTCACTGACTGTCCGTATGACTCTCTGACTGTTTCTGTGTAAAAGCAGGCCTCAATTATACCGTTTGAGGCTTTGCTTATCTGCCCGCCAAATCGTCTCTGGCCCATTGTTAATTTTGGTGGGCTCGTTAACTTTAATCGTTTTAAATTCTTTTTAGAGTTTCGACTTGGTCCCATCTATCTTTAATTGACTTAAGTTGGTGTAAACTAGTTTCGGGATTGCTTTGAAATTGGTTTAAGTGTGTGAAGTGGTTTTGGATGTTTCTCTGAGTGTTTTAAACTGTTGTTCGATTGTTTTCTCCTGCTGGGGTCAGGGTCCCTTTTGTTGATCAGTGGCATGTACTGTATTATTCATATTCTTGATGGCTCTGTAATTTTGGCGGGAACTGTCCTTCCATAAGCCTATTGTCATTATGTACGAATGCCTGAGGCAGTTCAGAACATTCCCAGACAATCTAGCCCATGCCAATACTCAAACTGTTTGTTTTACAGGGGCCCATCCCAACTCCTTTGTCGCAGCCTTCCACAGGCCTGGACATGCCTTTTAAAATAGCCAAAATCTGGGTTTTTGATTTTAAGCCCCTTTCTGGCCCAATATTCTTTTTAAGCAGTCCAAAATCTCTTCTTTTTTCTTAGTTTGGGGGAATCGGTAGAATTTTGCGAACTTTACATGAACCCTAGACTTACTGGGCTGGATTTTGATTCTGGAGGCGTGTAGGAGGCGGGACGACAACTTTCGGGGTTGCAGTCCCGCCTCCATCGAGTTGTAGCCAACCCACGTGATTTTCACTTGATTGACCTTGGTGAGCCCGCCCAGTGGGCTCAGCAGGCCAATTAAGGGCCACCCGGCAACAGGTGACATCACAGATTGACATTTCATCTGTCAAAAGCTTTTGACAGATGAAATATCAGCGTTTGACAGCTCTTTGAAGCTGTCAAACACTGACAATCTGTACACTAAGTTAATTCCTTCCTCTCAGGCTGATTTAGAGATCTCTTCAGAACAGAAAGCTGAATGCTGCAATTTTTGACAGATCGCGGCCATTCTGCTTTCTGTAGTGTATGTAACCTGTACCACCTTAAGAGACTACCTTAAGGTGATGAACTACTTTCTGATGGCTCCTGTATATTGTAGTACTGGTGGTGACCACACCGGTATATAAACCCTGTAGAGCAGTTTGTATTTCAGTTCAGCCCTGACCCTCAATTACTAAAGACCTGTTTAAGTATTCTGTTGTCTGTGTCCAGTTATTCAGCATAACTACATTTGGGAAATCACAGACTCAACAGTGGCGACGAGTCTGATCGTACCTAGCGGCAGTTTTGCATCCAAGGAAGCTTCGTCCTCAGAACGGGCGTCGAAAAGGGGCATCCGCCCTCATCATCCTGCTGAGCACCGCATCGCACGGGAGGCATCGAGAACCCGGTTTGGATTTGCTGGCCATGAAGTCCACCATCAGCAACAGGCAGTGATCATCCCTTCTACGACAGCGGCGGGCAAGCCCGATCTAGCGACACGGAGAGAAAGTCGGCCGAGTTGTCAGTGGGAGAAGGGGAGGGAAACTGAAGAAAAGGGCGGAGAACACGACCGCAGCCGGTGAAAAGGGCCGGACTGCAATTGGGCAGAGACGCGCAGCAGCCAGAAAAGCGTTAATGTCCACGAGGACCGCGGGAGCGGCGGGGAACAAGAGCAGCAGCGTCGGGGGAAATAAGAACCGCTGGGAGGCGAGAACGGCAACAGCGCGGTAATCGCCATTTTAGTCGGCGGGGGAAGAAGATAAGCACGGGAAAAGCCGCCAAGCGCAGGAAGCCACCATTTTGGAAAAATAAATAAAATAAAGGAAACTCAACAAGATGCCAAAAACGGGTAACATCACTGCTTTTGATAGCAATGTAGAAGATTGGGCCACTTATGTGGAACGCGTTGAAGTTTACTGTACAGCGAATGAGGTACCGGCGGATAAGAAAGCACTAACCATTTTAAACTCGATGGGTGCGAAGACGTACGGGTTATTAAGGCACCTTGTAACACCAGATAAACCGGTAGGAAAGAGTTTCGCTGAGATTGTTACTATCCTGCAAGAGCATTTAAACCCCACGCCGCTGCTGATAGCAGAACGATTTAAATTTTACAAAAGAATTCAGCTTAAAGAGGAAAGCAACGCTGAATTCTTAATCGAACTGCGCAAGTTATCAAAGTACTGTCAGTTCGGTACAGGACTAGCAGACACTCTGAGAGATAAGTTCGTGTGTGGGCTACTAAAGGAAAGAACCCAGAAGCGACTGCTGGAGGAAAAGGATCTTATGCTGGACAAAGCTTTCAGCATTGCAACATCGCACGAGGCAGCAGCACGAGGCACTGCGGAAATGCAGCAAAGGCCATCGGAATTCATCACCAATGAAATGGCATTGGATGCAGCAAAGTGTTATCGTTGCGGAAGGACAACGCATGATCAGAACCGGTGCTGGTTCAAAGATAAAGAATGCAGGAAATGTGGCAGACTTGGTCACATAGCGAAAGTATGCTGGTCAGGAAAGAAGACCAGCAACAAAAAGTCGCCGCAGGAGAAGTACAAGAAAGTACACAAGGTGACAGAGAACAGTTCGGATGAACAAAAGACGGATTCAGACTCCAGCAGTAAGGAACTGGGTTGTCTAAAAATACATAATGTGGGTAACACAGCAGACCACCAAACTATCTAGGTCATGCTTCGGATAGCAGGAGTCCAAGTGAAGATGGAATTGGACACTGGGTCGGCATTGACGGTCATGAATAAGCAAGAGCACAAAAGGTTATTCTCACACATTCCCCTGAGGGATACGGAGATTGTATTGAAAACATACACGGGGCAAAGAGTATACCCCATCGGAAAGATAAAGGTAAAGGTGGTCTACAATGGTAAAGAAAGTCAGGGAATGGACTTGTGTGTGTTACCTGAGGGAGGTCCACCACTACTGGGACGGGAATGGATCTGGAGAATAAGTATGGACTGGCATTCCTTACAAGCACTAACTGTAGATTCCTGTAAAGAGGACGATGTCAAACCTAAACGACTGTCCAAAATATTGGACGATGCTAAGGAGGTGTTCCAACAGGGACTGGGAACACTGAAAGGAATTACGGCAAACATCAAGGTTGAAGAACATGCAAACCCAAAATTTTTCAAAGCCAGACTGGTACCTTATGCGATACGACCTGCTGTGGAAGCAGAGCTGGAAGTGCTAGAACGTTCAGGAGTACTGTCAAAGGTGGACTGGAGCAAATGGGCCACGCCCATTGTTCCCATCATGAAGCGTTCGTTGAGCAACAAGCCGGGGGAACCTGGGAAGGTTTGCATCTGTGGCGATTTCAAGATCACTGTTAATCCGGTTCTTCACACGGTGCAATATCCGCTTCCGCGGATTGAGGATATCTTCGCTTCGCTGTCTGGCGGGAAACACATCACCAAGATAGACCTGGCGCAGGCGTACTTACAGATGGAAGTTGATGGAGCGTCACGCCAGTATCTCACGATCAACACACATAAGGGCTTATATCGGTATAATAGACTGGTTTTTGGAGTGGCATCGGCTCCAGCGATTTGGCAAAGGGCCATGGAGCAGGTATTACAGGGAATTCCAGGCACACAATGCTACCTGGACGACATTCTATTACAGGAGATGATGATAAGGAACACCTCGCGAATTTGGAGCAGGTGCTCACCAGATTGAAAGAATATGGACTCAGAGTTAATCGCCAGAAATGTGAGTTCTTTCAGAAGCAAATCTCGTACTGCGGTCACGTCATTGACCAGGAGGGGCTTCATAAGTCACCTGACAAGATCGAAGCTGTTGTGAAAGCTCCCGCTCCGGAAAATGTATCCCAGTTGAGGTCGTTCCTTGGGTTGATTAACTATTACCACAAGTTTCTTCCAAATTTATCCACGGTGTTACACCCTGTTGAAGTGCCTTACTTCTTAGCTCTGGGTAATGACTCAATACACTCTTGGATTCGTCAGACGGACAGGCCTTTTATTTCACTTGCAAGGGGAATCAGTACCTCCACTCAAGGGGTGAGGCTACTATTCCAATGATACAGCGTAAGCGTTCCATATTTATGCAGTGTAACAAACAAGTTTAATTGACATTCCTTTGTTCCTCAATCAGGATACATTTTAGATTAATCATCAGGTCTTATGACATATTGACAGAAGGATCCTGGACACATAAGTCAACCGTTAATCTATAACAGGACATGAATCGTGTAACTGGAGGTCCTCTTTAATCTTAATCATGTATTGGGATGGTATGTTTGCTTACGGTCGCAAGTTGTCAGGTCACTGGGTACTTCAAAGGAACCCATTGTTTCTCTTCTACATTCTCATTAGGTGGGCAGACATCTGTTCTTGGCTGTAATCCAAGTACGTGCAATAGCTCTAGTTACACATCGACTCTTGACCAGTGTCAAGCCTGAAAACTTTTACCCAGCAAGCACCTGAAATTAACCCCTTATAATATGTAGATTTCCTCATTCCCCCCTTTTGTCCTTTCTAAGGACAATCTATTTCGCTAAGTTTAAGAAATTCTACATCAAAGGTCTCACCCTTAATATCCTCATATTCAGACATCATTGGTACTGGAGGAGTTGGTGTTAATAAGGAAAGGACTTTTGTACACAATAATTTTAAACAACCAATCAATAAACTAATTAAAATTATTATCATCACAATTGCAATTAAGACTTCCAAAATTTGCTTTCCTAATGCTCCTCCCCATCCTGAAATCCAATCCCAAATGGACCATTATTCAGGTTGGTGTAGTTTCTTTACGACCTCCTTTATGTGGTTTACCAAATTGGTGATATTTTCTGAACTATCTGGAATATAGGTGCAACATTCGGTTTTTGTGATTGCACATGTGCCCCCTTCTTTTGCCAACAAATAGTCCAGAGCCATGCGGTTTTGTAAAGCAACAGTGCGCATAGCCACCATTTCTGCGTTTACATCACTAAGAGCATCAGCAGTATCATTGGCTATTTGTTCCAGCACTGCTGCCATGTTTATAGATTCTCTTGCTAGCTTCCCTGTTCCATACCAGGGAAATGCTATAGCAAAGAACCTTTCAGTTTCTGTAATGGCTCATTTTGCTCGTGTCCCAGGGTGGCTATCCAAAGATGAAATATGATGTATATAGGGCACTACATATCCCAAGTAACATGACCCAGTCCAATTTTGTGGTAACCAAGGGTATGCTCTATGCCCGCAGATGAAATAGGTGTTATTATAGGCTTCAAATTTGTTCCATATCTGGTGCATCATTCCTATTCCTTATTCTCCTTCCCAGGTTTTTCTATTAGTCAAATTTTGTACTGTGGACAGGTTCCACCGTCCCCAATAGGGCCATTCGACTGCACCCGGTGGTTTAGTAGTAGTTTTAGTCAAAGTGTAATTACATTTGCACTCACTCCATCCAACCATCAATCCTTCTCCGTTGTCGTTTACCAGACAGACTTCTCCTTTTGTATTATTTATGGTTCCCATTGACGTCACTAATAGACTCTCTGGATTCCTTTGATTATCATATTGGGGATGAAACCATCCTTCGAATTTCGTTAGGTTATATCCTGCTCCCTTCCACTCATCTTCTAGTTGTTCTGGATTCAAACTATTTTGGGACACTGTACCAGGGGCATCCTCATTGTTCCAGGTAGTATTAGATTGTAATAACCACCCTACCATCTCCTCCATTCCAAAGGGAATGGGCCGTAGGGGTATTCCACCCTCTGCATGTATAGGGGTGTGACTGCATATCCAGCATTTAGTAAGGTTCTGTCTTTTGGCATACAAATAACTCATGTATAGCCATGCTTGTTTAACAGCCTTCTTCCTCTTCTTCCCTGTTTCTTATCTGTCCTTTTAAGTTTTCTTTTCTGAGTGGCTAATGTTGAAATAAAGGGCTGTGTAACTGGATTGTTACAAAACATTGGCCTGGCCGTCAGGGCCAGTCCTCCCTTTGGATTACCACTACAGATAACTCCTTCATTCGCAATTCTTTCACTTGGTGACACAGTATCAGGGCATGTGACCCATAGCTTATCAAGCTTCTGTCCACTATCTTCTTCTACTATCTTATTCTGCCTAATCCTAAGACTCAGGGGTTGATACGGGGGTACCTGCATAGTGTGATCCTGAAGCTGAACCTTCATAGTCTCGTTATAGCATATAATATAAAAGAAATCACTGTTTAAAAGTACACATTCTTCTATGCATGGTTTGCCCTTCAGGGGAGCTGGGTAAATCCATATGGCAGTTTCAATTATTGTTGACAAAAAGAACAGTCTTGTTAAAGTCCAAATCCAGTTCATCTTGGCAGTGTATTGTCTTTAACTGATGCCTTCTTACAATGAGACGCGTGTATCCATGTTGGTCGCTCCTTTACTTTTACAGCAGTGTTTGTGGTCAGGAGTACTTGGAAGGGTCCCTCAAATCTGGGTTGAAGGCCATTCTTTCGCTTGAAGACTTTTATGTAGACGTTATCTCCTGGCTCGAAAGTATGGCACGTTCCTTCAGCGGGATCGACCTGGGCTTCCTTCACCTGTTGATGGAAACTAGAAATGCATTTGGTTAGTGCAATGCAATAACTCAACATATCTTCCTCCATTTTATGAATGTCCATTTGTTTAGCTATTAAAGGTGCCGAAAAGGGCAATCTCTGTGGTCTTCCCATGACGATCTCGTAAGGCGACAATCCTGTAGTTCTGTTGGTAGCAGACCGCATTGTCATTAAAGCTATGGGTAACAAATCAACCCATTTAAGTCCAGTTTCTTTACACAGTTTTGCAAGCTTGTTTTTCAGCATCCCGTTATATCTTTCCACTAGTCCAGCCGACTGTGGATGATAACTGCAATGGAGGTGCTGGTTAATCTGTAAGGCTTTGCATAGTTCCTTAATCACTGTTCCTGTAAAATGGGACCCTCTGTCACTTGACAGTTTTGCTGGTATCCCAAAGCGAGGCACAATGTCCTTCAATAAACATTTAGCAACAGTGGTAGCGTCCTTCTTTCTGCAAGGAAAAGCTTCAATCTATCTTGAAAACATATCAATAATAACTAATACATATTTAAAGCTCATACATACAGGTAGTTCAATAAAGTCCATTTGCAAATGTACAAAAGGACCCATGGGGTTTGGATGGGATGCGGGCTGTACCTTCTTTATTTTTTTTCTGCATTCATGGTCTGGCAGATAATACAATTTTCACAAATTTGTTTTGCCAATTTTGAGATTCCTGGTGCATACCAGGTCTTAAGGATATAGTCCGCCATCCCCCCTTTGCCCGCATGGGTGAATTTATGAACACATCGGGCAATTGGTGATAGTAATGATTTGGGTGCCACCATGCGGCCGTCATGATGAACCCATAAGCCGTCAGTGTTTTTAAAACAATGATTAACAACCCATTCCTTTACTTCATCAGAACTGGCCCTATCTTGATGGGTCAGCACATCATCTAAGGACGGGGGCTGCGGTATCTCTGGCTTTTCCCTAACAGGGAAGGCTGAAACTTGTCGTTCAGTACTTGATATAGCTACTGACTTAGCAGCGCTATCTGCAGCAGCGTTTCCAAGCGCAACCTTGTCCAAATGCCCCGTGTGCGCTTGGCACTTAATAATTGCAATCTGTTTACGTCTCTGAATAGCTAGTAAAAGATTTTGCACTTCTTGTGCATTTTTAATCTGGGTTCCCGAGGAAGTCAGGTAACCGCGAATTTTCCAAATTTGTCATGCTCATGTCCAATAGTGGTCTGGTTATTTCTGAATAGTTCAATATCCATTGTCTACAATAGCCAGTCATTCCTAGAAAATGCTTCATTTCTCTTTTAGTTTTTGGCAACGATGCGTTGCAAACGACCTTTATTCTATCCGGCGTTAACTCCCTGTTTTAACAATGATTCCATCACTGGCTCAATTCCTTTTTCTGCTTTCTCTGACAATGGATACTGTGACCTTTTGGGTAATGGTGCAGCTGGATTAATTGTAACTTTATAGGGCTGTGCAGTCTAATAGTTAGGAGGTATTTTAAATTTTAAAAACGGCTGATAATCTTGTCCTGTTTTGTCATAGCAGGCCGTGCAGTGCAATTTTGGATGCCATTTCCCTAGTTTCAGGGATTCCTGGTATTGTTTTATGGAGCTTGTAACGAATCCCCACGCTCCTAACAGACTAACAAGTTTGGGACTCAAACTTGGGTCGGCAATTTCCCATGCGTAAAGAACAGGGTGTTTTATTTCTGTTACTGGGTACGCATATGCCTTATCTACTTGGATTTCTACCGTTACTCCTGATGGGGAGCAAATGATTGTAGCATTCATTTTGCACAGCAAGTCTCTTCCACATAAATTCATAGAGACATCTCCTGATAACAGAAAGGAGTGTTCTTCCTCAAATTCTTCTACTTTTACTGTGAGGGGAGTCAATTGATTCAAGCGTTGTAGTATTCCAGCCAATCCAGCTATTGGGGTCTTTTTCCCATTAATAGGCATACCTCAGAATATCCTTTCCCTAACACTGAAAAGGTTGCTCCTGTATCTACTAAAATGACATAGGTCTCCTAGCTATTTGCATTTTAATTTCAGGTTCGCTGCGTGAATTTAAAGAAACAACGGGCATTTGGTGGTCTGTGGCGCTTGGGGCTGCTGGTGTCAGTCAGTAATTCTGATCTCTATTTCTCCTAAATCCCTGTCCGTTTGTAGGGTAACCTCCTGACTGGTCCGAAAAAGGGTTATGGACAGTGAAATTAGGACCTTTATTCTCTAACGGAGGTCCATTATTGGAGGTTTGGTACTGACGATTTTTGGCAGGGCATTGGTTTGCCCAGTGTCCGGGTTGTCCGCAATTGTAACAATTACCAGATCGTCCATACCCTCTTACTCTACCACGTCTTCCTCTATATTCCCCTCTATTCATCCTTCTATAGTTACCTTGTTATCCTACCATAATAGAGGAGAAAGGTATTTCTTCGGGGTAATTTTTTTTTTTTTTCTTCTGACTCAACAAACATAGAGGCAGTCTTTTTATCTGGCTGTTCTCTATTTCTCTCTTGTCCGTTAAACATTCCTCGAGGCAAGTAATTCTTTCTATGTTAAATGAACCATCTGAGGGAAAGGGTCTAGTCTTATTTACAGTCCATTTGGACCAATTTGGTAGGTGATCAATGGATGATTGACCACAGTTCTTTAACATAAAGGCTGCTGGCGAGCCTTTCTCGGGTGGCTTACTGGTGCTCGCACCCATTGTAGCAGCTTAAATGGTTCACTTAAAACAATCTAAACTCCCGTGACAATCCGTGATCTGCGTTGTACGCCACTACAGATCAGATTAATAAACTATACATACGTATCAAAATTACAGTCACATCCAATTTTCTTGGTCTTTACTTCAAATCAGTGTCACAAAGTCCTTGACCATTTGTCGCTCCGAGTGCCTTTAGAGTTTCGGCGCCTACTTTATGGTCCCGGCCTTCACGTGGGGCATTTGCCCTCTTAATAACCGGCCTGAGGCTAGGCGACTGAAACTCAGCACTTCCTGACTGAATTTAGTCAACTGACTGCAACAAGGTTTTTTAAAAAATATTTACAACACATTAAGACATATCCTTATGCTTTAAAACTCGAGGGTTCTCAACCCTCGTGGAAGGTATTTCTAACTGGGGAAAATACTAAATCCACAATAGCTTAGTGGATCATGTAAAAGACATCACTATTTTCTCAACAATACATTCCGCCGCGGGACTCACTTCCCCGGCTTGGGTCTTTTCCAACCCCTTCTGCAGTTTTTTTTTCAGCTTAAATATTTTAGTTAAAACATACAACAATTCCGTAACACTCTATGATCTGCGTGGGACGCCTCTACAGATCAGACATGATTACATATGACAATAAACAATAAACAATACACTTGTTAAACAACAACCAAAGTGTTACTAAATCCCCAACCTATGCAGCCTTACTGGACGAAGTTGATTGATAATAACAAGTAGTTAAATACTCACTCTCATCAACATTAAACATTGACACTGTGTTTCAGACAATCGCCCACTCTTCTTCCCTCTACCCTACTCCCTTTAGCCAAATCTTTAGCAAAAAGGGCCTTCAATTTGTCCCAACTAACTTCACCCACTCTCTCTCCTTCTACCCTACTCCCTTTAGCAAAAAGGGCCTTCAATTTGTCCCAACTAACTTCAAGCTGGAACCTTGCTAGTTCAATTTCCAATAAATCGCTAGCTCCTTAGTTAAATCAAATTCCTGACTTAACCTTCTCTCTCAGCAAGCTGGAACCCTGCTAGTTCAATTTCCAGTAAATCGCTAACTCCTTAGTTAATCAAATTCCTGACTTAACCTCTCTCTGGTAACTTTATTTCAGCGCTTCCTACCGTCCTTTTCTGCACGATCCTGTTCGCGGGGCGTCAGCGCCTCATGGCTGATCCTCTGTTCCGTTTCTGAAAGGGAAGCAGTCACAACGGCAGTTTAACCTCCGAACCTTGTGAGTCAATTACCCGATGGCAGTACTGTCCAATGGAATAAACAGACTATGCGCAGCTATGCTTCTGGCAGGGAAAGTCCCAAAAATGTGGCAAAACACCACCTTCAGCCGATGGGATTTTCCTAACCGAGCAACATACTCGGCGTCTGTTAACTCACCAATTGGTACAGCAAGCCATCTCGGTGGAACCTCCAAATTGTTGAAGTGCCTTACTTCTTAGCTCTGGGTAATGACTCAATACACTCTTGGATTCGTCAGACGGACAGGCCTTTTATTTCCCTTGCAAGGGGAATCAGTACCTCCACTCAAGGGGTGAGGCTACTATTCCAATGATACAGCGTAAGCGTTCCATATTTATACAGTGTAACAAACAAGTTTAATTGACATTCCTTTGTTCCTCAATCAGGATACATTTTAGATTAATCATCAGGTCTTATGACATATTGACAGAAGGATCCTGGACACATAAGTCAACCGGTAATCTATAACAGGACATGAATCGTGTAACCGGAGGTCCTCTTTAATCTTAATCATGTATTGGGAGGGTATTTTTGCTTACGGTCGCAAGTTGTCAGGTCACTGGGTACTTCAAAGGAACCCATTGTTTCTCTTCTACATTCTCATTAGGTGGGCAGACATCTGTTCTTGGCTGTAATCCAAGTACATGCAATAGCTCTAGTTACACATCGACTCTTGACCGGTGTCAAGTCTGAAAACTTTTACCCAGCAAGCACCTGAAATTAACCCCTTATAATATGTAGATTTCCTCAACCCGCTGAACACTCTTTTGCAAATGGGAGTACCATGGAAGTGGAGCGAGGACTGTAAGCGGGCTTTTCAAAAAAACAAGGCACTGATCACCTCTAAGGAAGTGTTGGCTCACTTTAACCCAACGCTGCCTATTCGTTTAGCTTGTGATGCTTCTCCATATGGTATCGGGGCAGTGCTCTCACATAAGTTGCCAAATGGCTTGGAAAGGCCAGTCGCGTTCGCATCCAGATCATTGACCTCCGCTGAGCGCAACTATGCTCAGATAGATAGGGAGGCTCTCAGCCTCGTGTGGGGAGTTAAGAAATTTAACCATTACCTGCAAGGCCAAAGGTTTACGCTGCTGACAGATCACCAGCCGTTGGTTTCCATCTTTAACCCTAAGAAGGGTGTTCCGGTTATGACGGCGCAGAGGCTTCAGAGGTGGTCCCTTTTCCTAGGGGCACATCAATATGATATTGAATTCAAAGGTACAAAGCAACATGGTAATGCTGATGGGCTGTCGCGCCTGCCACTACCTACAGCGGAAGAGGCACCGGCAGTTGACCCTGTCGAGATATTTCACTCGACCATCATCGAATGCTTACCAGTCACCAATGCGAGTATTGAGAGAGAGACCAGAAATGACCCGACACTGTCTCGGGTCTACGATTTGACAGTGAAGGGATGGCCAACACATGGCGAACCACTGTTACTGGCATTCTCAGCCAGACGAGAGCAGCTGTCCGTCTGTCAAGGAACATTGATGTATGGAACAAGGGTGATTATTCCTCCTAAATTAAGGGAGAGAGTTCTGAAGGAACTGCATGAAGGTCATCTGGGGGGAATCAAGATGAAAGGCCTTGCTAGGGCTTATGTGTGGTGGCCAGGTATCGACAAACAAATAGAGGATCTGACTAAAAGCTGCTCAGGGTGCCAAAAAGTTCAAAACGCACCTCCAATTGCACCGCTGCATCCGTGGGAATGGCCTTCAACCCCATGGCAACGTGTGCATATCGACTTTGCAGGTCCATTCATGGATTCCATGTTTTTGATAGCGGTAGACGCACATTCTAAATGGCCAGAAGTGATTAAGATGTCGACCACTACCTCTGAAAAGACGATCGCAGTTCTAAGAACCATATTTGCAAGGAATGGGCTGCCGGAACAAATATGTTCAGACAACGGACCACAGTTCGTGTCAGAAGAATTCCAGAAATTCATGAAGAAGAATGGGGTGAAACACTATACATCTGCCCCATATCATCCGGCTACAAATGGGTTGGCCGAGAGATTTGTACAAACGTTCAAAAAGGCGATAAAGGCCATGAGCGAAGACCATATTCCACTACAACACAAGGTGGACAATTTCCTGATGGCATATCGAAACGCCACGCATGCAGTGACAAATCAAAGCCCTGCCATAATGTTCTATAACAGGAGGTTGCGGTCCCGATTGGATTTGTTAAAACCCAATGTGCGTAGGGAAGTCGAAAACAAACAATTCCAGCACGTAAATAACAAGGGCACTCGGAGTTTCAAAATAGGACAACCAGTGTTGGCCAGGGACTATAGGAATGATAAATGGCAATCCGGAACAATTCGTGCCCGACAAGGACCCTTGATGTACACGGTAGACGTTGGTGAGAATGTAATACGACGTCATGCTGACCAACTTGTGGAATCGAGAACAAGGGTCGACCCCATGTCTACGGCAGAGACACCAGTTGAAGAAGTTATTGAGCCTGTAGCATCTACCTCAGACTCGAACGTACATGATGATGTTCAATCCATAAGAGATCAAATGGATGAGTCACCCCAGCAACGAGAACCAGAGACCCCTGAAAGGCGTTATCCGGCCCGGATCAGGAGGCCTCCTCAGAGACTGAATCTTTGAACAGTTTTGTATGAAAGTTGTATATATGTTATCCATGTTATGTTTAAATTGGGGTGTACACTGTTAAGCTAAAAGGGGAGGAATTATAGTTTATGTAACCTGTACCACCTTAAGAGACTACCTTAAGGTGATGAATTACTTTCTGATGGCTCCTGTATATTGTAGTACCGGTGGTGACCACACCGGTATATAAACCCTGTGGAGCAGTTTGTATTTCAGTTCAGCCCTGACCCTCAATTACTAAAGACCTGTTTAAGTATTCTGTTGTCTGTGTCCAGTTATTCAGCATAACTACATTTGGGAAATCACAGACTCAACACTTTCTATGCCGGTGAGATGAGGGTCTCCCGGGACCTGAAGGAAGGAAGGCTGTAAAGGTAAGTAAAGGTAAGTAAAACTTCTTTAAACACTTTACACACACCAAACACACTTACCTCTTCACTCATGCACCCATTACTCACTTAAACACCGGACATCTCGAACCCTCCATGTCCTTCAGCTCGATGGCCCGCCTCGCTAACTTGGCGTGGTTTGGAGCCGTCGGGAACCCCACACTTCAGCAATAAAAATAGGGATTAGGCTAAAAACTGCCTGTTAACTACCTGTTAACAGGCAGTTAATTGGCACTAATCCCCTTCCCGCCTCGAGGAGGCGGTTCCCAGCACAGGTCGGGTATCCGCCTCCTTTGTAACTGGCCTGGAGGCGGGTTGGGGGCAGCATGGGTTCGTGCTCCCCCCGATTTCGAGATTTTAACCCCCCACACACCTCCAATCCCGCCTCCACGGCCCAATGAAAATCCTGCGCTCTCCCAGCCGCTGCCAGCATACTTGGCTGCCGTGGTTACTGGCAGGTTTCCAGCGTTCTCCAATTTCTAGGCCACAGAGTTGCTGTCTCCTTTAACATCACACACTGACCTCTAAAGTTACTGTTTCCTTTAACGCACTGACCCCTAGAGTTACTGTCTACTTTAAGACATTGACTCCAAGGGGGGAGAAATTCGGTATCGCCCCGTTTGGGGCGCAATTATCGGCCGGGCGCAAAGTTTAGCGCCTGGCGCTAATTATCGTCTCCGACTACAAACTTGGCATCTGTCGCCCCTGGAGGTGATTGCAGCGCTAAATCAGGCGCTACACACCTCTCTTAAGGCACTAACGCTGAAGAGCGAGGCACTACCTCAGAGCGCTGGCGAAGCTCATGTGATGTCAGTCAGCAAAGGTGTGGATGGAGCGCAAGATCGACCCTCCCCTTTAAGAACTGGCACACTGGCGCTGGCCAGTTCTTAAAGGGGAGGGTCAATCTTGCTCTCCATCCACACCTTGCTCATTGCAGCCTTGAATCTCGGCCTGGAGAGACCTGTACATCAAATCTGCTGGAAAGAACAATGGAGAGGCTCAGGGAAAGATGTCAGATTGCAGCCCCCATAGTCTCTTCTAAATTGATGCAAGGAAGATCAAATCAAAATGAACCTGCAAAGTGCTGCTCAGTACCCAAAACTCCTTCACACAGCATTGAATATCTCCAGAAGTCCCTCTCTCTCACTCAGAATGCGTGGTGCAAAAATGTCGCCGAAAAAGAAGGCAGCAACTGGTCGCCTTTAAATGGCCCTCCCCCAGTCCCCTCCCGACTGCAAAATGCTCCCCTCAACCCGTCGTTGCTAGCAGCAGACGGTAAGGCAGGGGGCACCACTCAATATCCGATCCGGGGCGCTACCGGGGCGTTGCACGCTCGACTGACGTCACGATCTGCGGGTACAGGAGATCGTGGTGGCAGTGTTTAGCGCTGCCGCAAAATGTCATCAATTTCGCGAGCGGCGCAAACATCGCCGTGCCCGGGCGCTAGTTGCTTTGCGCCCCATTAGCGCCCTGTTAAGGCGCTAACAGGAGCTACAAACCAACCAAATTTTTCCCCCCAAAAGTTACTGGGCTAAAAATTCAGGGGTTTAGCGCCATCTGTTACCACCCGATTCATGGTAAAAACTGCTGGCTACCACACGTCCACCCGCTGCCGGTGAGTCCCGCAGCAGCCGCCATTTCCAGCTGGGCGGCAGCGCTGCTGATGTCCGCGCTGTGAAAATTATGTAGGTTATGCAGATCATGATGTCAAGTGTGCAATGCTCACTTGACGCCCGATCTGCCATTTTCAACTTCACCGCTCCATTTACCAGCATGCCTTAACTGTGACCAGCTGATCTAATGTTGACAAGCAGGAAGGAGGCTCCAGCAGTGTTATTTAAAGGAATGATCAGCAAATACTTGCACCTGACATGTTTCTGCATTGGACTGTGCAACTTTCTGCAACTCCAGCTGCTTTATAAACTTCTTTCAAGGTTCTAAGGTAACAGGGAGTTTTGGGCCAGGTGGAGACACCTTCATTCTTATTGAAAGGCTTCTGCTCACAACACCTGCTCACAGTCATGGGGGTCTACTTGCAGTCCCCCTTGTGCTCGAGTATCTTCGGGAGAGGGAGAGGGAGAGGAAGCAGCGAAGAAGAGGAGAAGATACGCACAGAGGGAGGAGGAGGAGGGGCAGGCAGGCTTTCAACAGGAGGCCTTACCCACCTAGGGTCTTCAGAGAGCACTTCTCTTATCCACTTAAGTGAGGAGCAGTGTATTAGGAGGCTCCACTTCACCAAGGAGGTGGTCACAAAACTCTGCCACCTCCTGCAACCAGACCTGCAGCCTGAGAGCAGGGCAACCACAGCTCTCCCAGTAGCCCTCAAGGTCACCGTGGCCCTCAATTTCTTCACCAGCGGATCCTTCCAGTCAGCAGCAGGAGACATAGCTAACATCTTCACTTCGCCATCCATCACTGCATCCGGGAGGTCACTGAGGCTCTCTACACCAGGATGAAGGAATTACATTTTCTTCTCTCTGAGCAGAGTGAAGCAGGAGGAGCGCGCATGTGGCTTTACCAGGATAGCAGGCTTCCCCATTGTGCAGAGCGCCATCAACTGCACCCATCGGGCTTTGCGGGCAACGCATAACAATCCTAAGATCTTCTATAACTGCAAAGGCTACCATTCACTCAATGTGCAGTTTTTGTGCGACCATGCCCAGTGCTTCCTGATGGTCTATCCTGGCAGCAGCCATGATGCCTCATCCTGTGTCAGTTCTGTAAGGTTCTCAAAATTCCCACATTCCCCCAAGGTTATTAATAAAAGGGACCCTGTATGGACAATATAAAAAGGGTACCCAAAAGATGGCGTCTGCACCTCGTGACCAAAAGCCTGTAAGATTTTAAAAGCTTGGACTCTGTAGCACGAACAGGCAGCTTTGGGAAATCGAAACTTAAAATGCATTTCTGTGAAAAGGACTTTGTGTTTGAAAAGCCAGACAGCTAGGCAAACATTGAATATGCATTGGGTCAGATCGAAACAGATCAGCCCGGTTAGGCCTAAGCATAAGGCCATTAGTTTGTCCGCATAAATAATCAGAAACAGCTCAAGGGAGCCACCAAGGCTGGACAGGCTGATTAAAATGCATTAATGACAATACAACCCGGACATCGGGGCCATTAGGTGCGATAAACGACCATCTAAAGCCAGTTAACTTAGATTGGTATAATCATTTAAAACAGCCCGCCAAAAGTTGGACAATAGACTGACCTGATTTGGCGCACAGATAAGGGTTTTCAATGGGAGTATAATTATAGGCCCATTGGTAGCCACGTTGCTTGCTGGCTTGCTGAGGTGCTTGCTCTCTCTTCCTCCTGCGCTTGCCACCTAGCCACTGCCCGTGGCTTCCCCAAATCCATCAGGGACGCCGGCACAGCACCAGGCGAACGCAGGCAGACCAGGCCAGGCCGGGCCAGGCGATGAGACGAGATGAGATGAGACGAGACGAGATAAGACAAGACGAGGTGAGATGAAATCAGACGAGATGATTTCAAAGAAGATTGAAGAACGCTTTGAATAATCGGGCCTTCAATCCAGCCGACCTTCGACTATCTTCATGCAACATTCAACCGCCACCCGAAGAAGAAGAACCATCATCCATGCGAGGTAAAGTACCCAAGCAAAGACTTTAATCTCGGGGTACTTTACCGGGACGATGCCCTTGCCGCGCCCTGAGACCACGTGACGACGGCAAGCTCCAGAGAGCACAAAGAGCGAACTTCCAAAACCCCACAACCGTTATAACTCAGCAGATTTTGACTTGGTGAGCATGAATTCCTGGCCCCTCTTAGCTTAATCTAGTTAGGTGTTATAGTTGGGATAAGGGTTAAGGGATTTTGTTAATGTGTGTTGTTCCCTCGATGTGCCGTGTGTTCCCCACTCCCATTTGAGTATATTCTTTTGATAAGCCTGCAACTACATAGTGACTTTTTTCAGTATTTGTAATTCTTACTTCTGTTTTATAAAATCTTGGTTTTCTCACATCCAAACCACTTGTCTACTCATTTTCTGTATTGCCGCCTGTACCTAAGTCCGGTGTCGAGAACCCAGGGGTGTGGGAGTGATTCAAACCACTCACAGGCAGTCAGGGGCATAACTGACTGGGCACACGCCACCCCCTACAGTTCGGTGTGCCAGCAATCTTTCAGTCACCACATCAGCCCCAAGGTTGGCTGCTCGGAGACAAGGGCTATCCGCTCTACATCTGGCTGATTACTCCCCTCCGCAACCCCACCACTCGTGCCCAGCACTCAAAATGAGAGCCATTCTGCTGCCAGGAACATCATCGAGCAGACCATCAGGGTGCTGAAGCAACGGTTCTGCTGCCTTGACTGATCAGGAGTGTTGTGTATGTAATATGTGTGCTACTTTGAACCTATGGACAGGACTGCACTACTTGTTGGGCGTAGTGATACGCAGTACCACTCCTGGCCATAGGGGTATAAATAGTACTGTGGGTACTGATCCCCCTCAGTTCCCGCCTGTGGGCATGAAGTAAAGACCTATGTATAGTCCCTACCTCCAACCAGTAAAGACCTGTTTGAGTTATACGTTTAAGTCTTTGTGTTAATTGTTCAATACAATACACATACTTAACACTGGCGACGAGTCGGTTCGAACCCTGCGGCAGTTATTCCACAGCGGCTTCGTCCAAAGACAGGACGTTGAAGAGAGGTTCCAATCCTCAACACCCCACTGAAAACTGAAGGGCAGCAGAAATCCTGACAGCTTCCAGCGACTGGAAGCGACAGGCATAAGGACCCTGAAGCCTCCATAACCTCGTGGGTAAGCCAGAGCCCGGGAGGGCGCGAGCGGGTAAGCCAGAGCCCGGGAGGGAGCGAGCAAGAGCCGCCGAGCGGGTGAGCCAGAGGCCGGGAGCCGCTTCAAGCGGGAGGCGCTTAGCGGGCCAGCGATCGCACCGGTGATAAGGGCTGAGAACCGTTTCGGGCGGGCGGCGCACCAGCGATCGCACAGGAGATAAGAGCCACAGTCGGGCTGAAAGTCAGCGACGAGAAGCGCGGGAAAACCGCCATTGAAGTGGGCGGGGAGAGCGAGAAGCGCGGGAAAGCCGCCATTTTTCGCGGGAAAACCGCTGGGGAAGAAGGCAGAAGCGGGAAAACCGCCATTTTGTGGGCAGAGGACGACGGCAAGAGCGGGAAGCCGCCATCTTGGATAACAGTAAAAAAAAAATCTGAGAAATTGCAAATCTGATAAAGTACTACAATGCCTAAACACGGGAATATTAGCAACTTTGATAGTGACATCGAAGATTGGGCCATATATGTTGAACGAGTTAAAAATTATTGTAAGGCCAATAAAATTCGTGAGGCTGATAAAGCACTAACATTATTAAATTTAATGGGTGCGAAGACATACGGGCAATTGAAACACCTGTTATCACCAGATGAACCGGCGGATAAGACGTTCGATGAGATTGTTACTGTCCTGAAAGATCATCTAAACCCCACGCCGCTGATGCTAGCGGAACGATTTAAATTTTATGACAGAAGGCAGCTACAGCATGAAAGCAATGCTGATTATTTGCTGGAATTGCGTAAATTAGCGAAATATTGCCAGTTTGGAACGGGACTGACAGAGGCACTTCGAGACAAATTTGTGTGTGGTTTATTTAAACAGGATACACAAAAGCGACTGCTCGAGGAGAATGAGCTGACGCTTGAGAAGGCGGTCACTATGGCAGCAGCACACAAAGCCGCAGCGAGAGGCACGGCAGTAATGCAGCTACGGTCACCGGAGCTCAGTGCACACAAATTGGGTGTGAGTTCTGGCAAATGTTATCGTTGTGGAAAGACAACGCATGATCAGAACCAGTGTTGGTTTAAAAACCAAGAATGTAGAACTTGTGGTAGGCTTGGATATATAGCTAGAGTATGCAGGTCAGGGAAGAAGACCAGCAACAAGAAGTCACCGCAAGGAAAATACGCAAAGGTACACAAGGTGACCGAACAGGAGTCCGATTCAGATGCTAGCAGTAATGAACTGGCTAGCTTAAGCTGTAATGAACTGGCTAGCTTAAGAGTACTCAACGCTGGTAAGGGTGCAGACCTCCAGACAATTTGGGTCACTCTTCAGATAGAAGGAGTCCAAGTAAAACTGGAATTGGACACTGGATCGGCATTGACGGTCATAAATAAGAAAGATTACGGAAAGTTATTCCAACATATTCCCCTACAGGATACGGGGATTATATTGAAAACATACACGGGGCAAAGAGTGTACCCCATCGGGAAAATAGAGGTTGCAGTGGTCCACAAGGGCGAAGGCAGTCAAATAATGGACTTATATGTGATATCTGAAGGAGGTCCTCCACTACTAGGACGGGAGTGGATTAGGAAAATGAATATGGACTGGCATTTCCTACAAACAATAACGAGTGAGAACTCGGTGAAGATAGTCGGCCCAGACTCTGGAACGGATGATGGTAAGCCCAACTCAGGTGCAAAAGACAAAGTTTCAGCACAGAATTCCACTGAGCAACAACAACATAGTTTAACTGTGGATTCTGAGTCTGGCAAGTCTACTGATGTGCCCATTTCTGAGGGACACCGGGCTCGAACTCAACTCCATTTCAAACTACAACAGCAATTAGAACAAATGCTTCGCCGTTTTGAGCAAGAGTTGAATGCAACGAAAGAGTTCTTTGATATAGAGTTGGAGAATCTGGAAAGACAACAGAAGCAGCTGATGGAGAAAATGGAGCAGGAGCACACAAAACGTCTGATGTCAGAGGAGTTAACGGTCAGCCAACTCCTGCATATGCTGAAGGACAGGACTCTGAAATGGGAAAAACTTGAACATGAACTTCAATATTCAAACGAAAGGGGTTCGGAGCTCTCAAAGGTTATTGGAAGAGCTGAGGTGGCAACACAGACTGAGATGACTGCAACAGAGCAGCCCTTGGATGCCAAAAGTACGCTGACTCACGTCAACGTAGAACAACAGACCGCTGAAACAGCTGCTCCGGTAGAGGGATTGCATAGTCCGATCAATCAATCTCCAAAGGAAGTTGAAGTATTAAAATCACAAATGAGGTCACTAGTAAACGACTTGCTGAAAGCCCAGAAAAAGCTGGATGCAGAGGTACACATGAAGAAGTCTCTTCAGGAAAGATGTCTGGATTTGGAACAAGAGCTGGCTAACGTCCAGCTGGGTATGGAGGAAATAGACGACCCTCTCACTGGTCTAGCTCAGGACGACACCGAATATTACGATGTCCTGTCCTGCCCAGCTTGTAACTTCGACTCCCAAAGTGCAGAAATCATGGAGGAGCACCAAAAGTCTACGGAACATCGGGAGAAGCTGGCTCTACGACGGAAACAGGAGGAAGAGAAGGAGGAACTGCGCATGCAGCTGGCAGCTGTGGCAGCTGACAATGGAGCCCAGAGAGTCTCCAAGAAGCAGAAAAGGAAAAGTAAAAACAGAAGATGACCCATCTGAACCATTATCACCTCTACCAGATCACACACGTGGTCCCTCCGAACGGAGCCAATTCAGTTCGGAAGTTCAAACTGTTAAATCCATGGAAGGACTATTGAATGAGTCACTCCAGCAACGTGAACCGACTACACCACAGAGATTGAATCTGTGAACTGTTTTCCGCAGAGACTGAATCTGTGATCTGTTTTGACATGAAGTTATCTATGTATCTATGTTATTCTGTTATGTAAACCTGAAGTTATATATGTATATATGTTATTACGTTATGTTAAATGGGGAGATGACTGTAAAGCTAGGAAGGGAGGAATGTTGTGTATGTAATATGTGTGCTACTTTGAACCTATGGACAGGACTGCACTACTTGTTGGGCGTAGTGATACGCAGTACCACTCCTGGCCATAGGGGTATAAATAGTACTGTGGGTACTGATCCCCCTCAGTTCCCGCCTGTGGGCATGAAGTAAAGACCTATGTATAGTCCCTACCTCCAACCAGTAAAGACCTGTTTGAGTTATACGTTTAAGTCTTTGTGTTAATTGTTCAATACAATACACATACTTAACAAGGAGGAGCCCTAAATACTTGGCAGAGTGGGTGTCCCATTCCGTGGTGGTTTGCTGCATGATTCACAACTTGGCCATCATGTGTAGGTGGTTTGCTTTGGTGGTTCGAATCACCCCCCCTACTTAGCTCTATACGACAGGAATTACGGTGAACAGGATTGGAACACAGACAAGCTTTTCGGACTCAACCGTACAATGTTTAATAAGGGTAACACACACACCCGCCTCCAGTACGTAAAATGTCCGGTGGCATAAAACAAACAGTGCAACAATACAACTTGGCCCGTCGAACAGGCCCCTGTCTTGTGTTAAGATGCCTAAAATCACACTGTGTTGCAATACAGAGTATAACATGGACTTGTCCAGCAAACCCCGGAACATATATATATAATACACACAGAACCTCCCCACTAAACCCTGGCTTGGCTGGGACACACAACACCCCCTCACACAGTACTGGTGGTCTTAAGGATGCATGGGCTTGGACAGTGCTCACCCCGATTGTCCATTTTCTTGCTCGCTGCTTCCCTGTGTAGAACGTGTGTCCTGGTTCCGTATCGCCGATGCAGTATCCAAGTCCCAGTTTCGAGGTTCGTTCCTACAGTCAAAGAGCAAGGCAAGGCTCTTGTCACTCGTGATGGTTTAGAGCAAGAGAGAGAGAGAGAGAGAAAATGGCCAAAGCTGCCTTCTCTATATCCTAAAAGTTTACTCAGGTCTGTGTAGTTGCAGTGATGTCTTTTTAATCACCCTTCTTTGTCTTCTTTGTTTGGTTTCCCGCCTTTCAGGGCTATCCCATCTAGGTGTTGGTGTTAATGGCAGATGATGGGCCGCACTTCTCACCTGATCTTGAGTTAAGTGGCTTCCGATTAATTTACAATGGCCCTCTTTTGACCGGTTGCCGTCATTCGGGGCTATCTCATCTAGGCGTTCGTTACCGTATGAGTCACTTACCCAGACCTATTGTCATCCCAGAGAATTCTGTCTGCCCAGAAATTCTCCCATAATTAGTTTGTAGGCCTGGCTGGAATCTCCTGTCCATCCCGAACACCTGGGCCCCTCCCACCTTCTCCAAACAGGCTGCTGGTCAAATCAGCAGTAACAGTCATTCAAAATGTCCGATACAAAAAAAATCCTTGGGGCCTGCGTTGATGCTTACAATGAGGGCGCAGCCCTTGTCAGCAGGGATTGCAGTTCCACCTCAGGAAGAGGATGAGGGACAGGAGGAGGAGGAGGAGGAAGAGGAGGAGGATGAGGAGGAAGGGAGGAGGCAGGCAGCAAATCCCCCTTTGGCACGGGCTGTCCGTGAATGCCTCATCAGACTCCGATTCCAGTAAATGAAACCAAGATCCCCGTTGCTCACCACATCCCCATCAACCACATCCCCATCATACCATCCCTCTGTCATGGAATATCATAGCACCCTCCTGGGTACAAAGCTGAAAGGAGAGCCACCACAAAACAAAGATTCGAAAAAAAATTATTACATTTATCAAGAATCAATTCACACTCACTGTATCAATTAATTGCCCTTGTGCAGTCCCTTAGTGACTGTCGTTCAGGTGCTCATTCCTGCTCTAGTGCTCCTACGAAGTGCTCTCCCAGTGGCTGCAGCAAGTCTTGTGGAAGGCTGCTGAGCTTTCATGGGGGAGACTTCAAATGGCCTTGCCGGACGAGCTCGAGCATTTTGGACATAGAACGCCTGGCTGTACCACCTCGCCATGAACGGCAGCAGTCTGGGCTGGCTGGCTGACAGGCAGCAGCAAGGGAAATGGCAGAGTGGCAGTGGTGAGAGTAGGAATGCTGTCATCCTGAGAGAGAAGAGCAGGGTCCTGTTCCACTGACCCACTACCACTCCCCCAGGACGGCCCCTCAGCATTCCTAGCAATCTGTTGGAGGACAGATTGCTGGGCTGTTGTGACACCCTCCAAGCCCCGTTCAACAGTTGTAAACCCAGCCATGATAGCATCCATCTGCAGCTTGGGCTGCAGCAAGCTGAGACTGCATGAGAACAGTCTGATCTTGTGTGTCAGGAAGCTGAGACTGCAGGACAGCGGTCTGCGCTTCCGCTGCAGCACTAAGACATTGGGTCGCTTCCGTCTGTGCTGTAATGGAAGCTGCGACATCGCCCATCACACACAGCATCAAGTCTGGGTTGACAAGGTCTCTCCTGCAGTTTTCCATCATTTTGAGCCTGGAAATCATGGGTTCCGAGCTCGGCAGAAAGCCCTGGCCAATGTTGCAGATGGACTCCACCATGCTCCTTGACATTGCCAAGAGGCTCTCTGGCAGGCTTGCCATTGCACCTAGTAATTTGGTGTGCATGCCCTTCACCCTTCTTCTGAAGGCCACCCCATCGAGGTCCTCATCTGAGTCGTGTGCAACAGAACTCGCCCCCAAGCTACCCAATCCCCCTGGCCTTACTGGAACCCACTCGTGCCCGGTGCCTCACCCTATGCAGATCCCGCTTCTACACTACCTTCTAAATTACACGCAGTGCCAGTTTCTGAGCTGGTGTCTGCAAGTGACAGATACAGTGATGCTGTGTCTTCTTCTCCCCCCTCGCTCTCCTCCATCGACTCGGGGACAGGTTGGGTTGCTGCTTGGTCTTGATTATCTGAAAGCAGAAAGGCACAAGAGTTAGGTTAAGTGAGGGGTGCAGGGGTGGGTGGGGGCAGTGGGGAAGCAAGATATGCATGCATGCATACTTGTAAGTGAGAAGAGATTGTGGGATGAGGGGGAAGTGGGATGTGAGAAGAAGGATTAGGAATGAGCGTACCATTGTTGTCCACAAGGGCTTCAACCTCGCTGGCAGCCATAGGCTTCATGACTTCCCACCCAATGATGTCCAGCACTCATTCCTCCAGTTGGCTTAGGGCCTGTATGGCAGCTTGCCTCCCGCCTGTCTGCCATTGCTCCTGGCAATTATGAGCCACCTTGACCTGCAGGAGGAAGGGAAGTGTGTGAGTGAGCGTGGTGCAATGTGCTTGGGTGATCGCCCTGCCATAGTTGAATAGCTGTTAGTGTGTTCAAGGTGTGAGATGTGGGTGTGAGTGTTGCAGTATTTGTAAGGTTATGGGAATGAAGTGAAGCTATGATTGTGAGGTCTGAGTAGTGATAGGTAGAGATTGTTGGTAGCTGAATGCTGGGGGTGTGCAGCATTGATCAGTGTGTGAGGCTTGTGGTGCAGATGATGGGATATGCTGAAGCCTTCACTCACCGTGACCTGCCGTGTGAGGTCATTAAACGTCTTGCGGCATTGTATGGAGGACCTGGGGACCACACTGGTGGCCATTACATAATCAGCTATCTCCCGCCACAGCATTCTGGATGTATGGGCTGATGGCTTCCTGCTGGCTTCCGGGCAGAGATCAGCCTGCCCCCTCTCCACGATCACCACCAGTGCCTCCAGAGCCACGTCTGAGAATCTTCTGGTTTTCTCCCTGTGCTGAGGCTCAGTCATCTCTTTGTAGTAGCGCCTGCTTTCAGGCGCAGTTCAAACTGGAATGACAATGATGTGCTGTAGCATCAATGCACCTCCCCTTTAAGTACTGAATAAAGCCTAGAGCAAACATGACTGGGAATTAGACTGTACCCGATATTGGCCCGTCTGTTGTGCAGTAAGCCAATGAGCAGCGGTTTTAGGGCTGAGATCAGCACTATAAAAGAGATGGCTACAGAGATAGTGGATGTATTGGTTTTGATCTTCCAAAATTCCCTAGATTTTGGAATGGTCACAGCAGATTGGAAGGTCGCAAATGTAACACCACTATTCAAGAAAGGAGGGAGAGAAAAAACAAGGAACTACAGGCCTGTTAACCTGACATCAGTCATCGGGAAAATGCTGGAATCTATTGTTAAGGAAGTGGTATCAAGTCACTTAGAAAACCATAACATGATTAAGCAGAGTCAACATGGTTTTATGAAAGGGAAATCGTGTTTGACAAATTTATTAGAGTTTTTTGAGGATATAACTAGCAGAGTAGATAAAGGGGAACCAGTGGATGTAGTATATTTGGATTCCCAAAAGGCATTCGATAAGGTGTCACATAAAAGGTTATTAAACAAGATTGGGGCTCATGGGGTTGGGGGTAATATAATAGCATAGATAGAGGATTGGTTAACGGACAGAAAACAGAGAAAAGGGATAAACGGATCTTTTTCAGGTTGGCAGGTTGTAACTAAGGGATGCCGCAAGGATCAGTGTTGCGGCCTCAGCTATTTACAATTTATGTTAATGACCTAGATGAAGAGACCGAGTGTAATGTATCCAAGTTTGCTGATGATACAAAGCTAGGTGGGACAGTAAGCTGTGAGGAGAACACAAAGAGTCTACAAAGGGATATAGGTAGACTAAGTGAGTGGGCAGTAAGGTGGCAGATGGAGTATAATGTAAAGAAATGTGAGGTTATTCACTTTGGTAGGAAGAATAGAAAAACAATATTTTTTAAATGGTGAGAAACTTTTAAAAGTTGGTGTTCAGAGAGATTTGGGTGTCCTCATTGTAGAGGGTGGTGGTGTGTGTAGTCAGCTGCACCTCTGACTCCTTTGAGCAGTTCGAATTGCTCCCACTCCCTTGTTCTAGACTTTGGACTTATTTAGGTGTCGTAATAAAACTTGCAACAAACACCTGGGTTAGTCAAAAGAATTCAGATCTTTATTTTGAGACAGGAAAATATACAATACAATAAAACTTACACTTTAAAAAGGTGGGGAACACACGGAATAAGCGAGGGAGAATTACAATGTACAAAATCCCTTTCCCTCCCAACCCCACTACACTAGCTAGGCTGGAATCCAGAAGACCAGGAAATGCTCACCAAAACCGACTTTCTTGACAGTTATAGAGGTTCACGATTTTGGGGTTCTCTTTAGTTGTGGCAGTTGGGGCCTGCCGTACCTCGGACGTGGTAGAAGACTGCACCTGCGTTGGGTCTTCAGTTGGGTTGAGTCCGCTGATACGGCTAGTCACACTGTCGGGTATGATGTGCCATCAATAACTCAAAGACAAGAAGTTAAAGGATTCAACTGAAGGCTTTTAATCGCTAAGAACATTGCACGTCATTCCACATCGGATTCGTCTGGCAGAATGACTCATACAGCTCTTGAGACCTTTATATGACAAAAGACAGGGGCGGAGCCAATACACACTATAGGGGAAAAGGGGGGGTGGTACACACAATACAATGCAGGTAAAACACAGGGGCTGATGAAGGCATATATTTCATCACATTCACCCCTTCTACAGATTTAGTCTGTCCGGGGGTGTGATAGTCCTTCCTGAACGTCGCAACAGTACCTCGGGTTCTGACCGGGAGTCCGTGGTGCCCTCCTGGGCATACCCATGTGCTGGGGGTGTTGCAAGTACTTCTGGGGGTGGTGAGGATACCTCTGGGGATGGTGGAGGTTCTTCTGGGGGTGATGAAGATGGGTCGTCGTCGCTTCCTGCCGAGGCGAGGTCCTTTATGGACACGGTGTCCTCACGCCTGTCGGCGTGCTTGACGTACGCGTACAGTGGGTTTGCGTGGAGTAGGTGTACTGCCTCCACGAGGGGATCCATTTTGTGGCCCCTCACATGCTTCCGTAATAGGACTGTCCCTGGGCTGGAGAGCCACGAAGGTAGGGACACTCCCGAGGTTGATTTGCGGGGAAAAACAAACATCTTCTCGTGAGGAGTGGCATTAGTAGCAGTACACAGTAGCGACCTTATCGAGTGGAGTACGTCTGGGAGGACCTCTTGCCAGCGGGAGGTAGGGAGGCCTTTAGACCTTAGTGCTAAGGTGACCGCCTTCCACACCGTCGCGTTCTCCCTCTCCACTTGCCCATTACCCCGGGGGTTATAATTAGTGGTCCGACTCGTGGCTATCCCCTTCGACAGCAGGTATTGGTGCAGTTCGTCGCTCATGAACGACGCCCCCCTGTCAGTGTGGATGTAGTTCGGCATGCCGAACGCGCAAAACAGGCTGCCGAGGCACTTGATGACCGTGGCACTGGTCATGTCTGGGCAGGGGTAGGTGAATGGGAAGCGGGAGTACTCATCCACAATGTTGAGAAAGTACACATTGCGATCGGTGGAGGGGAGTGGTCCCTTGAAATCTAAGCTCAGGCGCTCGAATGGCCATGTAGCTTTGATCAGTTGGGCTCGGTCGGGCCTGTAAAAACGGGGCTTGCATTCCGCACAGGTGCGGCAGTCCCTGGTCATAGACCGGACCTCCTCGATGGAATAGGGCAGGTTACGGGATTTTATAAAGTGAAATAGCCGGGTGACCCCCGGGTGGCAGAGGCCATTGTGGAGGCCCTGTAGCCTGTCCCCCTGGATGCTGGCACACATCCCTCGTGATAGGGCGTCGGGGGATTCGTTGAGGGCCCCCGGCCTATATATTATGTCGGACTCAAACGTGGAGAGTTCGATCCGCCACCTGAGAATTTTGTCGTTCTTGACCTTCCCCCTCTGTTTGTTGTTAAACATGAAGGCTACCGACCGCTGGTCGGTAAGCAGGGTGAAGCGTTTGCTGGCTAGGTAGTGCCTCCAGTGCCGCACTGCCTCCACTATGGCCTGGGCCTCCTTCTCTACCGAGGAGTGCCTGATCTCGGGCCCTTGGAGGGTTCTTGAGAAAATGGCTACGGGCCGCCCATCCTGGTTGAGGGTGGCTGCTAAAGCGAAGTTGGACGCATCGCTTTCGACCTGGAAAGGGATGTTTTCGTCCACTGCCCGCAGCGCGGCCTTCTCAATGTCATGTTTAATGCTGTTGAAGGCGGCGTGGGCCTCGGCCGTGAGCGGGAAGGACATTGATTTCAAGAGGGGACGGGCCTTGTCGGAACTATTGGGGGCCCATTGGGCGTAATAGGAGAAAAACCCCAGGCACCTTTTCAGGGCCTTGGGAGTGTTTGGTAGGGGTAGCTCCCGTAGGGGGCGCAATCGGTCGGGGTCTGGACCGATTTCCCCGTTTTCCACCACGCAGTCCAGGATACAGAGGCGCGTGGTGCTAAAGACAAACTTATCCTCGTTGTAGGTGAGATTGAGTCTGAGGGCGGTTTTCAGAAATCTCGCGAAGTTCGAGTCGTGGTCTTGCTGGTCGTGGCCGCAGATGATGACGTTGTCCAGGTATGGATAGGTGGCTGTTAACTGGTTCTCATCGACCATGCGGTCCATCTCCCGCTGGAAGACCGAGACCCCATTCGTTACCCCAAAGGGGACTCTGAGGAAGTGGTAGAGGCGTCCGTTCGCCTCGAAGGCGGTGTATGGACGTTCCTCCGGCCTAATGGGGAGCTGGTGGTATGCCGATTTTAGGTCGATGGTGGAAAACACCCAGTATTGCGCAATTTGGTTAACCATATCCGCTATGCGGGGCAGAAGGTAGGCGTCTAGCTGGGTGTATAGAATAACCGTCTGGCTATAATCTATCACCATCCGTTTCTTTTCGCTACCCTTAACCACTACTACCTGGGCGCGCCACGGGCTGGTACTGCATTCAATGATACCCTCCCGCTTGAGTCTTTCTACTTCAGACGCAATGAACCGTCTGTCCTCCCAGCTGTACCGCCTACTCTTGGTCGCTATGGGTCGACAGTTGGGTGCGAGGTTGGCGAACAGAGAGGGGGGCTTGACCGTCAGGGTAGCCAGACCACACACTGTGAGGGGCGGCTGGGACCCACCGTAGGTAAGCGTGATACTTTGGTGGTGGCACTGGAAGTCCAGACCCAAGATCACGCTCACACAGAGATCTGGCATTATCAACAGTTTAAAATCTCTGTAATCAGTGCCTTTTACCGACAACATAACCGCGCAGAAACCTGTAATTTTTGAGGTATGAGTCTTATCAGCCATGGCGATTTTGCCCTGTGTAGGGACTATCGTTAGTGAAAGTCATTTTACCAGGCTAGGATGAATAAAGCTTTCGGTGCTCCCGCAGTCAATCAAGCACTTAACCTTGTTCCCGTTTACCTCTATGTCCATCATCGATCTAGACAACGGATGCGGCCTGGATTGATCCACTGTGATTGAGGCCACCAGTGGGTCCTGGGGGTCCGTGTAGTCGGGACAAGATGGTGGACTCCATGAGGGTGGACAAGATGGCGTCCAAGATGGCCGCCCCCACGGCGTGCACGCGGCGGTGGCGGAGTTGGAGGCGGGGTTCCCTCTGCAGACTTTACTGAAATGTCCTTTCTTCCCGTATTTAAAACAGGTGGTGCCCTTCGCTGGGCACAAATGCCTGGAGTGTTTGTCCTGGCCGCAGACGTAGCATTTCGGGCCCCAATGCATCGCGGCAGTAGTGGGGCGCCTGGGTGGAGGCTGGGGCTCTGACGGTGCTGGGCTGGCCTGAGACCTGGGAGGTGAAGATGGCTTCCAAGATGGCGGCCCCCACGGCGCGCACGAGGTGGAGTGGGCCGCGTGGCCTGAGGAACAGGATTCAGAGTACCTCTGGGCCATATCCAGCGATCGCGCTATGCCCATAGCCTGTTTTAAGTCCAGTCCCTCCTTTTCAAACAGTTTCTGCCGAATGTAATTTGAACTGAGGCCCGCAATAAAGGAGTCTCGGATCAGCTCCTCCGTGTACACGGTGGCAGACACGGCCTTACAGTTACAGTCTCTGCCCAGTACTTTTAGGCTTAGCATGAAGTCCTCTAGTGACTCACCATGCCACTGCGTGTGAGTAGTCAGAAGATGCCTGGCGTACACCTCGTTTATTGGCCGCACGTAGTGGGCCTTCAGAATGGTGCAGGCATCCTCGTAGCTGGTGGCATCTCGAATGAGAGGGGAGACCCGATGACTCACCCGGTTTTGCAGGATTCCCAGTTTCCCGTCTCCGGTGGCGGTCGCGGCTGCTATGGCGGTGGCTGAGGTTTCGATGAAAAATTCGAATCATTGGAACCAGTGTCTGAAATGTGTGGCTGCGTCTGTGGCATGGGGGTCCAGATCCAAGCGCTCTGGTTTCAGAAGTCGATCCATCTTGGTGTTTTAGCGATTAAAATTGATGTGCCATCAATAACTCAAAGACAAGAAGTTAAAGGATTCAACTGAAGGCTTTTAATCGCTAAAGCACGTCATTCCACATCGGATTCGTCTGGCAGAATGACTCATACAGCTCTTGAGACCTTTATATGACAAAAGACAGGGGCGGAGCCAAAACACACTATAGGGGAAAAGGGGGGGCGGTACACACAATACAATGCAGGTAAAACACAGGGGCTGATGAAGGCATATATTTCATCACAGGGTAAGTACCCAATTTTCTTTGGTTAGGGCTAGTTTTAGAGTCCTTTTGTCCAAAACCTTACCCAGGGGTAAGTCAAACTAGCCTGTAGAGTGGAAACAAATCTTTGGTTCGTGAATTTTTCGGCGGTTGGTTCCTTGTTGGTCGCGGTGGCCCAATATTACCTGGTTGGTGGTAATATTGGCTGGTTTTGGTTTCTGTAGGCCTTTGGTTGCCGCGATCTCTGTTTCTTCTTTCTTCCTTCGAGTCTCCGATGATGATCTCTCCCTTGAGCTGTACTGCACTCGACCTTGAACTCGAACTGGTAACGAACTGACCGGCTGTCCTTGACTGTACTGTTCTGAACACTGAAAAGGCAGGCCTCAATTATACTAATTTGGGGCCTGGCTTATCTGACCGCCAAATCTCAGTTTCCTTTGTTAATTTTGGCGGGCTTGTTATTAATAAAGTCATTTAAAACTCTAACGAGCTTCGGGGATGGCCCATCCAAAACTTAACGAGTTTAGGAGATGGCTCACCCAAACTTAATCGGCTTTTAACTGGTTTCGGGATTGCCTTGAAACCAATTTAAAATGCAAAACGTTTGTCAATCCTTTTAAATTGACTTTGGACTGTGGTTTGTTTATAGTAACTGTAGGGCTGATGTTCTTTCTTTTGTAAGGCTGGGGACATGTCCTGTTTACCTGATTCCTGGCTCTGCGACTTTTGGGCGGGAAAACAGGCTTCATTGTCCTTATGTAAAACTGGGGCGGCCCTGGACATTCCTCAGACAGTCCAATATCCAAACCTCAGGGGCCCACCCCACCTCCTTTTGCAAGCCTGAACATGCCTTTTAAACCAGCCAAATCTTCCTGGGATATTTGTTTTAAATCCCTTTTGCCCAATAACTCTTTAAACTGTCCAAAAATCTGTTCCTTAAAATTAACACTGAGACGAACGTCGACTAAGACTGGGACTCGCATGCCGCAAGGCCAGTACGGAACCAGGTAGCCGAGACGTACATGAGGAAGCTGCAAGCAAGATAAAAGGGGCAATCTAGGTGAGCATTGCCAAACTTACACACCCACAATATCACTTAGCTGCGTGAGGGGGTACCTGTATGTTCCTACCAAACCAGAGGGGGATTAGCGTTGGAAGGGTCCTGTGATAGTTTAGTCCACGGGAGGGTGTTTCTTGGCCATGGTAAGTCAGCACGGCAGGGGCTTGTTGGACAAGTCAGAGTTGTACTGTTTTAAACTGTACTGTTGTGTTCACACTGTTCGTACTGTATGCGAGTGGAGTGGTTTTTGTTAACCTTAATAAACACTGTACGGGTGAGCCCGAAAACGCTGTCCGTGTTCAAATCTGTCCTCAGTAATCCCTATTGTCCAGAACTTGTAGTAAGGGGGTTTGCGTGCTCGCTACGGGCGGGGCGAAACCACTTACAATAGTTGGCGATTGTGGCGGGGCCATAGGAAATTACCACCGCAGGTTAGAGATCTGGCGACCGCAGTAGGACGATAGGTTGTGGATTAGATATGGACAGTTTGGAGGGCAAGAGATCCAGAATGGAGGACAGAATTTCCTCCTACGTGTTTAAAAAGGTTAACGTAGCGCAGCAATGGGTGCTGGAGATGTTGCGCTCTGAGAGTCCTCAGGATAGGGCCGCAGAGTGGACGGGGAGCAAGGAGCACAGGAAGTCCAAAGACAAGGCAATCTGGCTCCTGTGCTTCCAAAAGCAAGTTCAACTGCTCCGGGAGCGGGTTGAAAAGCTCAAAAACGAGCTGAAGGAGTCTGAGAACAAGTCAGACGCAAGGGGGATAGTCAGGAGTGGATTAGTGGAGGAGTTGCGCGAGGGAAGACAGGAAAGACCCGTACAGGAAGAGACTTCCCATAATATGGGGGAATATCTGCGGTGCCAGGTTACGGAGGCCAGGTTAAATGAGCAGGCCTTACAGGAAGAGAACGCAAGATTAACAACGAGAGCTGGCGGTTTGGAGGGTCAGCTAAGGGACATTAAAATAGCTCATAAGGTAGCTAGAAGTAGGGGCTATGAAGGCTCTGATCACGGTCCCTGCGAAGAAAGGATTAAAAAATTGACCCAAGCCTAGTCTGGGGCCAGAGGCATGGTCTGTTTAATGGCACCAGGGGAAACCCGGGTGGAGTGGGATGAGGAGGGTCAGGAAGCAGAGGATAAGGTTCAGGACAGGGAAGTCCCACCGGCACCGACAGCACCACCAAGACTAATGTATCCTCTGCGGCAGCAAAAGTACGGTCCACCCACACCAAACGGTGACCAGGGCCCGCTGCAGAGCGATTACGTGGTCCCATTCACCACCCTGCAGTTGCAAGCCATGGTAGCAGACTTGCCCAAACTAAAACAGGACGGGGACCCCTCAGTTCACTTTATGGAGGTCGAGCAGGTAGGGGGGATCAACGGGTGTAGCGAGGGTGAGATCCACAGGCTGATGCTGCTCTCCTTTGATGGGAAATTGTACCAGAGCCTGTCCGCAGCCACAAAAATGGGGCTAGGCACCACAGAGGGGTTGAAAGAAGGAGATCCTGAGAGCCATATGGCACACCCAGGGTAGTCGGTTCTCACAAGTGGAACGGACTCTACAGTTGGCCGGCGGGGCACCGGCTGCATTTGCGGACAGGCTATGGCCGGTGTACACAAAGGCAACTGGAGGCGCGCCAGACTGCGCGCAATTGGTAGGGGTCCCCAGAATTCACTGGCTCAGGACCCTGGTAGCAAACAGCCTGCCACAGATGAAAGCCAAGGCAGAAGCATGTTTGACTCCGAGGAACTCGCAAACATGGAGGCAGGCGTACTCCGGAAATTGGGCTGAGCTTTTAGGGCCAGTTCCGGGGAGGGGGTCAAACACAAGGGGAGGGTACATGAGATGAAGACCAGTAAGGGGGTTAAGAAGGAATGGCGTCAGGAAGGGGGTAACACCGACGAGTCTAAGACTTGTTTCAAGTGTGGGAAGATGGGACACTGGAGGCAGGATTGCCCGGCCCAAAAGGGGGGGTCCGGCCAAGGAGGTCCTCCCGTGCAAAAACCCCAGGTCACCGAGGCGAAGGAGGCGACCAATGAACCGTTTGATGTTCTGGTGGCCGCCCTTCGCACGGTGCTGGGGAAGGACAAAGGAAGGCTAGACGGTGCCGTGAGCAACATAACACCGAACGCACCCGCATGTCCGCCTTCCTCCTGACTAGAACGCGCCCAGCCTGAGTACCTGTGTCCGCTCACTTATGATGAGTGGGACAGGCCCTGTGTTGAGATGGGGGTGGAGACGGTGCAGGAGAGATATTTGGTGGACACCGGAGCTTCCAGCACGGTGGTCCATTCGGAAGACCCGACCAATTCACCCTGTTCTAACAAGGTCCCATTTAGCCGAATGGGATTCACAGGGAATGAGCAGGTAGGGGCGATGTCCAAACCCCTGAGAATAGAGCTAGGGTCCCTCAGCACCATGTGGAAGTGCGTGCTAATGAAATGGGAGCAACCAGGGTGGAGAGCCCTCTGGGCTGATTTCATGTTAGCCAACCGGGTCATTGTGGACCTGAGGAATCACTGTCAGTGGGGGGCAATGGTCTCGGACAAGACAGAGGAGGTGATAGTGATCCCCAGAGATAAGGGAGGAGGGGTTAGTGTATGCACCATGAAATCCAAAGGGTGTTACGACCTGGAACAGTTGGTTAGTAGCTCCCCAGCCCAGTACCGGGCGAATGTACGGGACAACCTCGCCGCATTCGCCACCTATAAACACGATTGTGGCAGGGTGACCGGGGTAGAGGTCCGGGTGCAAGGGGACCCCATGTCACGGCCACCAAGGCAGTATAGTTTCCCCCGGGAGGCAGAAGCCGACTTGAAGACGGCACTGGGATCCCTGGTAAAACAGGGGGTGTTGAGACTAATAGCCACCCATGTGAACTCACCACTCTGGCTGGTGAAGAAACCTGACCAGTCGTGGAGAGCCACCGTGGACTATCGGGTCCTCAATAAAAACATCCCAGCTTGCGCGCCCACAGTTGCAGCTGTCGCTGATCTGATAGGGAGCATTCCAGCAACCGCAACCACATTCACAGTGCTGGATATCTCCAACGGGTTTTGGTCGATTCCCCTCAGACGGGAAGACCAATACAAGTTTACATTAACTTTTAAAGGGCAGCAGTATACATGGACATGCCTTCCCCAGGGGTTCCACAACAGCCCCTCCATATTCCACCAATGCATGGCAGATGCATTAAAAGGTTTCAGCCGACCCCACCAGTTAATCCAGTACGTGGACGACCTGCTTTTGTTCTCCGCAGAGGGGGAGAACCATGGGCCACTGCTGGACGAGCTGCTAAAGCTGTTGCAGGAGGCAGGGTTCAAGGTCAACCCCAAGAAAGCCCAGATCAGCCAGGAGGAAGTCATATTCCTCGGGCTGACCGTAAGGGCTGGTGAAAGGGTCATAGACGAGGCTCGGAGGAAGGCAGTACAGGAGCTACCAGCCCCCAAGAATGTGACCGGTGTAAGGTCTTTTCTGGGACTCACAGGGTACTGCCGGGACTTCATAGAGGGTTACGCAGTCACGGCAGCCCCTCTGCTTCGACTCCTCTGCAAGGGAGTCGAGTGGGAGTGGGATCAGAACTGCCAGGAAGCGTTCACTCGCCTCAAAGGGGATTTGCAGACGGCACCCGCATAGGGAGCCATCAACGGTGGGGAAGAATTCTTCTTAGAGGTAGCAGCCAGCAGGGATAGCTTGAGTGCAGTGTTGCTCCAGGAGCGACATGGCAAGCTACGGCCCGTGGTCTACACATCTAGGGTTCTCACCGAGGTAGAACGGGGATATTCCAACTGCGAGAGACATCTCCTGGCCACGCATTGGGCCGTAAAGTGCTCACAGCTCTTTACAGGATCATCCCTGATAGTTCTACTCACCCACCATACCCCCACTCAGATGTTGTTGGACGGGAGAATAAAGGACGGGACAGTGAGCAGTGCTCGCATTGCCCGCTGGACTTTATTGCTCTCGCAGATGAACTTGAGAGTGCAGGGGTTGACCGAGCCAAAGCTAGCAGCCAACATGATTTACCAAGGGACGGCCCACACGTGTACGGTAGAAGGGGTGTGGGATGTAGATGAAGGATTCCGGGCCGGGATACACCCAATGGGCCGGGACATCTATATAGACGGGTCCAGTTCGGTCGTGAAGGGGGAGCGTCTCACCGGGTGCGGAATCTATGACCCTACAGCTAAAATAGCGAAGGCCATTAAACTCTCCAACACCCTGAGTGCTCAGCACACCGAACTGGCGGCGGTGGTGTATGTGGTCAACAATCCCGACGAGTTCCCCACCCCCTACACCATTTGCTTAGACTCTATGTTCATGTGCAACTCATGCACGGAATACTTGGCAATCTGGCCAGGCGCGGATTCAAGTCCGCAGATGGGAAGCCCCTAGCAACAGCACCGCTGCTAGGTAAAATTTTGGAGGCCACAGGCACCCGGGGAGATCACTATATTCACACAGTTAAAGCCCATTCAAAGACAGAGCCCAAGTGGGAGGGCACCCAGAAGGCAGGCAAGCTGGCCAAACAGGGGGCCAGGGAAAGAGTATTCTGGGATCCGTACAAAGCAGGTCCGGTAGTCGCAATCCAGGACAAGGGAGGCACACAGGGGGTAGATTTGGCCCCGGACTTAAAGCAGGTCCAAGCCCAGGATCCCGCCCTTAAGGCCGTCCTGGTAAAGAGAGAGAATGGGGAGTCCATAGAATGTCCGTTCAGGGCAATGGACATTAGTATCAAAGAGGGGATGCTTTTCAAAGGGGATCGGTGGGTAGTCGCAGCGCAGCACCGAGAGGAGTTCCTCCAGTTGGCCCATGGGGTCCCGGGAGCAGGACACCCAGGGCCGGAAACTACCTGGCAAAGGGTAGAGGAGGCAGGGTGGTAGCCCCAGCTCAGGGAGGATGTCCGATTTTTCTGTGCGCACTGTTTGATGTGCGCAGCCAATAATCCCAATCCACAGCGCAGGAAAGCCCCCGTAGGACACACCAGGAGGGTAGAGGGGCCATGGTGGTCCCTGCAGGTCAACTTCATTGGACCACTGCCCACCACTCTTGCAGGCAACAAGTACTGCTTAGTCCTGGTGGACATATTCTCCAAGTGGGTGGAAGCCTTCCCCTGCCAAGCAGCCACGGCACCAGCAACAGCTAGAATCCTGGTGAGGGAAGTGTTCTCCCGATGGGGGCTGCCACAGGTCGTGGAGTCCGACCAAGGGAGCCATTTCACGGGGCAGGTGATGCAGGCCACCTTAAAACTCTTGGGAATACAAGGGAAGTGGCATGTGGCTCACAACCCCCAGTCATCGGGGATTGTGGAGCGCATGAATTGGACACTGAAAGAAAGACTGAGGAAGGAGATAAGCCCGTTCCCGCAGAGATGGGACGATGTCTTGCCCCTAATCTTAATGGGTGTCCGGGCCAGCCCCTCCAGAAGCACAGGGTACTCCCCACACGGGGATTATGCGCACCCCAACCCATGTGTTGGCGCCGGTCCTCACCGAAGCGCAGGTCAGGGAGGTAAACTGGGACAGGTTTGTCCAGAATCTGTATGAGACTTTAAAACAGATTCACTGGCAAGCAGCCAACAACCTGGAGAGCCAGCACCAGAAAAATTGGCTGCTGTTAGAACCCCAGAGAACCCACGAGTGGGAGGTGGGAGACCAGGTAATGGTCCGTAATTTTGCCCGAGTAGGGGCATTCGAGCCGCTGTATATGGGGCCTTATAATATCATGGATAAAGCGAGCCCCATGGTATATGCAGTAAAATTCCCGAAATGCACAAAATGGTTTCATGTAAACCAGTGCAAGTTGTTTAACCCCGAGGAAGGGAAAACAAAGGTCAAGAGGCACCAGGGCACAGTCATGAGCCTGGTGGACGCGGGTCTTCCTCCCATGGTGTGGGGCAATGATGACCCGGAGGATGGGGCGGTAAGGAGGAGCAGTCGGGTCCCATGGCCTAGGGTGCCGTGGACGCCTCCCTACTTGCCGACCACGAGCCACAAGAGGCCCCGATTGGAGAGGTCTTAAATGGGGTGCTCGTTAATATGACAGGGAACACTGTAAATATCTTGTAAATAACCAAAACCAGATTCGTGGAGGAAAACCCTCTAACAGAGCGGAACTGTTTTGCTTTTGTTTTACTAGGGAACCAAAGGAGATCGGAGGAACAAAGGGATATGGATATCGTATTTCTATTCCTAATGATGATCGGGACTGGCAGCATGGAAAGAGGAGACACCGAGGTGTCCTTGCCCTACAGCTGCACAGGAGGGAACGGGCCAACCGTGACACAGGGGGGTAGGACAGGGGACACATTCCCTTGAGTCGGTGGTGGCAGTTAAGGAATTTGGACCAGGCCAAGGGTAACAGATCCACGGACTGGGAGAAACTGGGGGACGATATGTACCGACAGATTACAGGGGCGAGGGGGGGAGTAGAAATATACTGGAATAAATGGTGGAAAGAGGAACAGGGAATTTACGTGTGTATGTGGGGGTCGGAACGGGTCTGCCCAGCAGGTGTGTCGATCGCCTTCTTGTGGCAGTGGCAGGATTCCGGGGCCGGGATCAGATGGGATCAGAGTGGGGACTCCTGCGTGATCCCAGACCCTCCCAACACAGTAAATTCCACAGAACTGGTAGCACACGAGAGGAAGCCCCTGCCCACAGCCCCACCGGTACAGGAAACACAGATTAGTTGCCCCGCCACCACACCGGGACCGAGGAATGGGTTAGTGTTAGTCCCGACTGGCAAGACCTTGTACCAAGACGTTCACTACGAAGTCGCGTTGGTCATTCTAAATTTAACCCGGGTACAGCTGCCCCAGTGGTGTCCAGTAGAAACGGAAAAATTATATGAGGCCCTGTTGAAGGAAATGTTCCGACAATTTTATGAATTAAGTTACGGGGACGTGAATCGGGAAAGTCTGTATGATTTAACGGTAAACCATCGCGTTAGTTCAGGGAGATATAGACGGGGGGTATTTAATGATGCGGCTACAGCCTTCGCTCGGGCACGTCCATTATCAACAGTATGGATGATGCACAGTTGCAGATGTAGGTCAACACCTTAAGGGACCAGCTGCGAAAGATACTGCGGGAGGGTAACGAGCTAGAGGGGTCGGAGTTACGGGAGGATCAGGCTATGACGATACATTTAAAGGAAGTCATAGCCGAGCTGGAGGCACACGCTCAGATGATCAATAGTTTGATCAGGGAGGATCAGAATGCCTCAGCGCAGGCAGCGAAAAACAATGCGTGTGTGTTGTATGGTACGTGGCTGCTGAACGAATGGCGCAGTAATTTGGAGGACCTATAGCAAGGTCGTGTCCCTTCGTGGGTCAGCAACTGGCACCTCACTGCGCTCAGCCCGTATGAAAATTTAATGAGCCCGTGCCAACTCCGACTGGCGTCAGAGGCATACCCGGTCCCAGTTGACTGTGGCCAGTCCAACCACACTGTAATGGGGATTGTACTCCAGATGCCGGTAATGGGCAGGTCACCGCAGCCAGCGCCAGTATAACGAGTAGAGAATATTGGTGTCCTAAGGGACGGGGTGCACGTGCGACATCATGGGCCCCCACCGTTTGTTGTAAAGTGGGAGAACGCCATGGCCGGCACGGACCTCAATGGATGCCAGAGCAGGGGCGTGCACGTGGTGTTGTGTCCTCAGCATTTGAATGTGTTTACTTGGCCGGCGTGTGGGTTTGAATCAGAGGGTGCGGAGCCCATTAATTGCACCATGGAGGTGATGGCCCAAAGCCACGTTCCACACCAGGTAGCATATGCGGGCAGAGGGACGTACTGCGTCACGACGAGCGTGGACCAGTACCGGGTACAGAACGACACTTGGTGCCCGGTTACCGATAAGGCTTTCTGCTTCAAACCGCACACAGAAGTTCAGGTGGCTCAAGAGCGCATCATACCCATTCCAGAGCCCACCACGGTACACCTAACGGTGAACGACACGGTACAGGACCTGCAGCAATGCGCAAAACGGTTCGGGTATGAAATTCCTCCTCTGCCTGAACACCTCACTAAATTAATAAAGGAAGTTGAATGCTCCCAAAAGCATTTCTATACCCTTGAGCAACGGAACAGGGAAACGGGGAATGAGATAAAAGAACTGGTTTCTCCGCCATGGTGGGACATCGGTCTGAATATCGAGATTCCCCCATGGATTCGTGTGATTTCTCATGTGATTGTACTGGTTCAATGTGTGTTAGTGTTTTACTTTCTCTGGTTATCATGCAGAAAGCGAAGAAAAACACTCCGAAACCGGTGGCAAGCTTTGATTAAAGAATAGCCCGGAGTTGACTGTCTGTTTGTATATACACCTGTAACTGTGATGTGATTTGTTGCATAAAGTGTGAGATACAGAACCCTGGGGTAAAATTTGATGTACGGTTTGGTTGGGATATACAGTGTGCCTCCCGCAGCGGAAGATGACAGAACTTTTGATGTTATTTCTGTTTGGGAAAAGTTGAAATATCAAAGTGGGGCCTGTAGCAGTCGACGCAGACTTCATGGATTTTTGGATTTTTAACCCCTATTAAAAACTGAACAGGCTGTTTGCGGGGGGAGGGGGGGGAAGCAGTGTAAAACCCACTCAAGCTGGAGATGGCTCATTCGTATGGAAACAAACTGTCCTGGGAACAATGCCCGAGAGGCCCACTCCCAACTCTTGATTAACAAGGCTGACGACTCATTGTTCTAGTCAAGATGAACTTGTTAAGTTAATCGACAGGAAGATCGAAAAGAGATCAAAAACCATTTCAAAGCATTCAAGAGATCGAAAACCCATCCCAGGCCATGTGTCCATTAAAACCACAGACAACGGTTTGTATATTGGAGGGGTATAAAAAGAGCAGTTTGGATAGCTCGCTCTCTCTCTCTCCTGTCCTCCACACAATGTAACATCAAGAAGAGCTGAACCTTGCCCTTCCAACCGAGACGAACGTCGACTAAGGCTGGGACTCGCATGCCGCAAGGCCGGTACGGAACCAGGTAGCCGAGACGTACGGGAGGAAGCTGCAAGCAAGATAAAAGGGGCAATCTAGGTGAGGATTGCCAAGCCTACACACCCACAAGATCAAATAGCTGCGTGAGGGGGTGCCTGTATGTTCCTACCAAACCAGAGGGGGTTTAGCGTTGGAAGGGTCCTATGATAGTTTAGTTCACGGGAGGGTGTTTTTTGGCCATGGTAAGTCAGCACGGCAGGGGCTTGTTGGACAAGTCAGGGTTGTACTGTTTTAAACTGTACTGTTGTGTTCACACCGCTTGTACTGTATGCGAGTGGAGTGGTTTTTCTTAATCTTAATAAACACTGTACGGGTGAGCCCGAAAACGCTGCCCGTGTTCAAATCTGTCCTCAGTAATCCCTATTGTCCAGAACTTGTAGTAAGGGGGTTTGTGTGCTCGCTACGGGCGGGGCGAAACCACTTACAATAATTGGCGATTGCGGCAGGGGCCATAGGAAATTACCACCGCAAAAAACGGTTACAAAGGGAAATGGCATGTTGGCATTTACTGCAAGGGGGTTGAAGTATAAGAGTAAGTCTTGCTACAATTGTACAGGGCCTTGACGAGACTACACCTGGAGTACTGTGCACAGTTTTGGTCTCCTTATCTAAGGAAGGATATACTTTTCTTGGAGCCAGAGCAACGAAGGTTCACTAGATTGATTCCTGGGATGAGAGGGCTGTCCTATGATGAGAGATTGTGTAGAATGGGCCTATACTCTCTGGAGTTTAGAAGAATGAGAGGTGATCTCATTGAAACATACAAGATTCTGAAGGGGTTTGACAGGGTAGATGCTGAGAGGTTGTTTCCCCTGGCTGGAGTGTCTAGAACTAGGGGGCACAGTCTCAGGATAAGGGGTCGGCCATTTAAGACCGAGATGAGGGTTGTGAATCTTTGGAATTCTCTGCCCCAGAGGGCTGTGATGAGTCTTTGAGTATATTCAAGGCTGAGCTAGATAGATTTTTGGACTCTAGAGAAATCCAGGGATATGGGGATCGGGTGGGAAAGTGGAGTTGAGGTCAATGATCAGCCATGATCTTATTGAATGGCGGAGCAGGCTTGAGGGGCTGTATGGCCTACTCCTGCACTTATTTCTTATATTCTTATGTTCTTATAATTGTGTTAATAAGGACTGAGCACGAATTTTGTGTGCTACCTCGACCAGTTTGACCCGGTGCAACATTTTCGGGCCATATCCAATTGCTAGGCCACTGTCTACTTAAACATCACACACTGACCCCTAGAGTTACTGTCACCTTTAATACACTGACCCTGGATCTACTGTCTCCTTTAACATCACAAGGAATGCACAAGGGTGATTAGTTGACTTTGTATTTGCTATTGGATGGATTGATGCATAAAGTTGGATTGGAATGTTTCTTTTGTGGTGGTTTTTATTCCAGAATTGTGGCCAAGAGGACGCTGTGATGGTCATTAACAGAGGGAAAGTAAGGTGTGGGACAAGTGTTTGAAAGGCGAATTGGGGTGTGGTACTGGTACCACAGGCGGATGATTCCATCCCGGATAATCCGGCCAGAAAGTAGCTGTCTGGGTTGTCTACTCCCTTCTGCTTCCTCCTCTTCCATTTCCGCCTCATCCACTTCCTCCTCCTCTTCCTCCTCCTCCTCCTCCTCATCTTCCTCCTCCTCCTCTGGTTGCTGTCTGCCTGGTGGCAAGGGCTGTGCCTCATGATGGCGAGGTTGTGGAGCATGTAGCAGACCGCGACGAATTTTGAGATGTGCTCCAGTGAGTACTGCAGGGCTCTTCCAGAGCGGTCCAGGAAGCGGAAGCGATGCTTAAGGATGCCAATGGTCTGCGCTATCAGATTTCATGTGGTTGCATGGCTCTCATTGTACGCATGCTGCCCACATGTGGTTGGGTTGCAGAGTGGAGTCATGAGCCAGGTGATCAGCGGATAGCCCTTGTCGCCCAGTAGCCACCCTTTGGTTTGTCTTGGTGGCTCCAGGACTGAGGGAACAGTAGACTGGCACTGGCACTTCCTGCTCCCTCGACCCTCTTCCCACCAAACTGCTGACCACCCAACTTCCCTTCCTGGCTCCCATGTTAGCTGATATTGTTAACAGTCCTCTCTCCTCAGGTACTTTCCCCCTCTCCCTCAAATTTGCCGTCATCATCCCGCTCCTCAAAAAAACAATCCTTGCAAACTAGCACACCATCTCCAACCTCCCTTTCCTTTCCAAAGTCCTTGAATGTGTTGTCACCTCCAAAATCTGTGCCCATCTTTCCCGCAACTCCATTTTTGAATCCCTCCAATCAGGTTTCAGCCCCTGCCACAGTACCGAAACGGCTCTCATCAAAGTCGTAAATGGCATCCTTTGTGACTGTGACAAAGGTAAACTATCCCTCCATGTCCTTCTTGGCTTGTCTGCAGCCTTTGCCATGATTGACCACTCCATCCTTCTCCAACGCCTCTCCACCTTCGTCCAGCTGGGTGGGACTGCACTCGCCTGGTTCCATTCTTATCTATTGAATCATAGCCAGAGAATCACCTGCAATGGCTTCTCTTCCCGCTCCTGCATCGTTACCTCTGGTGTCCCCCAAGGATCTATCCTTGGCCCCCTCCTATTTCTCATCTACATGCTGCCCCTTGGTGACATCGTCCGAAAACACAGCGTCAGTTTCCACATGTACGCTGACGACACCCAGCTCTACCTCACCATCACTTCTCTCAACCCCTCCACAGTCTCTAAATTGTCAGGCTGCTTGTCCGACATCCAGTTTTGGATGAGCAGAAATTTTCTCCAATTAAATATTGGGAAGAACGAAGCCATTATTTTCGGTCCCTGCCACAAACTCCATTCCCTAGCCACTGACTCCATCCCTCTCCCTAACATCTGTCTGAGGCTGAACCACATTGTTCACAACCTTGGTGTCATATTTGACCCTGAAATGAGCTTCCGACCACATATCCGCAGCACAACTAAGACCGCCTACTTCCACCTCCGTAACATCACCCGTCTCCGCCCTTGCCTCAGCTCATCTGCTGCTGAAACCCTCATCCATGCCTTTGTTATCTCTAGACTTGACTATTCCAACGCACTCCTGGCTGGCCTCCCACATTCTACCCTCCGTAAACTTGAGGTCATCCAAAACTCGGCTGCCCGTGTCCTAACTTGCACCAAGTCCCATTCGCCCATCACCCCTGTGCTTGCTGACCTACATTGGCTCCCGGTTAAGCAACACCTCGATTTCAAATTCTCATCCTTGTTTTCAAATCCCTCCATGGCCTCCCCCCTCCCTATCTCTGTAATCTCCTTCAGCCCCACAATCCCCCGAGATATCTTCACTCCTCTAACTCTGCCCTCTTGAGCATCCCTGATTATAATCGCTCAACCATTGGTGGCCATGCCTTCTGTTGCCTAGGCCCTAAGCTCTGGAATTCCCTGCCTAAACCTCTCCGCCTCTCTACCTCTCTTTCCTCCATTAAAACGCTCCTTAAAACTTAGCTCTTTGACCAAGCTTTTGGTCACCTGCCCTAATTTCTCCTTATGTGGCTCGGTGTCAAATTTTTTTCTTATAATACTCCTGTGCAGCGCCTTGGGACGTTTTACTACATTAAAGGCGCTATATAAATACAAGTTGTTGTTGTTGTTGAATAAAAGCATCATGACTGCTGCCAGGATACCGGGCATTCACCATCATGATCCGTTGATTATAGTCGCACACCAACTGCACATTCAGCGAGTGGTAACCTTTGTGGTAGCGGTACATCTCAGCATTTAAATGAGGCACCCACAAAGCCAAGTGCATGCAGCCGATGGCACGCTGCATCATGGGGCAGCCTGCTGTTCTGGCAAAGCCATGTGCACGCTCTGCCTGTTTTTCTCTGGTCAGAGAGAAAACAATGACGTCCCCTCTTCTGGCATAAGGAGCGCCTGTCACCTCTCTTAAGCAGCAGTGAACGGCAAACTAGGAGATGTTACAGATGTCTCCTGCTCCAGCCTGGAAGGATCCCGATGCAAAGAAATTCAGGGCCATGGTCACCTTCACAGTCACTGGCAGCGCTGTCCTTGCTGTAGGACTCTCAAAATTAACAGATCCCCCAAAATGAAAGAAAACCTTATTATTAAAAAAATGACTTTGGACCCTTGCTAAAAACTTCAGGAGTGACAAAAGGGCATGTTGGGCCTAACAAGGAGATTCAAGGTCAGAAACAGACTTGGCATTTTAAAAGTTCATGTTCAGGCATGTTTGGGGAAAAGGCTGCAACAAAGAATGGGATCTACCTATGCAGTGGCCAGTTTGAGTATTTGAGTTAATCAAACTGTCTGGGGGAACTGTAAACATCACTCAGCCCCTATCAAGAAATTTTACATGCTAACAATAGACCCACGGAAGAACAGCCTCACAGAACCCATCCAAAATCATGCATAATACAAATCGCTTCGCCAACCTACAAAGGATCTCAGGCCCCACAGGAAACTCAAAGCTTGAGGACAATTGACTACATTTAAATAAGAGCTCAACAGCTCAGGAAAACCATCCTGAAACTGCTTCTCACATTTTTAAACTACTTCAACAACTCAGGAGACCATCCTGAAACCGCTTAAACAATTTACACAACTTAATATTATCGAGCCCGCCAAAATCTAACAATAAACCTGAACTGATTTGGTGTGCAGATTAGTAGGCCTCAATTGGTATAATTGGAGGCCTGTTCCAGAAGTAAAGTATGTTCAAAGGAGTTCGAACCGAAGGAGTCAAGTTCGACCACAAGGAGAGCCATCGTCGATCAACATCAAGGAGCAAGCATCTCGAAGCAGTTCTCTCTCTCTCGAAGAAGAAGAAACACACCATCAGACACCTCATGGCACCAAGGGCCCCACGAAACAACCAACCAAATATTACCTTCAGCCAACCGGGTAATATTGGGCCACCGCGACCAACGGAAGACCAACTCGGAAGAAACCGAAGATTCGCAAGTCTTTTCCACTCTACAAACTATCCTGACTTACCCCATGGTAAGGTTTTATCCAAAAGACTCTAGGCCCTATTTCTAACCAAAGAAAATTGGGTACTCACCTGATAGATCCAATACGCACCCTACCGCATCAGTGGACTCGCGAAGACTGACCAGATATGCAGGGGAAGTCCTTTACTGCGTCTGGGGTATGGCAGGCCCCAACCGACACAAATAGCGAACACCGAAATCGCGAACCAGCTCAACTGTCACGGAGTCATTTTGGTGAGCATTATCCCTGGTCCTTCAGGGCCTAACTTAGCTAGTAAGGTGGGATTGGGAGGGGTGAGATATTTGTCGACTGTAATTTTTCCCTCGTGTACGTCGAAGTGTTTTCCCCATTTTATTAGAGTGTTATTATTGTGTTGTATTTTCTTTCTCAAATAAAAATCAAAGTTCTTGCACCAAAAATCAGTTGTCTGCTGCACTTTTATCACAACCCCCAAATAAGTAAAAGGTCTAGAACCAAGGGAGTGGGAGCGATTCGAACCGCTCATAAGTCAGAGGTGAAGCTGACCCCACACACCACCCCCTACATAGCCCTGGAGTGAGGCTGCAGGTCTGATTGGAAGAGGTGGCAGAGTTCTGTGTGCACCTCCTTAGTAAAGCACAGATGCCTCACACACTGCTCCTGGCTCAGGCTGAGGTAAGAGAATTGCCCTCAGAAGGCCTTAGGTGGGTAAGGCCTCCTGCTGAGAGCCCTCCTCCCCCTCCTCCTCCTCCCTCTGTGAGCAGCTTGTCCTCTTCTTTGCTGCCTCTGCTCCATCTCCCTGTCATGCTGCAGGCCAAGGGGGATGACAACTATGTTATGTCTGACATTGGTGATAGGTACTCGATTGCCTTGGCCTGAGCACATGGAGTTTGATAATGCTGAGATCATTGTATTGTGTATAGGTATTCAATTGCTTGTGCCTGGAAGTGTGTGTGTGTGGCAGCCATATTAAAAGCAGCATGAACTGAACTCACTGACGGTCTCTGGATTAACTTTGCAAACGCAACATTTGGCGACAAGGATGGCTGAAATCTCTCTTCCACCACCTCCTCCCTTCCTTGCACTACCCGGTGAGCCCCCGATCCCATGGGTTCGCTGGTTACAGTCCTTTGAAACCTACCTCATTGCTCTTGGACTAGAAACTGTGAGTACGGCTCGGAAAAAGGCACTGTTATCCCATTGCTTGGGAGCGGAGGGCCAGCGTGTTCTTGGGACATTATGCACAGCAGACTCAATCCAAACATATGATGAGGCTGTGGCTCTGTTAAGCACACACTTCTCTGCCCCACAAAGTGCCCTCCTGCGGCGATTCATTTTTAGGCAGCGTCACCAACTCCTCGGTGAGTCAGTGCATCAATACATGGCTAATTTGAGGGGGTTAGCTAGCTCGTGCAAGTTCGGCGCATTACAAGATGAGATGGTGCGTGATCAACTAATAGAGCACACAAACAACGTGAGTGCGTGAAAGACTGCTACTCGAGTCCGACGATCTGTCGTTGTCACAGGCAGTCAACATTGCCTTTCAAGTGGAGTCTGCAGCCGAATGTGCAGCGAAACTAGCACACACACCCAGTGACAGCGCCCTCGGCCCCGACAGCTCTGACACGGTAATGCTCGCGCGACGGCAGCAACGCGCGCTACCGCGGCAACAGTGTGGAAACTGTGGATCTCGTTCACATGCTACCAGAGTGCTGAATTGCCCCGCGCGCGGCCAAGCCTGTCGCAATTGTGGAAAACAAAACCACTTTGCCAATGTCTGCCGCTCTGCCCCGGTTGCTACAACTGAACACTCTCAGTCCTCAAGCAGTTGGCCTATAATTCACAACGTGAGCTCTGGGCCAGTAGTGGCTTTCAAATCATGCACAATTAACCTGAATGATGTGTGCATCCCGCTGTTGTTGGATACCGGTGCCAGCGTCTCACTGCTGAATGTGGACACATTCAAACGCTTTTACAGCTCCCTGCCACTCTCTGCGCCCTCCACTACCCTTTGCGGGTATGGTAATTCAAAAATTGGACTAGTGGGCTCAGTCAACCTCACAGTACGCTATGGAACAAAAGTTTTGCCAGATTTTTGTTTTTATGTGGCACGCCAAGGAGCTAACCTGATGGGACTGGATCTTTTCACTGACCTGGGTTTTTCTCTCTTGGACACCGGCGGGTCTGTGATTCTGCACGTCGCCTCACCGTGGCGCCAAACATGGCTAGCACTCTTCGAAGGTCTGGGCTGCCTGACTGCCTTCACCCACCAGCCCATGGTTGACTCCACCGTTACCCCTGTCATTCAGCCACTGCGCCGCATCCCGCTTGCTCTCCGTGACGGGGTCACAGCTGAACTAAAGCAGCTACTGGAAGCCAGATCATCGAACCAGTTGATGCCTCCCCATGGGTCTCCAACCTGGTGGTCGCAACGAAAAAGTCAGGTGGTCTACGCGTCTGTGTCGACCTTCGAGCAGTGAATAAGGCCGTAATCCCTGACAAGTATCCACTGCCCACGTCAGAGGAACTCACAGCGCAGTTCTATGGTTCCATCCTGTTCTCGAAACTGGACCTTCGACAGGGCTATCTACAGGTTCCCCTCCACCCCAGCAGCAGGGACCTCACTGCTTTTGTGACACATGCTGGCGTCTTTCGGTACACCAGGATGCCATTTGGACTTAGCTCTGCACCCAGCTGCTTCCAAAAGATGATGGCCTCTGTGCTCGCGGGCATTCCTGGGGTGGCCATCTACCTGGATGACATTGTCGTGCATGGGCCCTCGACCTCCACTCACGACGAATGCCTTCACAGAGTTTTCACAGCTCTAGCAAAACACAAGCTCACACTGAATGGCGAAAAGTGTGTCTTTGCTGTTTCAGAGATTGAATTTGTGGGGTTTCGGTTGTCGGCTGATGGTATATCCCCACTCCAGTCAAACGTGGATGCCATTCACAGCATCCCAGAACCCAGCTCTGCAGCACAGGTTGCCTCCTTCCTTGGCATGACTGGGTACTACCTGAAGTTTTTGCCCCAGTACTCAGCCACCACAGCCCCACTGCGCCAGCTCCTGCGAAAGGATGAGCCCTGGGTGTGGTCACAAGCCTGTACGGAAGCTGTTCGCCTCCTCAAATCGCAGCTCACGTCGCCTCCAGTGTTGGCTCACTTTGACGTCGCCAGCCCCACCCTCGTCACCTGCGACGCGCCCGCTGCAGCTGTGGGGGCGGTGTTATCGCAGATACAGAATGGAGTGGAGAAACCAACCGCCTTTGCCTCCCGAGCCCTTAGCCCCACCGAACAGAAGTACTCAGTAGGCGTGAGGTGCTGGCGTGCGTCTGGGCATGTGAGCGGTGGCACCTGTACACGTATGGCCGTGCCTTCACCCTGCAAACCGATCACCAGGCTCTCACTGCCCCGCTGTCGACATCTGGCACGGGCCACAGACCACTGCGTCTACACCGCTGGTCTGACCGCCTCCGTCAATACAATTTCAGTCTCCAGTTCACACCAGGACGTGACAATGTTGTTGCAGATCTGCTCTCCCGCACTGTCTCTGCCCCAGCCCCACTCGTCGGGTCTGAACAAGTGGAACAGGATATCGTCCAGATGCTGCACACGCCTCTCCAAACCACAGTCTCTCTCCAGGAGCTCAAAGAGGCCCCTGAACAGGATCCGGCCCTCTCCCAGCTGTGCACCTTCATCAGAGATGGCTGGCCTCGCAAGGTGCCTGAGGAACTGTCTGCCTACTCCAGAGTTAAAGAGGAGCTCTCCTGCTGGAATGACTCCTGTGTTGCACGTGGGCTCTGCACTGTGGTCCCAAGTGCCCTTCGTGCACGTGTTTTATCCATGGCGCATGAGGGCCACTTGGGCATAGTGAAGCTCAAACAACGATGCCGAGACCTAGTGTGGTGGCCGGGTATCGACAGGGAAATCGAGGCCCTGGTCAAGGACTGTGCAGCCTACCTTGTAATTGGCAAGATTGGCCACCAAGCTCCCCCACCCCTGCAACCCCTTGCCTGGCCCTCTCAGCCCTGGGAGCACCTGCAGCTGGACGTCTGCGGGGAGATCCATGGTGTCCCCCACCATCAACGGTTCCTAGTGGTGACCTATGACCTGCACTCAAAATGGCCAGAGGTCACTGCCGTGGGCTCCGTCACCTCTCGGGTCATCATTGATATCCTTGAGTCCCTCTTCTCCCGCTGGGGGCATCCAAAGGCCATCACCACAGACAATGGCCCCCAAATGGTCTCTTCGGAACTCTCCTCTTACCTTGAGAGCAAGGGCATCCGTCACGTTCGCACAGCGTACTACCACCCCGAGTCAAATGTGGGGGTGGAGCGTTTTAACCAGACACTGAAAAATGGCCTCAGAGCACACCTATCCCAGGGGTGTGCGTTTGACAAGGCCCTCCTCCATACACTGCTGCACTACAGAGCCTCCCAGCATTCCACTACAGGGACTCACCCGCATCCCTCATGCTAGGCCGTGAGCTCATGCTGCCCCTTGGCAGGCTCCGCCCCTCGCTAGCTCAGAGCCCTGCTCCACCGGCTCAAGCCACAGTCGCTAGACAGCAGGAGAAGATGAAACTCCGCTTCGACCAGTTGAAGAGGGCCAAGGCACCCAACATCTCAGTCTCCGATTGGGTCAGAGTCCGCAGGCCTCACCGCAATAATAAGATGGCGTCATTCTGGTCCTCCCCTCTCCAAATCAGCCGCCAACTTGGACCAGCCACTTTCTGCCTCACTGACGGCTCTCGGTGGCATGCCAGCCGCCTTCGGAAGGTGCCAGCACCCCCTGATGCGGGATTATACAGACCTAACCCCCAAGCCTTACCCCCAGAGTGGCGGGATGCACATGTGGCTCAGCCAGCCAACCCTCAAGTAGATGTTGTGCCTCAGCCTGCTCCTCACCAGTCCACACCTCGGCCTGTTCGTACACGTTCTCGCCCTGGCCACCTACAGGACTTTGTCACTACATTTCATGTTTGAAATTCTGTGAGGGGGGAGGAAATGTTATGTCTGACATTGGTGATAGGTACTCGATTGCTTTGGCCTGAGCACATGGAGTTTGATAGTGCTGAGATCATTGTATTGTGTATAGGTATTCGATTGCTTGTGCCTGGAAGTGTGTGTGTGTGGCAGCGATATTAAAAGCAGCATGAACTGAACTCACTGACGGTCTCTGGATTATCTTTGCAAACGCAACAAACTAGAGCACCCATGACTGGGAGCAAGTGGTCTGACCAGACTCTTGAAGTCTGAAGCAAGGCCTTCTCCACTTGCAGCACCACTCCCTGTCACCTCACCAACTTTAAACAATTCTAGAAAGCTCCAAACACTTCCTCACACTCACACAGAGCCAGTAGAAATCAATCAGCAACTAACCACAGAGTGGTTGCTGATCCCTTTAGATATTGCTGGTGGGGGTCCTTCCTGCTGCTGAACGCACGTACAACTGTGCGAGATTAAGACAGGGCGTTAGCTCCAACGTTGAGAATGAAAATGGCAGCGCTGGCGTCAAATCAGCATTTTAAGGTCAAATCAGGTCATTGATGTCACGATCTGCCTACTCTGTATACTTCTGCCGCACACTCCTAACGCCCGCCCTACCACCTTCACCAAGAGGGCGTCCAGCGCGGCATACACCAGACGTGTGCGCATGAAGCGTGGATGGAACTTTCGTCCCAAAACAGCACCCATAGCACTGACAAATTGGGCGCTACGGAGCCGAATTTCTAGCCCAGTTACTATCTCCTTTAACATCACACACTGAAGCCTAGAGATACTAAGCTAAAAATTCAACAACATTAAAAACCTGCCGGTGGCTCTGTGGGCTGGTGTCAACGGCCACCGAAAATGATGGCGCTTGCAGGACCATAAATTGGCACTGGTGGCTAATTAACATTAGCCCAGTGCTAAACTTACCAAGCAACGCCATTCCGGTGGCGTTAGTCCCGGCAGGAGGCCCAATGTAGCGTGGCCCTTGCATCATTACAGCAAGAACAGACTTTTCTTAAAGCGAGGCTGTCATTTCAGAAAGCAGCTCAGTATCTTAAAGGGGAACCGTCTTCTGAAATGAAAAAAATAAAAATCATGAAAAAATAGGCAGTTTTTAGCCCATACTGCTCAACTGCCTTCTGAAAAAAAATGAACATTAAAAAGAATTCCCAAATGGGAGTCTATAGCTCTTAAAGCTGAATTGCCTTCTGCACCTAAAAAAGGGAGTGCTTCAGCACAAACACAAATGGCTCAGCGAGCCAGGGAAGGGGCACCCAGGGTCTTGCACGCAGCATTCCAGTTTTGTGCAGGGGGTCAACATTGCAAGAGAAGTCCTCTACCCACAGGGGCTAGGAGGCCCTCCAGAAAGAAGAAAGAAGGATGTGGGGCCAGATCACCAAGGCCATCACTACCAGCAGTGTTGCCCAAACCACCTGGCTCCGGTGCCCAAAGAAGATGCATGACCTCAGACCACTGATCAAGGCCAGTGAATGCATCTTCAAGAGCCGTCTCCTACCAACTGCACCACTAGCCTCACATACTGCTCAACGCACAACTCACGACTCACCATTCTTGGCACGGTCATGGCTGAGCCCTTCGTCAGCAGCGGGGCTGAAAGGATACAAGATGCTGGTATGCTCATACGTTATCCTCCTTCTAAGAGAGGGAGTATAAAGGGGTTTGGCATCTTTGAAAGTAGATAAATCACCAGGTCCAGTTGAAATTTATCCCAGGCTGTTAAGGGGAGCAAGGGAGGAAAGAGCGGACACTCAAACCATCATTTTTCAATCCTCTCTGGCTACAGGTGTGGTGCCGGAGGACTGCTAATATTGTATTGTTGTTTGAAAAGGGAGAAAGGGATAGACTGAGTAATTACAGGCCAGTCAGCCTAACCTCGGTAGCAAATAGTTGGAAAAAATTCTGAGGGACAGTATTAATCGTCATTTAGAAAGGCACGGATTAATCAAGGACAGTCATACGTATCCTCCTTCTCGTATGCATCCCTTGCTTTCCCACCCTCCTCTCACCACAAGTCCACCGTTGTGCCTTCCTCATTTCACACATCCAAGAAATGCAGCCTGCCCAGCCAATGGTTGACCAAGAAGAGGGAGAGGAAAGTGAAGAGTAAGAAGAAACAGTGTCACTCAATTTTACACTGCCAGACACCAGCTCCTCAAGGTTGACCTGCAAGGCCATTTGCAGTGTCTCCCAGTGAAAGTCAACAACCTTCCACCAGCCATGCTGCAGCCACTGGGGTTGCACTGTGTAATGTATGTACCTTTAAGGGGAGAACTACTTTTTACAGCTCCTGTATATACTGTAGTACCGGCAGTGACCACACCTGTATATAAACCCTGAGTAGTGATCTGTACAGTTAGTTCTAGAGTAACCCTCATTCAGTAAACACTTGTTGAATCGTTCCCTGCAGTCGTTGTCTGATTATTGAAGGACACAACATTAAGATACACGGATGTAACAGTGGTGACGAGCAAGTTCGAACCTACCTGCAACTCTGCATCACCTCCCAGGGATTCGCTCCTGGAGAACAGTGGAAGAAGGTCGAGTCCAGAAGCACGGGCGTCGACCACGGGCAACTGCCCAGTCATCCAGCGGAGATTTGAGCATCGCAGGGGAGGCTGTCGAGAGCCAGGCTTGGCTTTCCAGTCACGGTGGTCCAGCGAAGCGGGCTGGCAACAGGTACTGCGCAGACCCTTCCCAGACAGCGATGGGCTAGAGCCCGACCGAGCGGCACAGAAAAAGGCTGAGCAGCGGTGACAGGGGAGAGAGAGAGGGCAGAGCACACAGGGCGCAGCCGGTGTTCAGGGATGAGCGGCGTCAACGGGGGAGAGAGACGAGAGAGAGCAGAGCGCAGCCGGTGTTCAAGGGCCGAGCAGCGTCAACGGGGGAGAGAGACGAGAGAGAGCAGAGCGTAGCCGGTGTTCAAGGGCCGAGCAGCGTCAACGGGGGAGAGAGGCGGGCAGGAAAACGCGAGGCGCTGCCATTTGCCGCGAGGACCGCCGAGAGCGGCGTTGGCAGCAGCGCGGGAGACGCCATTTTAAGCCGCAGCGGGGAAGAAAGGAAAGCGCGGGAGACGCAATTTTAAGCCGCAGCGGGGAAGAAAGGAAAGCGCGGGAGACGCCATTTTAAGCCAGTCTAACCACACCCAAAAATGCCGATGAGTGGCAGTATCACAGCGTTCGACAATGAAGTCGAAGATTGGACGACATATGTCGAACACATAGAAGTATACTGCAAGGCGAATGAAGTGCCAGATGACAAGAAAGCGCTGGTATTGTTGAATTCAATGGGTGCAAAAATGTATGGCTTACTACGAAACCTAGTAACCCCAGAAAAGCCAGTAGAAAAGGATTTTGAAAACATAGTGTCAATCCTACAGGACCACTTAAACCCCACACCGCTGCTGATAGCAGAAAAATTTAAGTTTCACAAAAGGAACCAGCATAAAGATGAAAGTAATGCTGAGTATTTAACGGAACTGCGCAAGCTATCGAAACACTGCCAGTTTGGAACGAGACTAGCAGATACTTTAAGGGACAAGTTTGTGCATGGGCTTCAAAGTGAAGGAACCCAGAAACGGCTTCTATCAGAAAAGGATCTTACGCTGGACAAGGCTTTCAGCATTGCAGTATCACATGAAGCAGCTGCACGGGGCGCTGCAGAGATATAACGGAGACCGCAAGAATATGGCACAAATGAAATGTCATACAGAACAGTGAAGTGCTATCGCTGCAGCAGAACAACACACAACCATAATGATTGCTGCTTCAAGGACAAAGTGTGCAGACAGTGTGGAAAAGTAGGACACATAGCAAGAGTCTGCAGGTCGGGAAAGAAAACCAGCAGCAAGAAATCTCCACAGGAGAAGTACAAGAAGGTACATAAGGTGACGGAGAGTAGTTCAGATGAACAGAAGAGTGATACAGACTCCGGAAGCAAGGAGCTGGATTGTCTGAAACTACATAATGTGATCAAAATAGAGGATCACCAAACTATCTGGATCACGCTCAAGATAGCAGGAGTCAAAGTGAAAATGGAATTGGACACAGGATCAGCCCTAACAGTCATAAACCGAAGGGACTACAAGCGGCTATTCTCACATATACCCTTGAGAGATACAAAGATTGTCTTGAAGACGTACACGGGGCAAAAAGTCTACCCCAAAGGAAAAATAAGGGTGAACGTTATATATAACGGCAAGGAAACACCAAAAATGGACCTATATGTATTGCAAGATGGAGGACCACCACTACTAGGACGTGAATGGATCCGGAAGATACAGCTAGATTGGCATTCCATACAGGCACTGACTGTGGCTGACAAAAAGGATGACGACGTCGCACCTGGGCGACTGTCAAAGATCCTAACTGACGCGAAAGAATTGTTCCAGCAAGGACTCGGAACACTAAAAGGCGTGACAGCGATGATTAAAATTGAAGAAAACGCAAGCCCAAAATTTTTTAAGGCCAGACCGGTACCTTATTTGATCCGGCCAGCCATCGAAGCAGAGCTGGAGAGTCTGGAACGTTCAGGTGTACTGTCCAAGGTAGACTGGAACGAGTGGGCTACACCCATCGTCCCTGTGATGAAAAAGTCATTGAGCAGCACGCCTGGAGAACCAAGGAAGGTTCGCATCTGTGGGGACTTTAAAGTATCAGGGAACCCGGTCCTTCACACCGTACAATATCCACTTCCGCGGATTGAAGATATTTTCGCCTCACTATCTGGAGGGAAACGCTTCACTAAGATTGATCTGGCCCAGGCGTATCTGCAAATGGAGGTAGAAGAAGCATCAAAAAAATACCTCACAATCAACATCCATAAAGGCCTCTACCAATACAACTGGCTGGTATTCGGGGTAGCATCAGCTCCGGCTATTTGGCAGAGGGCAATGAAACAAGTCCTACAAGGGATCCCAGGGACCCAGTGTTATTTGGATGACATCCTGGTCACGGGCGAAAATGACAGTGATCACCTTGCCAACCTGGAGCAGGTGCTCACTAGATTGCAGGAATATGGGCTCCGAGCTAACCGCCCCAAATGCGAGTTTTTTAGAATACAGATCTCGTATTGTGGCCACGTTATCGATAAAGAGGGGTTACATAAGTCCCCAGAGAAGATTGAGGCAGTAGTCAAGGCTCCAGCACCGAAAAATGTGTCACAACTGAGGTCGTTCCTCGGGCTGGTAAACAACTACCATAAGTTCTTGCCAAATTTGTCTACAATACTACACCCACTGAACACCCTACTGCAAACTGGGGTGCCATGAAAGTGGAGTGACGAATGTAGACGAGCTTTCCAGAAGAGCAAAACACTAATCACATCGAAAGAGGTATTGGCCCATTACAACCCAGCATTACCAATTCGGTTGGCATGTGATGCGTCACCCTACGGTATTGGAGCGGTGCTGTCGCACAAATTCTTGGACGGCTCAGAGAGGCCAATAACCTTTGCATCACGATCACTATCCTCAGCTGAGCGTAACTACGCCCAGATTGACAGGGAGGCCCTCAGCCTAGTGTGTAGAGTGAAAAAGTTCAATCACTACCTGCACGGGCAGAAGTTCGCCTTGCTGACTGACCACCAACCACTTGTCTCCATCTTTAATCCAAAGAAGGGCGTTCCGGTGAAGACTGCGCAGTGGCTACAAAGATGGTCCCTTTTTCTAGGGGCGCACCAATATGAAATCGAGTATAAGGGCACGAAACAGCATGGAAACGCTGATGGGCTATCACGCCTGCCACTGCCTACTGCGGAGGAAGCACCAGCAGTGGATCCTGTCGAAATATTTCATTCGACTATAATTGAATGCTTGCCAGTAACTAACGCTGGTATAGAGAAGGAGACCCGAAATGACCCGACACTGTCTCGGGTATATGATTTGACGGTGAAGGGATGGCCAGCACATGGCGACTCACTTTTGCCAGCATTCTCATCCAGAAGAGAACAGCTGTCAGTATGCCAGGGGACCTTGATGTGTGGCTCCCAGGTTAAGGGAGAGAGTGCTCAATGAGCTTCATGAGGGTCATCTGGGAGGGGTGAAAATGAAAAGCCTTGCTAGGGCTTATGTGTGGTGGCCGGGAATCGATAAACAAATCGAGGACCTGACCAAGAGCTGCTCAGGATGCCAGAAAGTCCAAAATGCACCACCACAGGCCCCTCTACACCCATGGGAGTGGCCCTCATCTCCATGGCAACGGGTGCATATTGATTTTGCTGGTCCATACATGGACTCAATGTTTTTAATAGCCGTGGATGCGCACTCGAAATGGCCTGAGGTCATCAAAATATCATTCACCACCACGGAGAAAACTATTGCAGTCCTACGGACCGTTTTTGCCAGGAACGGCTTGCCAGAGCAGATTTGCTCTGATAACGGACCACAGTTTGTGTCCGAAGAGTTTCGAAGATTTATGAAAAGGAATGGGGTAAGGCATTACACATCCGCCCCGTATCATCCAGCCACAAATGGATTGGCTGAGAGGTTCGTACAAACCTTTAAGAAGGCAATAAAGGCTATGTACAATGACAACATTCCGCTGCAGCACAAGGTGGACAATTTCCTGTTCGCCTACCGGAATGCGACACATGCAGTCACCAACCAGGCCCCAGCCATGATGTTCTTTAACCGAAGGTTAAGATCTCGCCTGGATTTGCTCAGACCAAACGTACGAAGAGATGTTGAGAGTAAGCAATTCCAGCACATCCATGAGAAGCCAACAAGGAGCTTCAATGTAGGGCAACCAGTCTTGGCCCGCGACTACCGAACAGAAAAATGGCAGCCAGGAACGATATGCACACGGCAGGGCCCACTAATGTACACAGTGGACGTTGGGGAGAGCATCGTGAGACGCCATGCTAACCAGATTCTAGAGTCACAGGAACAAGTCAACCCCATGCTTCGGCCATACGTACCTGGTGATGAACCCGACGTACAGGTAGCATCTACCCGAGAAACAGTAGCATCGGAAGCTGATGAACCAACCGACGACAGGGGGCCAGAATCACCTCCGCACCAAGAGCAAGACACTCGGGAAAGGCGCTATCCAGAAAGGATCAGGAAGCCTCCCCAAAGACTGAATTTATAAATAGACTATTTTCAGCTAATGTTGCATGTTAAAAGTGTTAATTGTAATTAGTTTGATATTTAATTGTTAAATGAGTGTTATGGTACTTTTAATCTAAAAGGGGAGGAATTGTAATGTATGTACCTTTAAGGGGAGAACTACTTTTTACAGCTCCTGTATATACTGTAGTACCGGCAGTGACCACACCTATATATAAACCCTGAGTAGTGATCTGTACCGTTAGTTCTAGAGTAACCCTCATTCAGTAAACACCTGTTGAATCGTTCCCTGCAGTCGTTGTCTGATTATTGAAGGACACAACATTAAGGTACATGGATCTAACACACTGCGTGACATCAGTAGGGTAGGCAAAGGCACACACAAGACAGTCACTAAGAGAATGCATAAGGGTGATGATTTGATATCTTGATGTCATATTGGATGGATAGAGGTAGCTTTTATTTCAGCATTGTGGCCAAGAGGATGCTGTGATGGTCAGTAACACAGGGAAGGTAAGGTGTGGGACTAATGTTGAAAGGGGAATTGGGGTTGTGGTCACTGGTACCTCAGGCGGATTATTCCATCCCGGATATCCCAGTCAGAAAGCGACGGTCTGGGTTGGATCCTTCCGTTTGCATCCTCCTCGTCTGCTTCCTCCTCATCTGCTTCTTTCTCTTCCACGTCTTCCTCTTCTGCTTTGTCCTCTTCTGCATCTTCCACTTCCTTCTGCGAGTGGAGTCTGAAATAAAAGCATAAAATGATGGAAATACTCAGCAGGTCAGGCAGCATCTCAACCTGAGATATGAACTCTGTTTCTCTCTCCACGGATGCTGTCTAATCTGCTGAGTATTTCCAGCATTTTCTACCTTCTCAGAGGACTTCCTTTACCATCAAAGGCATTGCAAGCATCCAGCAGCACTCCATGCACACTTAAAAAACTTTTAACCTGTATTGCACTAAGCCACTACTTCAATAAAATGTAAAAAAATCCACTCCAAAAGCTTAAATGCAACTTTGCCTGAAAGATGTGCTGCCAGCATTTCTGCCAGTCTGCTGAACGTTGGGTTTTCATAGTGAGCTTAGGACACCGTGCTAATGTCGAAGTTTGTTGCGGTGACGTTAAGTCGGCATTGCATGCTGACTGATGTCACCCTTTCTTCATTTACATTTCCAGGAGCCTCACCAAAATCACAGCCGCCGAGTCTTGTGCCAGAGAAGGGCATTAGAGTGGCAGCTGTCATTTTTTGCCAGGGTCGGCAGGTGGTAACTCGTGGTGGTAAGTACCCCAATTTCTAGGCCATTGTCTCCTTTAACTCACTGACCTCTAGGGTTACTGTGTCCTTTAACACTCACACTGACCCCGAGAGTTACCTCCTCCTTTAACACTCACACTGACCTCTAGGGTTACTGTGTCCTTTAGCACACACACTGACCCCGAGAGTTACTGTCTCCTTTAACATCACACATTGATCGAGAGCAAGGAGAGAGATTGGGAGTGGGGAGAGGCTGCGATCGGTGGGGTGGGGGGAGAGATTGTGGGTTGGCGGGGGGAGGTTAGTGATTGGGGCTGGGGGAGACCGAAGGCTTTCTTGAGGGACCGGCGGGGAGCACTCCTGTGCTGACAAAAGCACTTACCTTGTGGAGCCAGCTGCTCTCGCCTCCCTTTCATTGCTGGGTTTCCCGACCCCTGGGAATCCTGAGCAGCAACAGTGAATTTTAAACGGGTTCCCAATTGCACTGTGGGTGCCCGATTTAAATATGTTAATAAAATCTCTCACCTCTCCATGGTGAGAGTCACGGACACCCCGATATCCACCGACGTATAAGTAGGCAGAGGGCACGTGTGCGGTGTGTTGGGGTCGCGTCCCCGTATTTATATCTTTAACCCCCACCCGACCCTCTCCCGCCCATCATGGGGAGGTTAATTTCATGACCACAGTCTTCTTCCATTATTCAGGAAATAAGCCATCTGGAAAAAATAAATTGGACATCAAGCAGTGTGGATATAAAGTGGCTTTTTGTAAGGTCATGTGATAAAAGGCTTTATTTATCATGAAGCAATAGTTAAAGCAGCCCACACTCATTTGTGCTTTGCTATAATTATTTCCCTTTTCTCTTTGTGCCAACTAGCCTCTGCCGTTGAGTTCAGTCTCTGCGCAGTCTATTGACCACATGCAGCATCCTGAATAAGCGCCCAGTCTCCGTGCTAATTACAGGGCTCTTTTATATGTGTCTTACTATATTTATAACTCATCTCTTTTCAAGTGCACCATGCAGGATTGAAATGAGTTGCAGTAATAAAATAAAAAGCTGCCAAACCAATCTGTCGGGATGAACTCATTGGGGAGGAGGTGAAAGGGCTTTTCCTGACACGCTGTGCTTCTGATGTTGTCTGAAGATAAAAATCCCACCTCGCCACACGCAGTAATTATTTACTTGCGGCTCAGGAAAAGAACTCTTTGCCACAGACTCGCTCCTAACCAGTGACTAACACAGCTTCTAAAGGGGATTTTCATCCTTGCTGCTTTAATCTCTATCATAAGATCCAGAAATCAGCCGCCTCGCTCTCTCTCTCTCTCTCTCTGCAGTCCGACCTCTGCAGACTCTCTCCAGCTTTCCAACAGGAAGATCGCTGCCAACAGTGCCAATGGGTGTGTGCAGCAGCAGTGACCTTCCCCCAGGGACTGGCACTTCAAATCATTTCCTTTTCATATCTGAAGTCTTTTCGGTGTATGTGGCTCCAGCTTACTGCTTTATTAATTACATGGAGAATTGCAGACAGCTCGGTATAAATATATTACCCAATTCAGAGGGATGAGGATTCTCATGTGAAAGAAATACCTTGTCAAACCCTGCCTTTGTAAAACTCATAGGAACAGGAGTAGGCCATTGAGCCCTTCGAACCTGTTCCGCCAGTCAATTAGATAATGGCTGATCTGTATCTTAACTCCATCTACTCGCCTCGGTTCCCCATTCTTTAATACACTTGCATAACAAAAATCTAGCTATCTCAGTTTTGAAATGTTCAATTGACCCCCAACCTCAACAGCTTTTTGGGGAACTGAGCATTTATTCTTTTACACCAGTTTCTGATTTTTCTGTTCATCCAAACGAGACCCATCAGTAATTTGGAGTCAATTTTGTTCCAATTTCAGCACTAACAGATCGGGCACAGCAAGGACAGGTATAGGAATGTTAAATGCAGAGTAAAGCTCTCTCTACACTGCCCCTTCAAGCATAGCACTGGTTAATGCAGAGTAAAGCTTCCTCTGCACACCATCAAGAGGTTAGGTACAATACGATTTAGGTGGAGAACAAAATTGCCTTCGCTCTATCCCAACCTCAGACGGATATTGGGCCAGTCATTCCGGTCCCAACGCGTGAGTACGGACGGTGAACTCACGCGTGGGCCCGATGGAAGTGCCGGTTTTCAGGATGCACAGCGCATGCGCTGAAAACCGGCATTTCCTGTCCTCTGAACCAAGGGGTTAAGAGGCGGAACGCGTACGACGTATCAGGCAGCGCATGCGCGCTGAATTTCCTTTTTTTGTAAAGAGTTGCCCGCGCGTAAAGGCCTCCGGTTTTTACACTTGAAAATACCAGATGTAAGTACTTAGTTTTACAGGTAAGTGGTCTATTAATACAATTTAGAATTTTTTTTCCACAGGTTTATTATTTTTAAAGAATTTACAGTAAGGTAAGTGTATTTTTAGACCCTATTTGTTAAAAAATTATTATTTTTTTAAATTTGATTAATTGTTTAAAATAGTTTTTTTACAGTTATTCATAGTTCATTTATTTAGTGGGATGTTTTTTTACTTTTATTTGTAGTTTAAGTGCTGGTTTGGGCGCCCTGAGTTTTCATGAGTTTGAGAGTTCTTACTATCAAACTCATGAATGAACTTTTGCAACCTCCCATTGGTTGCCCAGTGCCCACGTGATCCCAGCTGGCTCATCAAAATAACTACGCTTTAATTCTGTTTAAAACTACTTTACATTCTTCAAAATAATTTATAAGTATTTAAAACTTTATAAAAGTTACCTAAAGATTAATAAAAATACAAAAAATTTCTTTAAAATGCTGCTCTGCATGTAAAATTGCTTTGCAGCTTGTGTTAAAAATTGGGGGCATGGCCTATGTTAAGGAGACCTCAAGGGGCGTGTCTAACTTAGACTCCGCGCTCGAGGCTTCGCGTTGGCTGCACTCCTGGGCGGCATGACATCAGACGCTGCCCGGGAGTAATCAACTGAAAACAGGAATTGCAAGCGTCCCGGGAGCCGAACGGCAGGCGCGCCGGGTAAGTGCTCATCGGGGGCTTACACGTGCGGCAAGCCTGATTTCTGGGCCAATATCAGCTGTAACATTTAACCCCAATTTGTGCCAAATGGTGGCCAACCTTACTTTGGACACACAATGCAGAACTTTCAACTTTCCACGGCCCGTTATACACCCCGTCCCATTATACACCCTGTCCCATTATACACCCCGCCCCATTATACACCCTGTCCCATTATATACCCTCTCCCATTATACACCCCGTCCCATTATACACCCCGTCCCATTATACACCCCATCCCATTATACACCCCGTCCCATTATACACCCCGCCCCATTATACACCCCATCCCGTTATACACCCTCTCCCATTATATACCTTCTCCCATTATACACCCCGTCCCATTATACACCCCGTCCCATTATACACCCCGTCCCATTATATACCCTCTCCCATTATACACCCTGTCCCATTATATACCCTGTCCCATTATATACCCTGTCCCATTATACACCACGTCCCATTATATACCCTCTCCCATTATACACCCTGTCCCATTATATACCCTGTCCCATTATACACCACGTCCCATTATACACCCTGTCCCATTATACACCCCGTCCCATTATACACCCCGTCCCATTATACACCCTGTCCCATTATACACCCCGTCCTGTTATACACCCCGTCCTGTTATACACTCCGTCCCGTTATACACCCCGTCCCATTATACACCCCGTCCCATTATACACCCTGTCCCATTATACACCCCGTCCCATTATACACCCCGTCCCATTATATACCCTGTCCCATTATACACCCCGTCTCATTATACACCCCGTCCCATTATATACCCTGTCCCATTATACACCCCGTCCCATTATACACCCCGTCCCATTATACACCCTGTCCCATCATACACCCCCTCACATTATACACCCCATCCCATTTTTGGAAGTGAAAAGTTCTGGTGACATTCATTAGAATTGGATTGAGACTGTCCAAACTGATCTTCCATAAGCCCTTTTAGAGCCATGATACAGAAATTTCCATCCCCACATTCTGGACTAGGTTCAAATCAAGGTTCCAGAACAGTTTTCAAATCCATAGGCTTAAGTTTCCTGAAAGCAAAAGTTACATCACTATGGCAATCACTATGGCAAGGATACTTTTCAGGCAGATTTATAGTCAGCCCAGGCGCTATGTTGAGATACGGAGCTGTGTAAACAGCACAATGCACACAACAAGCAATTCCAACACAATGAGTATACTTCTTTAGGCATCAAGGGGTATGGGGAGAGAGTAGGAATATGGTATTGAGATAGAGGATCAGCCATGATCATATTGAATGGCGGAGCAGGCTTGAAGGGCCGAATGGCCTACTCCTGCTCCTATTTTTCCATGCTTCTATGCCTATGTTTCATTTTAGCTCATATATCTTGTAGGGGGTGGCGTGTGCCCCGTCAGCTTCGTCTCTGACTTTCCCTGAGCGGTTCGAATTGCTCCGACACCCCTGGGTTCTAGACACCGGACTTAGGTACAGGCAGCGATACAGAAAAACGAGTAGACAAGTGGTTCGCTGCAAGCAAACCGTAATTTTTATTAAAGACAGAATAAAACACAATACTGAGAATTACTAAGCTGATTACAGGCATATAAAAATAATACACTTATATGGGAATGGGGAACACACTGCACATCGAGGGAAGCAAATACATTAAAATCCCCTTATCCTTATCCCACTCCCTATACCTAACTAGATTAAGCTATGAGTGGCCAGGGATTTATGCTCACCAATTCAAAACCTGTTGACATTTAACGGTTGTGATTTTTGGGGTCCGTTCTGGCTGTCCTTTGGGGTATGCTGTCGCCACGTGGTCACAGGGCGCGGCGGTGGAGTTGTTTATGCGAATCACCCTCCTTTCCTCAGCTAATGTCGTCGTCGAGTCGCGTCTTCGTCTTCTTCTTCTTCCTCGGGCGGTTTTGTCGCTGACGAGTTTTAAAAACGTTTGGGGCTCGGTTGGCGGTTTATATTGTTAAACTGATTTTACTACCTATCCTTTGAACACCAGTTTATTCATCATGGACACTGCTATCCATGCTTCAAATGCCAGTTTATTCGTCAAACGCTAGCTCATAACTAGGCGTTTGGCCCCCAATGCGTCTTTTCACTGCCCTTCTCTGCCTTTATCGGTTTACCGTATTCTTCGTCTCGTTTCGTCTCGTCTGCCCATTTGTGGCCTGTGTGTCCTGTGTGTTTTTGAACTTGGGTCTCATTCTCCTCCCGCGTTGGGCCCGCGGTGTAGTAATGGGCGTCCTTGGTGTTGAGCGGCGCGGGGAGAGAGAAGAGACCCGCCACGAGGCCAGGGCATGAGAATGAGAGGCAGCAGGCCAAAAGCCAAACAATAAGAGGCAAGAACAAGAGAGAGGTCACTACCGACGAGCCTACAATTATACCCGATTCTTCATTCCTTATCTGCGCGCCAAATCAGGTCAGTCCTTTGTCTAACTTTTGGCGGGCTCGTTTAAAATGATTACAGCCATTTACTTTAACGACTTCTGGAGTGGTTGTCTCCGTGTTTAATGGCTTCGATGTCCTGGCTGTTTGTCATTTATGAAACTTAATTGTCCTCATCCTGGCTTGATGGCTACTGTGAGCTGTTACCGATTAAATATGCAGAAACCTAATGGCCTCGATTTAGGCCCATTCTAACCTGATCTGTTTCAAGGTGAATGAATGCATATTCTGTATTTGCTTTAGCTGTCTGGCTCCACAAAGTCTCTTCACAGATTTATGCATTTTAGGTTTAGTTTCAGGCTATTGAAAAGTGCCTGCCTGTTTGCAGGGCCTTGCTTTTTTTTAAAAATCCTGTGCTTTTGGTCACAAGGTTGCAGAAGCCATTTTGGGTACCCTTTTTAACAACTTGTCCATACAGGGTCCCTTTATCCATAATTTTTGGGGAATGTGGGAATTTTGAGAACCCTACTCTCCGCCCGTTGATACTAAACTCACTTTAAGTATCATCCTGACAAGGTGAGCAAAATTCCTGACCCTCCATAGTCAACTTTCCCCTGTAATTACCTATCTGTGATCCCACGACACATGCATTTCCCATTATGTAAAAATGTAGTGTACATAAGCATACATAGACAGATTACAGGCATTTACACACATCCAAGCATGGAGGAGTCCAACACCCCTGCACCACTTGGTACACATACATCTTTATTAAAAATAACAAATTGAAAAGTCTTTATTAAAAATAACAAAAAGAACACAAAAAACAACAATCTTTATTCAGAAACAGAAACAAAAAAAAATTCAAACAGGTTTATCTCCCTCCACCTTAACATAATGTTCCTTCCAGGTCCTTTGGTTTCGGAATTCTAGTACAGGAAACTTTGGTTTATCCGGAGGTTAACTGTCCGGAATGCTCGAGCCACCGGCAAAAATCAAGGGCTGTTTCGTTAGGATTTTTTTCTTTTCATTGCTTTTTTTTCACCAGTCAGGCTCTGCAAGATCTCGCTGAAGCTGTTGCTAAGCTACAGAGATACTTGCAAGGTACGGCCGACTGTTTAGAAGCTGTTGCTAAGCAACAGGGTTTGTTGCCAGATACGGAGCTCAAAATCTCCGTATGTTTCAACATTAGCTCTAGTTTGTCCGGCAGTTTTGATGGGACGGCAACAGCTCGGTCACGTCGGTACCGGATAGCACAAAGTTTCCTGTATTTGGCCTTTTCCCTTGCACTGCGTGCACACTAGGTACAATACTATTCCCAGCTGGCAAACCACGAGGATGTGGGAAGCCAGTCTAATCCACGAAGGGACCTCTATGTTCTCAAAAATGTCCCACCAGGGTGGAACCACAATATCCAATATCTTGGCCCCTATCTCTACTGTCTTCTGCTCCAGAGTGCAGAAATGTTTCTGTGAGACTATTACTGCTTTGAGTATTTTGGTAAGATGTTCTGGGAGAGGGGGGATTTTGTAGCCGAAATGCGCTACATACTTTTGTAGATTGGTAAAATTCTCCTTTACAGTGAGGTGAACAGTGGAGGGTTCAGGAATGGGGACACTTCGTTCCTGGGCCACTTGAACTTCTGCCTCGGGTTTAAAGCAGAAACTGCTGTCACTTACCGGACACCAGCTATGCTGTCCATGCTGGTAGTGGGGCGCTCCTGTGGTGACACAATATGTCCCACCTCCTATATATGCTACCTGTGGGGGAACATGGCCTTGTGCCATTACCTCCATGGTACAGTTTATAGTTTTTGCGCGAGCAGCTCTAAACCCGCACTGTGGTTTTGAATAGGCATTCAAGTGCTGGGGACACAGTATTATGTGTGCTCCCTGGCTCCAGCACCCCGAGAGGTCAGTAGCTGTCATAGCGTGCTCCCACTTTATGACACAAGGTGGGACAGCTGTGAAACGGATGTGTGCACCCACTTGAATGACTCCAATGTTCTCTACCCTGTATACCGTGGGTCGGGCTGTCCCACCCATGACCAGCATCCTTACTACTATACCCATGATAGTATGGTTTGAACGTCCACAATCTACTGGGACTGGCTAGGCCTCAGAAGCTAGCCGGAGTTGACACGGGCTTAATGCATTCTCAAATGGGTGGAGGGCTGAGAGGTGCTTGTTGCTGATCCAGGAGGGGATTAAACCCTGTTTTAAATCCTCCAGGTTATTGTGGCCCTCGCCCAGCAACCACGCCCCATACAGTACGCACACCTCATTCTGTGCAGCCTGGTCTGAAGCATTTCTGTCCTCTCTTATGAGGGCATTTATGGTCTTTGTGTGCTTCTCCAGCTCAGCTATAATTTCTTTTAAATGGACCATCATGGCCTGGTCCTCATGTAACTCTGAGCCTACTACTTTGTTTTCATCCATTAAGATTTTATTTAACTGTGTTTGTAAACTGTTTATCTGGGTCTGCAACTCTATGTCATCCAAACTGTTGGTGACAGAGGACCCTGTGTTAAACGCAGTAAAAACATCATTCCATGCTCCCCTTCTTTGCCTCCCCATATTACCCAAAAACTCATGGTGTGTTTGATGTACAGTTCTGTTTTGTCTACATTGGCAAAATCAAATTTGTAAAATTTTCTGAACATCTCCTTTAATAGGGCCTGGTATAGCTGCTCTGTCTCTTTTGGGGCACCACTCTGGTAAGTGTACCTCGGTGAGATTTAAAATCACAGAGGCTACCGTGTAGTGTACCCCCTGGCACAGCACCTGATCCGTAGGCACTAGTACCAGCCCATTCCCTGGTCCCTTGGTGGTGGTGGGGCACCCTTCCCTGTGTGTCCTCGCTGCCTGAGTCGTGGGCAGGGGCTTTTGGGGGGCGGGTCACAAGCTCAGTGGCATTGACTGGGATCGGGGAGTATGGGACCGCGCACGCCTTCAGGCTGGTATCCCAATTCATCCCCTCCCTGGCGTCTTGCCACTGCCGGTGGAAAATGATGGATATGCCTGTGGGGCAGACCCTCTCTGACCTCCACATACAGACATAAATCCCTTGATCCGGTTCCCACCACTTGTCCCAACACACAGTTAATCCCCCGTGAGTCCCTGTAATCGTCCGGTGGGTATTGTTCCCCAACCGTTCCCACTCGACTGCAGGGTTTCTCATATCCTTGCTCAGCTTTCTGAGCCACCACCACCTATCCAAAGGAATCTGTCCCTTGCATGTTAAACATACACATTTCCCTATGGTGACGCTAACCCTTGTGGTAACGACCTGTACCCTGGGGCACAGGAGGGAGGCCTCCCCGTACGTGAACCCGGTCTGGCTGGAGTACTGAGACGAATTGGAACCCAGCCACCCTGGCCACCTTCCCTCGTGGACGTAGACGGCGATCTCCTCCACGTCCTGTTCGCCACTTCCGTCGGTTATTATAGGTGCTCTTTCTCCTGAGCACCCATAGATGTGGGATTCCTCCACGTCACCTCTCTTTCCAATGCTCATTCCTATCAGGGCGAGTAGGAGTACACCCCCCTTCACCCTGAAAATCTTTCTGCAAAAAGATACAAGAACATACAGCCAGGTCCCGAGGAGATTCTCTGGCTTGGGTGAAGCATAGTCGGGTCTCGCGACCTCGACTCAAATACACACACACTTAACAGATCACTATTTATTTAAAACTACCCATCACCTTGTTTAAACTTTGCAATAAACACCCAACTTAAAAATACCTAAACTTAAATTTACCTAAACTATATACATCCTCCGCCCATCTCCGGGTGGCCAGCCTAATCCCTGTTTGGGCTGCGGCACACCGCTCCCTTCCGCGTGACCGCACTGTCCTGCACTTTCGGTCCCTCACAGCCTGTGGCTGCTGGCTGGGGATCTCTGTCCTCGGACCGATCCCTCACTTGAGTGGTGGCCCTTTTTACCGGGGGAGCCAGTGACCACAGTTTCCTTGGCTGGGGCGTCCGTAGGGACCTTCTAGGGACTTTGGCGGGTGGGGATTTTCTGACTGGTGGGCCTTTAACCCGAGCCACTGCCCCCTCCGGTGCGGTCTGTGGACTTACCACTACCACCGGCTGGGGATCTTCTTCCTCAGGCTTTACCTCTCCTGAACCTGGGCTAGGGGCAGGTAACTCTTCGCAGCCTGTTGCTGCAGGCTGAGAGTCTCCGCCCCCAGGTCCCAAACCTGGGTCCAGGGCGGGGTCTTCGCCCTCAGGTCCCTCCTCCTCTAAACCTGGGTCAGGGGCGGGGTCTTCGCTCTCGGGTCCCTCCTCCTCTAAACCTGGGTCAGGGGCGGGGTCTTCGCTCTCGGGTTCCTCCTCCTCTAAACCTGGGTCAGGGGCGGGGTCTTCGCTCTCGGGTCCCTCCTCCTCTAAACCTGGGTCAGGGGTGGGGTCTTCGCTCTCGGGTCCCTCCTCCTCTAAACCTGAGTCAGGGGCGGGGTCTTCGCCCTCGGGTCACTCCTCACCTGAATCCCAGAAGAGTGGGGGAGTGTCCCAAGCGGTGGGCGGGATGGCCCCTCCCCTTAAACAAGCCACCGCGCCTGCCTGTGCAGTCTGTGAACTTGCTCCCGCTGCAGGCTGAGGATTTCTATCCTCAGACCTTATCCCAACTGGCTGTTCTCTGCTCTCGGGCTTAAACAATTTACACTGATTAATATAACTAGCAGCCTGTTTCAAAGTCACGTCCACTGCCCCGAACGGGCCTTCTATGGACTCCCCATTCCCTTTCCTTACCGGGACGGCCTTATAGACAGGATCTTAAGGGGCTTGGACCTGCTTTAGGTCCGGGGCCAAAGCTACCCCCTATGTGCCTCCCTTGTCCCGGACTGCGGCTACTGAACCTGTCCGATAGGGGTCCCAAGACTTTCCTTCCCTAGCCCTCTGCTTGGCAACCTCGTTGGTCCTTTGGTTACCCTCCCACGTGGTATGTGTTAAATCCGTGAATCTTAAGGTATGGTGTTCTCTTCAATAAATAGACGGAGACTGCAGATTAACAATCAACAGGTGTTTACTGGATGAGGGTAGTCTAAAAACTAAAGTGCAGATCCCTACACAGGGTTTATATACAGGTGTGGTCACTGCCGGTACTACAGTATACAGGAGCTGTAAAAGTAGTTCTTTCTTAAAGGTACATACACTGGAATTCCTCCCCTTTTAGATTAACAGTACCATAACAATCAAATTACAGTTAACACTTTTACATGCACATTTAACTGAAATAGTCCATTTATAGATTCAGTCTTTGGGGCGGCTTCATGATCCTTTCTGGATAGCGCCTTTCTGGAGTGTCTTGTTCTTGGTGCGGAGGCGATTCTGGCCCCCTGTCGTCGGTTAGTTCATCAGCTTCCAATGCTACTGTTTCTGGGGTAGATGCTACCAGTATGTCGAGTTCATCACCAGGTACGCGAGACATGTGGTTGACTCGTTCCTGTGACGCAAGGATCTGGTCGACATGGCGTCTCACAATGTTCTCCCCAACATCCACTGTGTACATTAGTGGCCCCTGCCGTGTGCATATCGTTCCGGGTTGCCATTTCTCTGTTCGGTAGTCACAGGCCAAGACTGGTTGTCCTACATTGAAGCTCCTTGTCGCCTTCTCATTGATGTGCTGGAATTGCTTATTCTCAACATTTCTTCGCACATTTGGTCTGAGCAAATCCAGACGCGATCTCAACCTTCGGTTAAAGAACATCATGGCCAGGGTCTGGTTGGTAACTGCATGTGTCGCATTTCTGTAGGCTAACAGGAAATTGTCCACCTTATGCTGCAGTGGAATGTCGTCATCGCACATGGCCCTTACTGCCTTTTTAAAGGTTTGTACGAACCTCTCAGCCAATCCATTTGTGGCTGGATGATACGGGGCGGATGTGTAATGCCTTACCCCATTTCTTCTCATAAATTTCCGGAACTCTTCGGACACAAACTGTGGTCCGTTATCAGAGCAAATCTGCTCTGGCAAACCGTTCCTGGCAAATATGGTCCGTAGGACTGCAATCGTTTTCTCCGTAGTGGTGGAGGACATTTTGATCACCTCAGGCCATTTCGAGTAGGCAGTGGCAGGCGTGATAGCCCATCAGCGTTTCCATGCTGTTTCGTGCCCTTATACTCTATTTCATATTGGTTCACCCCTAGAAAAAGGGACCATCTTTGTAGCCGTTGCGCAGTCATCACCGGAACGCCCTTCTTTGGATTCAAGATGGAGACAAGTGGTTGGTGGTCTGTCAGCAAGGTGAACTTCTGCCCGTGCAGATAGTGGTTGAACTTTTTTACTCCCCGTACTAGGCTGAGGGCCTCCCTGTCAATCTGGGCGTAGTTGTGCTCGGCTGAGGTTAGTGACCGAGACGCAAAGGCTACTGGCCTCTCCAACCCGTCTGGAAATTTGTGCGACAGCACCGCTCAAATACCATAGGGTGATGCATCACACGCCAACCAAATTGGTAGTGCTGTGTTGAAATGAGCCAACACCTCTTTTGATGTGATCAATTCTTTGCACTTCTGAAAAGCTCGTTTACATTCGTCATTCCACTTCCATGGTACCCCCGTTTGCAGTAGGGTGTTCAGTGGGTGTAATACTGTAGACAAATTTGGTAAGAACTTATGGTAGTAGTTCACGAGCCCGAGGAACGACCTCAGTTGTGACACATTTTCCGGTGCTGGAGCCTTGACTACTGCCTCAATCTTTTCAGGGGACTTATGTAACCCCTCTTCATCAATAACGTGGCCACAATACGAGATCTGCTTCTGGAAAAACTCGCATTTGTGGCGATTAGCTCGTAGCCCATATTCCTTCAATCTTGTGAGCACCTGCTCCAAGTTGGCGAGGTGATCACTGTCATTTTTGCCCGTGACCAGGATGTCGTCCAAATAACACTGGGTCCCTGGAATCCCTTGCAGGACTTGATCCATTGCCCTTTGCCAAATAGCCGGAGCTGATGCTACCCCGAACACCAGCCGGTTGTATTGGTAGAGACCTTTGTGAGTGTTGATCGTGAGGTATTGTTTCGAGGCTTCTTCTACCTCCATTTGCAGGTACGCCTGGGCCAGATCAATCTTAGTGAAGCGTTTTCCTCCAGATAGCGAGGCGAAAATCACTTCAATCCGCGGAAGCGGATATTGTACCGTATGAAGAATTGGGTTCACTGTCACCTTAAAGTCCCCACAGATGCGAACCTTCTTTGGTTCCCCAGGCCTATTACTCAACGACCTCTTCATTACAGGAATGATGGGTGTAGCCCAGTCACTCCAGTCCACTTTGGACAGTACTCCTGAACGTTCCAAACCTTCCAGCTCTGCTTCGACGGCTGGGTGGATCGCATCAGGCACCGGTCTGGCCTTAAAAAACTTTGGGCTTGCATTTTCCTCTATTTTAATCGTCGCTGTTATGCCTTTTAGTGTTCCGAGTCCCTCCTGGAACACTTCTTGTGCGTCATTTAGCATTTTTGACAGTCGTCCAGGTGTGACGTCGTCATCCTTTTTGGCCTCTACCGTCAGTGCCTGTATGGAATGCCAATCTAACTGTATCTTCTGGATCCATTCACGTCCTAGTAGTGGTGGTCCTCCATCTGGCAATACATATAGGTCCATTTTTGGTGTTTCCTGGCCATTGTATATCACGTTCACCCTTATTTTTCCTTTGGGGTAGACTTTTTGCCCCGTGTACGTCTTCAAGACAATCTCTGTATCTCCCAAGGGTACATGTGAGAATAGCCGCTTGTAGTCGCTTCGGTTTATGACTGTTAGGGCTGATCCTGTGTCCAATTCCATTTTCACTTGGACTCCTGCTATCTTGAGCGTGACCCAGATAGTTTGGTGATCCTCCCTTTTGATTACCTTATGTAGTTTCAGACAACCCAGCTCCTTGCTTCCGGTGTCTGTATCACTTTTCTGTTTGTCTGAACTACTCTCCATCACCTTATGTACCTTTTTGTACTTCTCCTGTGGAGATTTCTTGCTGCTGGTTTTCTTCCCCATCCTGCAGATTCTTGCTATGTGTCCTGCTTTTCCACACTGTCTGCGCACTTGGTCCTTGAACCAACAATCCTTCTGGTCATGTGTTGTTCTGCCGCAGCGATAACACTTCCCTGCTCCATATGACATTTCATTGGTGCCATATTCTTGCGGTCTCCGTTGTATCTCTGCAGCGCCCCGTGCGGCTGCTTCGTGTGATATTGCCATGCTGAAAGCCTTGTCCAGTGTAAGATCCTTTTCTGATAGAAGCTGTTTCTGGGCTCCTTCACTTTGAAGCCCACACACAAACTTGTCCCTTAACGTATCTGCTAGTCCCATTCCAAACTGGCAGTGTTTCGATAGCTTGCGCAGTTCCGTTAAATACTCAGCATTACTTTCGTCTTTATGCTGGTTCCTTTTGTGAAACTTAAATCTTTCTGCTATCAGCAGCGGTGTGGGGTTTAAGTGGTCCTGTAGGATTTCCACTATGCTTTCGAAATCCTTATCCACTGGCTTCTCTGGGGTTATTACGTTTCGCAGTAAGCCATACATTTTTGCACCCATGGAATTCAACAAAACCAGTGCTTTCCTGACATCTGGCACTTCATTCGCCTTGCAGTACACCTCAATGCGTTCCACATATGTCGCCCAATCTTCGACTTCATTGTCGAACGCTGTGACACTGCCACTCTTCGGCATCCCTGGGTGTGGTTAGACTGGCTAAAATGGTGTCTCCCGCGCTCTCCCTTCTTCTCCACGGCTCAAATGGCATCTCCCGCACTTCCTTTCTTCCCCCGCGGACGCTGCTCAGCCCTTGAGCCCTGGCTGCGATCTGCGCGTTCTCCTGTGCGCCTCTCTCGTTGCCGCCGCTCGGTCCTGAACCCCGGCTGTGCTTTACCCTCTCTCTCTTTTTGTTTTCCGTCGACGCCGCTCGGTCTTCAACCCCCGGATGTGCCCTGTGCGCTTTACCCTCTCTTTCACCCCGTCGACGCTGCTCGGCCTTTTCTGTGCCTTCGGTCGGCTCCAGCCACCGCTGTCCGGGAAGGGTCTGCGCTGTACCTGTTGCCAGCCTGTTGCTGGATCGTCGTAGCTGGAGAACCAAGCCCAGCTCTCAACAGCCTCCCCTGCGATGTTCACTCTCTGCCGGATGACTGGGCGGTTGCTCGTGGTCGACGCCCGTGCTTCTGGCCTCGACTTTCTTCCACTGTCCTTCAGGAGCGAATCCCTGGGAGGAAATGCAGAGTTGCAGGTAGATTCGAATCGACCTCGTCGCCACTGTTAAATCCGTGAATCGTAAGGTATGGTGTTTTCAATAAATAGACGGAGACTGCAGATTAACAATCAACAGGTGTTTACTGGATGAGCGTAGTCTATAAATGAAAGTACAGATCCCTACACAGGGTTTATATACAGGTGTGGTCACTGCCGGTACTACAGTATACAGGAGCTGTAAAAGTAGTTCTTTCTTAAAGGTACATACACTACAGTATGGAGGGGTCCTCACTCTATGGCACAGGTTTGGCCATTTCCCCAGCCTGCTCGTTCCCTGTGACTCCCATTAGGCTAAATGGGACCTTGTGGATTGGTCGGGTCTTCCGAATGGCCTACCGTGCTGGAAGATCCAGTGTCCACCGAATATCTCCCCTGCACCGTCTCCACTCGCATCTTAACACAGGGCCTGCTCCCCTCGTCGTTTTCAAGGGGACACAGGTCGACAGGCTGTGCTGGTTCTAGTCATGGCTGTGGGTTGGATGGGGCTGACGGGGTCACAGCACCGGTAGCAGCGGCTACTCTCCCCTGGCCAGTCAATATGGACCTCATGGCATCCAGAAATGAATCGACCGCGGCGGGAGGGGTCCCTGCCTCCGCCTTTTGGGCTGGGGCTGTGGAATTCTTTCCCTTGGCTTCGGTGACTTGGCACTGTAGGTATTCCAACCTGACCTTATGTTCTCCCATTAACTGAACCCTTTCTTGATTCAGGGCCTGCAATGCTACCAGTAACTTCTCCCCTGCTAGAGCCTTGTCCTGGATTTCCAGGGCGGACACTTTTATCTTGGCTGCCTGTGCTGCAACAAGCCTGTCCAAAAGCTGGACCTGCTTTTTAAAGCACATCAGCCAGATTGCCTTCTCTAGGGACTTCTTGTGCTCCTTCCCTTCTGTCCACTTAGCTGCGGCACCTACCGGACGCCCAGTCTTTAACAGAGTGGTGATCCACTTCTTTGTGTATTCACCTTACTAAACACATAATCAGAAATGCTTTCCTCCATCATGGTTTGCTCCTCCGAACCAGTGTGTACTGCATCGCACCCCAGTTGCCGGTGTCCTGCCGCGATCGCCATTTCTGTAGGGGGTGGCGTGTGACCAGTCAGCTTCGTCTCTGACTTTCCCTGAGCGGTTCGAATCGTTCCCACACCCCTGGGTTCTAGACACCGGACTTAGGTACAGGCGGCGATACAGAAAAACGAGTAGACAAGTGGTTCGGTGTAAGCGAACCGTAATTTTTATTAAAGATAGAATAAAACACAATACTGAGAATTACTAAGCTGATTACAGGTATATAAAAATAATACACTTATATGGGAATGGGGAACACATAGCACATCGAGGGAAACAAATACATTAAAATCCCCTTATCCTTATCTCACTCCCTATACCTAACTAGATTAAGCTATGAGTGGCCAGGGATTTATGCTCACCAATTCAAAACCTGTTGACATTTAACGGTTGTGATTTTTGGGGTCCGTTCTGGCTGTCCTTTGGGGTATGCTGTCGCCACGTGGTCACAGGGCGCGGCGGTGGAGTTGTTTATGCGAATCACCCTCCTTTTCCTCAGCTAATGTCGTCGTCGAGTCGCGTCTTCGTCTTCTTCTTCTTCCTCGGGCGGTTTTGTCGCTGACGAGCTTTAAAAACGGTTGGGGCTCGGTTGGCGGTTTATATTGTTAAACTGATTTTACTACCCATCCTTTGAACACCAGTTTATTCGTCATGGACGCTGCTGTCCATGCTTCAAATGCCAGTTTATTCGTCAAACGCCAGCTTATAACTAAGCGTTTGGCCCCCAATGCGTCTTTTCGCTGCCCTTCTCTGCCTTTATCGGTTTACCGTATTCTTCGTCTCGTTTCGTCTCGTCTGCCCATTTGTGGCCTGTGTGTCCTGTGTGTTTTTGAACTCGGGTCTCGTTCTCCTCCCGCATTGGGCCCGCGGTGTAGTAATGGGCGTCCTTGGTGTTGAGCGGCGCGGGGAGCGAGAAGAGACCCGCCACGAGGCCAGGGCATGAGAATGAGAGGCAGCAGGCCAAAAGCCAAACAATAAGAGGCAAGGGCAAGAGAGAGGTCACTGCCGATGGGCCTACAATTATACCCGATTCTTCATTCCTTATCTGCGCGCCAAATCAGGTCAGTCCTTTGTCTAACTTTTGGCGGGCTCGTTTAAAATGATTACAGCCATTTACTTTAACGACTTCTGGAGTGGTTGTCTCCGTGTTTAATGGCTTCGATGTCCTGGCTGTTTGTCTTTTATGAAACTTAATTGTCCTCATCCTGGCCTGATGGCTACTGTGAGCTGTTACCGATTAAATATGCAGAAACCTAATGGCCTCGATTTAGGCCTATTCTAACCTGACCTGTTTCAAGGTGAATGAATGCATATTCTGTGTTTGCTTTAGCTGTCTGGCTCTGTTAAGTATGTGTATTGTATTGAACAATTAACACAAAGACTTAAACGTATAACTCAAACAGGTCTTTACTGGTTGGAGGTAGGGACTATACATAGGTCTTTACTTCATGCCCACAGGCGGGAACTGAGGGGAGATCAGTACCCACAGTACTATTTATACCCCTATGGCCAGGAGTGGTACTGCGTATCACTACGCCCAACAAGTAGTGCAGTCCTGTCCATAGGTTCAAAGTAGCACACATATTACATACACAACATTCCTCCATTCCTAGCTTTACAGTCATCTCCCCATTTAACATAACGTAATAACATATATACATATATAACTTCAGGTTTACATAACAGAATAACATAGATACATAGATAACTTCATGTCAAAACAGATCACAGATTCAGTCTCTGCGGAAAACAGTTCACAGATTCAATCTCTGTGGTGGAGTCGGTTCACGTTGCTGGAGTGACTCATTCAATAGTCCTTCCATGGATTTAACAGTTTGAACTTCCGAACTGAATTGGCTCTGTTCGGAGGGACCACGTGTGTGATCTGGTAGAGGTAATAATGGTTCAGATGGGTCATCTTCTGTTTCGACTTTTCCTTTTCTGCTTCTTGGAGACTCTCTGGGCTCCACTGTCAGCTGCCAGCTGCATGCGCAGTTCCTCCTTCTCTCCCTCCTTTTTCCGTAGTAGAGCCACCTTCTCCCGATGTTCCGTAGACTTTCGGTGCTCCTCCATGATTTCTGTATGGTGGGAGTCGAAGTTACAAGTTGGGCAGGACAGGACATAGTAATATTCGGTGTCGTCCTGATCTAGGCCAGCGAGAGGGTCTTCTATTTCCTCCATACCCAGCTGGGCGTTAGCCAGCTTTTGTTCCAAGTCCAGACATCTTTCCTGAAGAGACTTCTTCATGCGTACCTCTTCATCCAGCTTTTTCTGGGCTTTCAGCAAGTCGTTTACTAATGACCTCATTTGAGATTTTACTACTTCAACTTCTTTTGGAGATTGATTGATCGGACTATTCAATCCCTCTACCGGAGCAGCTGTTTCAGCGGTCTGTTGTTCTACGTTGACGTGAGTCAGCGTACTTTTGGCATCCAAGGGCTGCTCTGTTGCAGTCATCTCAGTCTGTGTTGCCACCTCAGCTCTTCCAATAACCTTTGAGAGCTCCGAACCCCTTTCGTTTGAATATTGAAGTTCGTGTTCAAGTTTTTCCCATTTCAGAGTCCTGTCCTTCAGCATATGCAGGAGTTGGCTGACCGTTAACTCCTCTGACATCAGACGTTTTGTGTGCTCCTGCTCCATTTTCTCCATCAGCTGCTTCTGTTGTCTTTCCAGATTCTCCAACTCTATATCAAAGAACTCTTTCGTTGCATTCAACTCTTGCTCAAAACGGCGAAGCATTTGTTCTAATTGCTGTTGTAGTTTGAAATGGAGTTGAGTTCGAGCCCGGTGTCCCTCAGAAATGGGCACATCAGTAGACTTGCCAGACTCAGAATCCACAGTTAAACTATGTTGTTGTTGCTCAGTGGAATTCTGTGCTGAAACTTTGTCTTTTGCACCTGAGTTGGGCTTACCATCATCCGTTCCAGAGTCTGGGCCGACTATCTTCACCGAGTTCTCACTCGTTATTGTTTGTAGGAAATGCCAGTCCATATTCATTTTCCTAATCCACTCCCGTCCTAGTAGTGGAGGACCTCCTTCAGATATCACATATAAGTCAATTATTTGACTGTCTTCGCCCTTGTGGACCACTGCAACCTCTATTTTCCCGATGGGGTACACTCTTTGCCCCGTGTATGTTTTCAATCTAATCCCCGTATCCTGTAGGGGAATATGTTGGAATAACTTTCCGTAATCTTTCTTATTTATGACCGTCAATGCCGATCCAGTGTCCAATTCCAGTTTTACTTGGACTCCTTCTATCTGAAGAGTGACCCAAATTGTCTGGAGGTCTGCACCCTTACCAGCGTTGAGTACTCTTAAGCTAGCCAGTTCATTACAGCTTAAGCTAGCCAGTTCATTACTGCTAGCGTCTGAATCGGACTCCTGTTCGGCCACCTTGTGTACCTTTGCGTATTTTCCTTGCGGTGACTTCTTGTTGCTGGTCTTCTTCGCTGACCTGCATACTCTAGCTATATGTCCAAGCCTACCACAAGTTCTACATTCTTGGTTTTTAAACCAACACTGGTTCTGATCATGCGTTGTCTTTCCACAACGATAACATTTGCCAGAGCTCACACCCAATTTGTGTGCACTGAGCTCCGGTGACCGTAGCTGCATTACTGCCGTGCCTCTCGCTGCGGCTTCGTGTGCTGCTGCCATAGTGACCGCCTTCTCAAGCGTCAGCTCATTCTCCTCGAGCAGTCGCTTTTGTGTATCCTGTTTAAATAAACCACACACAAATTTGTCTCGAAGTGCCTCTGTCAGTCCCGTTCCAAACTGGCAATATTTCGCTAATTTACGCAATTCCAGCAAATAATCAGCATTGCTTTCATGCTGTAGCTGCCTTCTGTCATAAAATTTAAATCGTTCCGCTAGCATCAGCGGCGTGGGGTTTAGGTGATCTTTCAGGACAGTAACAATCTCATCGAACGTCTTATCCGCCGGTTCATCTGGTGATAACAGGTGTTTCAATTGCCCGTATGTCTTCGCACCCATTAAATTTAATAATGTTAGTGCTTTATCAGCCTCACGAATTTTATTGGCCTTACAATAATTTTTAACTCGTTCAACATATATGGCCCAATCTTCGATGTCACTATCAAAGTTGCTAATATTCCCGTGTTTAGGCATTGTAGTACTTTATCAGATTTGCAATTTCTCAGATTTTTTTTTTTTTTTTTACTGCTATCCAAGATGGCGGCTTCCCGCTCTTGCCGTCGTCCTCCGCCCACAAAATGGTGGTTTTCCCGCGCTTGGCGGTCTTCACCCGTCCCCCGACGCCGTCTCCCTTCAGCCCCGAGTGCGGCCCTTATCTTTGGTCCCGATCGCTGGCCCGCGCTTTTCACCGCGGCTCTCGCGCCTTCAGTGTCTGCCGACGCTGCGCCTTCCAGCCCGAGTGCGGCCCTTATCAGGGATTTCGATCGATCGCCCTTCTACCTCCGACTTCCCCCAGCCCTGTCTTTGCAGCCAACGCTGCTTGGCTTACCCACCACCGAGGTTGAAAAAGCTGCAGGATGTCTTCTGTCCTCCCGTTTTCAGTCGCTGATGGAGGCTTCAGGGTCCTAATGCCTGTCGCTTCCAGTGGGGTGGTGAGATTTGAAACCTCTCTTCAACGTCCTGTCTGTGGACGAAGCCGCCGTGGAATAACTGCCGCAGGGTAAGAACCTGACTCGTCGCCAGTGTTAAGTATGTGTATTGTATTGAACAATTAACACAAAGACTTAAACGTATAACTCAAACAGGTCTTTACTGGTTGGAGGTAGGGACTATACATAGGTCTTTACTTCATGCCCACAGGCGGGAACTGAGGGGAGATCAGTACCCACAGTACTATTTATACCCCTATGGCCAGGAGTGGTACTGCGTATCACTACGCCCAACAAGTAGTGCAGTCCTGTCCATAGGTTCAAAGTAGCACACATATTACATACACAACAGGCTCCACAAAGTCTCTTCACAGATTTATGCATTTTAGGTTTAGTTTCAGGCTATTGTAAAGTGCTTTTGCAGGGCCTTGCATTTTTTTAAAAATCCTGTGCTTTTGGTCACGAGGTAGCAGAAGCCATTTTGGGTACCCTTTTTAACAACTTGTCCATACAGGGTCCCTTTATCCATAACCTTTGGGGAATGTGGGAATTTTGAGAACCCTACACTCTACTCTCTCCGATATGAATTTAGATTTTAAGTAATATTTTCCAAGTTCAAGGGACACCGTCTTCACTTAAAAGTGCTTAGCAAATCTTGGTTTGGGTCGGGATGAGAGCCATGCTTCATGTATCATAAAGGTAAGTGTTGCAGTGATGCTTGTAGATGCAGTTGACGCCATTGGTTGTGTACACAGTTCACCACCATTGATTCCATGGGAACAGTGCTCTTTAACATCCAACTTCAGAGCAGTTGACACCCCCCCAAAAAAAAATAATTGGAACAATCTTATCTCATTTCTACAGCTAATTTTCTCCATCCCTCAACCACAATACAGTGGTTCAGTAGTAGCATTCGCACTTTTGCATCAGAGGTTCAAACCCAAGACTGGAAAACATAATCTAGGCTGACACTTCAGTGCAGTACCTCATATAGGGCATTAAAACAAGGCCCTATGTGCCTTTTAAAGTTGGGCATTAAATATTCCATACCACAATTCAATAAATATCCTCAGCCAGCAAGAACAGATTAACTGGTCAGTCAACTTTTTGCTATTTGGGAAGTGCTGTCACATTGGCCAACACCAAATATAATTCAAATTAATTAATGATGTATGATGCACTCTCTGGTACATCAACCACTTGGTCATTATTTATGTGTGAGCCTTGACAGTTAATGCTGGCTATTTGGCTGCACAGGGCATCACTGTCCAAGGAGTTGCTGGATCGTGACCAGCAACAGGAACCTTGACTAAACCATCACCAGAGGCAACAAGGGGGGATATTCTAATACCTTTGGAATTAGAGGTTGGACCAGATCTCAAACCTACTAAAATCAGGGCTACCTTGAGGTGCCCTGGTAGCTCGATGGGTCAAGGCACCTCCCTATCTCTGTAATCTCCTTCAGCCCCACAACCCCTCGAGATATCTGCGCTCCTCTAATTCTGCCCTCTTGAGCATCCCTGATCATAATCGCTCAACCATTGGTGGCTGTGCCTTCTATTGCCTAGGCCTTAAGCTCTGGAATTCTCGACCTAATCCTCTCCGCCTCTCTATCTCGCTTTCCTCCTTTAAGACAACAACAATCACAACTTGTATTTATATAGCACCTTTAACGTAGTAAAACGTCCCAAGGAGCTGCACAGGAGTATTATAAGACAAAAAATTTGACACCGAGCCACATAAGGATAAATTAGGGCAGGTGACCAAAAGCTTGGTCAAAGAGGTAGGTTTTAAGGAGCGTCTTAAAGGAGGAAAGAGAGGTAGGGGCTGAAGGAGATTACATAGGAACATAGAAACATAGAAGATAGGAGCAGGAGTAGGCCATTCGGCCCCTCGAGCCAGCTCCGCCATTCAATGAGATCATAGCTGATCATCCAAATTCAGCACCCTGTCCCTGCCTTCTCCCCATATCCCTTGATCCCTTTGGCCTTAAGAAATATATCTAATTCCTTCTTGAATATATTTAATGAATTGGCCTCTACTACCTTCTGTGGTAGAGAATTCCACAGGTTCACCACTCTCTGGGTGAAGAAATTCCTCCTCATCTCTGTCCTAAATGGCTTACCCCTTATTCTTAGACTGTGACCCCTGGTTCTGGACTCCCCGGCCATCGGGAACATCCTTCCTGCATCTAGTCTGTCTAGTCCTGTTAGAAGTTTATAAGTTTCAATGAGATCCCCTCTCATTCTTCTAAACTCCAGCGAGTACAAGCCCAATCGACCCAATCTCTCCTCATACGTCATTCCTGCCATCCCAGGTATCAGTCTGGTGAATATTCGCTGCACTCCCTCCATGGCAAGAACATCCTTCCTCAGATAAGGCGACCAAAACTGCACACAATACTCAAGGTGTGGTCTCACCAAGGCCCTGTACAACTGCAGCAAGACATCCTTGTTCCTGTACTCGAACCCTCTCGCTACAAAGGCCAACATACCATTTGCCTTCTTAACCGCCTGCTGCACCTGCATGCTTATCTTCAGCGACTGGTGCACAAGGACACCCAGGTCTCGTTGCACTTCCCCTTCTCCCAATCTATTGCCATTCAGATAATAATCTGCCTTCCTGTTTTTGCCACCAAAGTGGATAACCTCGCATTTATCCACATTATACTGCATCTGCCATGCTTCTGCCCAATCACCCAACCTGTCCAAATAATACTGAAGTTTCTCGGCATCCTCCTCACAGCATACATGCCCACCCAGCTTTGTGTCATCTGCAAACTTGGAGATATTACATCTCGTTCCCTCGTCTAGATCATTTATATATATTGTGAATAGCTGGGGTCCAAGGACCGATCCCTGCAGTACCCCACTAGTCACTGCCTGCCACTTGGAAAAAGAGCTGTTTACTCCAACTCTTTGCTTCATGTCCGCCAACCAGTTCTCTATCCAAGTCAGTACCTTACCCACAATCCCATGTGCCTTAACTTTACACGCTAATCTCTTATGCGGGACCTTATTGAAAGCCTTCTGAAAGTCCAAATACACCACATCCACTGGTTCTCCCGTATCTATTCTACCAGAGATAGGAAGGGGCAAGACCATGGAGGGATTTGAAAACAAGGATGAGAATTTTGAAATCGAGGCGCTGCTTAACTGGGAGCCAATGTAGGTCAGCGAGCACAGGGGTGATGAGCGAACTGGACTTGGTGCGAGTTAGGACACGGGCAGCCAAGTTTTGGATGACCTCAAGTTTACGTAGGGTGGAATGTGGGAGGCCAGCTAGGAGTGCATTGGAATAGCCAAGACGCTCCTTAAAACCTACCTCTTTGACCAAGCTTTTGGTCCCCTGGCCTAATTTCTCCTTTTGTGGTTCGGTGTCAAATGTTTTGTCTTATAATACTCCTGTGAAGCGCCTTGGGACGTTCTGCTACATTAACGGCGCTATATAAATGCAAGTTGTTGTTGTTGTGATAATTAATCACATGGACTGGGGAATCGGGCTGGAGCAGGGAATCAGTTGTCTTCTCAGGTGAATTAGATGGTGTACTTGCCAAAGGGAGGAGAGATAATCAGAGAGAGGCAACCAGCCAGCCTCCCAGCAATCCACTTCACAACACCCGAGGTAGGGGCAGGTAATCGGCCTGTCATCCATAGATTATGGTCACCAACCCTCCTGGATTGTCCTGGAGTCTCCCGCAATTAAAGATTCATCTCCAGGACACTGCTGCAAGCAAACATGGGAGAAAAATCATAGGGGCTTTAAAACAAATTGTGAGTGGTTTTTTTTCTCATTTTCTTTGAGCACTTTCACCGATTAGTTATAAAAAATATTGGAGATGGCTGTTTGACTGGGCTGGGCGGTTGGAGACAGACAGTCATGTGATGAAATCTCCAGGAATACGTTCAACTAGAGATGGCAACCCTATCCAGAGATGGTGCATATCTCCGAGAAACAAGAGTGAAGAAAATACCATGAAACAGTCATCCCACCTTATAATAAAGATGGCTTGTAAATATAAATGGGGGAAAAATTCAGTTGGTTTGCGCCTCCCGTTAGCGCCTTAAGAGGGCGCTAATGGGGCGCAAAGCAACTAGTGCCCGGGCGCGGCGATGTTTGCGCCGTTCACGAAATTAACTAGACATTTTACGGCGGCGCTAAACACTACCGCCACGATCTCCTGCGCCGGCAAATCGTGACATCAGTCGAGTGTGCAACGCCCCGGTAGTGCCTCGGACCGGATATTGAGTGGCACCCCCTGCCTTACTGTCTGCCGCTAGCAACGATAGGTTGAGGGGAGCGTTTTGCAGTCAGGAAAGGACTGGGGGAGGCTATTTAAAGGCGACCGCTTCCTGCCGTTTTTTGTTGGTGACATTTTTGCACCACGCATTCTGAGAGAGAGAGAGAGAGAGAGACTTCTAGAGAGATTCAACGCTGTGTGAAGGAGTTTTGGGTACTGAGCAGCACTTTGCAGGTTCATTTTGATTTGCCCTTCCTTGTATCGATTTAGAAGAGATTGTGGGGGCTGCTCTCTGAGCTCTTTCCCTGGGCCTCTCCATTGTTCTTTCCAGCAGATTTGACGTACAGGTCTCTCCAGGCCGAGATTCAAGGCTGCAATGAGCAGGATGGGGATGGAAAGCAAGATCAACCCTCCCCTTTAAGAACTGGCCGGCGCCATTGTGTCTGTGTTCCATTGCTGACTGACATCACATGAGCTTTGCCAACGCTTTGAGGTAGCGCCTCTCTCCTCGGCCTTTGCGCCTTAAGAGAGGTGTGTAGCGCCTGATTTAGCACTCCAATCAACTCCAGGGGCGATAAAAGCCAAGTTTGCAGTCGGAGGCGATAATTAGCGGCAGGCGCTAATCTTTGCGCACAGCTGATAATTGCGCCCCAAATGGGGCGATGCTGAATTTCTCCCCCAATGTATTTTCTTTCAAACCAGATAAGCAAACACTGATTATCTGATGCAGGCTGCCTTGCATCACAGATTGTGTTACAGGGGCATTAATGATTAATGGCCTGACAGTAAACTATATGGTCTGTTCAACAAAGACCCTTTACTAATCAGCAGCTCCTCACGCATAGCCCTGACCTTATTCAGGATCTTCATGCACTCCTGATCCTAACCACACAAGGCCCAGGATTCAATACCATTTACTCTCTGATCAATGTTTCATGAATAGCATTTTGTTTTTTTCTGAGTGCAAATGATTCCCGCTTAGCCAGTTCCAAAGTTCAGTTTGAAGCGGCCTTCCAGCTGCTCACAGCCACCAACAAACAAAACAGCAAGAGAATCACTGTGCCAGTCCTTACAAGCGAATCAATTATGGGACTTCAGTGTGAATAAAAACCATAAAAATGTCTTTGAATCTGAAATGGCCTCCTCTGATCTATCTGCTACCTGTGGTATGAGTAGCTGGGAAGAGAGGTTTGAGGCATTGATGTCGGAGGGCAGAGGGTAACGCCTTTCGGATGAGACTTTAAAGCGAGGCACCGTCTGCTCTCTCAGGCGGACGTAAAATATCCCATGGCACTATTTCGAAGAAGCGAAAAGGAGTTCTCCCCAGTGTCCTGGCCAATAGTTATCCCTCAATCAACAGCACTAAAAACAGAGTATCTGGTCATTATCACATTGCTGTTTGTGGGAGCTTGCTATGCACAACATTGACTTCCCTTCAAAAGGACTTAATTGGCTGTAATGCACTTTGGGACATCCTGAAGTTGTGAGAGGCGCTACAAGTGTAAACAATTATGAGGGGCCTAGATAGAGTGGATAGGAAGGACCTATTTCCCTTAGCAGAGAGGTCAATTACCAGGGGGCATAGATTTAAAGTAATTGGTAGAAGGATTAGAGGGGAGTTGAGGAGATCTTTTTTCACCCAGAGGAGGGTGGGGGTCTGGAACTCACTGCCTGAAAGGATGTTAGAGGCAGAAACCCTCATCACATTTAAAAAGTGCTTGAATATGCACTTAAAGTGTGCCATAACCTACAGGGCTACGGTTCAAGAGCTGGAAAGTGGGATTAGGCTGGATAGCTCTTTGCCGGCTGACACGGACACGATGGGCCGAATGGCTTCCTTCTGTGCTGTAACTTTCTATGATTCTATGATAGAAATGCAAGTTCTTTATTTCTTATATCCTATTGGGAATGTTTTCATCTATCTCTTTTTAAGTAATTTTCTCTTGTAATTACTGCTTTGCTAACTTCTCCTGTCTTGCTCTCATTGTCTCACTCTCTATATTTAGTGTCTCTTACTTTGGCAGTCACTGATGGCCAGCATTAGAACATTAGCATTAAATCTTTTCATTCGTATTTTCTTTTGCCTCTGACTTTTCTGCCCTCACCCCCTCTTCTGAAGGTGGTGACTCCCCCTGGGCTTAGTAGTGTGTTTACCAGTAGCCATCTGGCATCTTGTCAAAGCGTCCATGTGTGAGCCTAGACAGCGAGTGCAGGCTATTCACCATGAGTGGCGTCACAAATGAGCCCAATCCCGTCTTCCGGTCTGAGTACTGACCGAGGGTGGGAACTCCTGTTCATCGACCCCTCCTTAGCACAGGAACAGCATAGCCAATTGCAACTCCTTTAATGGCTCCCTGGCAATGAACTCAGCACATACCAGGTAGCCCGAGACCCTCCTGGTTTGCATGGATCGCTTCCACACTGAGCGTGGCACTTGCCAGCTGAGTTGCTGGGGCAGCACTTCCTCTGAAGGAATTCTCTCCTGGTGCATATTTTGATCCCACAGACGTTTGTCATGTAATCCTCTCCCCCAGTAGACCTGTCCTGAAGCCAAGTGCTAGGTGAGACAAGGGAGCTGTCTGAAGATTTGGGAGCGACCCTGGAGAGGAACTTCCTCTGAACTTCTGGCAGAGCGGCAGCATCTCCGAGAAAATCCCCAGCCTCTGGCTCTCATTACGTCTCCCTCTCTGTGAGGAAACATCTGGACTCCTCTAGAGATGCAGCTGAGAGGGGGAATTCTGCATGATGGAGTGTCAGGTGAAAACCCATATCCTGCTACTTCATGGCACTATACATTAGTGCTCCAGTGTACTTATGAAAGTCCATCAGTGTGTAGATGCGTTAGCCATGGCTCAGTTGCTAGAAGAGAGTAGCAAAAATAAGCATTAGTTCCTTAGAGGCTAAGACAGGAGAAATTGTATTGGGGAACAAGGAAATGGCCGAGGCTTTAAACAAATGTTTTGTATCTGTCTTCACAGCAGAAGACACAAAAAGTATACCAAAAACAATGGGGAACTGAGGGGCTAATGAGAGAAAGGAACTTTAATTAATTAATATCAGTAAAGAAAAAGTACATGAGAAACTAATGGGACTAAAACCCAACAAATCCCCATGACCTGATGGCCTACATCCTAGGGTTCTAAAAGAGGTGGCTGCAGAGATAGTGGATGTATTGGTTGTGATCTTCCAAAATTCCCTAGATTCAGGAAAGGTCCCAGCGGATTGGAAGGTAGCAAATGTAACCCCACTATTCAAGGAGGGAGAGAGAAAACCAGGAACTACAGGCCAGTTAACCTGACATCAGTCGTCAGGAAAATGCTGGAATCCATTATTAAGGAAGTGATAACAGGGTACTTAGAAAATCATAATATGATTAAACAGAGTCAACCTGGTTTTATGAAAGGTAAATCGTGTTTGACAAATTTATTAGAGCTTTTGAGGATGTAACTAGCAGGGCAGATAAAGGGCAACCAGTGAATGTAGTATATTTGGATTTCCAAAAGGCATTCGATAAGGTGCCACATAAAAGGTTGTTAAGCAAGATAACGGCACATGGGGTTGGAAGTAAGGTATGGATAAAGGGTTGGTTAACAGACAGAAGACCGAGAGTAGGGATAAACGGGTCATTTTCAGATTGGCAGGCTGTAACTAGTGGGGTGCCACAAGGATCAGTGCTTGATCAGTCACGAGCTAATTTCACAAAGGCTCCTGAAACAGGTGGTATCCCTCTTCCGATTTGCATAAACAATGGGCCTAATGCCAGTTTCAGGCGGGTGCCCTGGACTACTGCAGCGTAACCAATGTGGCGTCCAGTATGGACATAGCTGCGTGCCATATTGGGCCCTACAGCATCCATTTCCCACCTGAAAACAGTCACTTAGCTATTGAATTTCTAGACCAGTGACTGTTAATAGGCTGTCTGACCATAGTGGACATCAAAGCCAAGCCCAATCTTATCCTCACCAACATCCATACATGTAGAAGCCACTGGGAAGTCATCAGACGCATGGAAAGAAAGCAAAGGAAGTGTAGTTATATAGTGTATTTCAAGTTTCAGGACGTTCCACAGCACTTCACAGCCAATGAATTACTTTTGAATTGTAGTCATTGTTGTAATATAGGCAAGTCAATTTGCACACAGCAAGGTCAAACAACAGCAATGAGATAAATGACCAGAAAATCTGTTTTAGCAGTGATGGTTGAGGGATAAATGTTGGGCAGGACGTCGGGAAAGCTTTGTTACAGTTCTTTGAATAGCTCCATGAGATCTTTTTATATCCACCTGAACAGGCAGACAGGTCCTCAGTTTAGCATCTCGTCTGAAAGATGGCTCCTCTGACAGTGCAGCACTCCCTCAGGCCTGCACTAGAGCATCAACCATTCAAATCATTTTACTTTTCTTAGCTCGGGTGCACTTAGGCCAATGTAATGTTCTCACTAACACCCTGGAGGAGATATAACTCAGCATGCTCCAGGAATCAAACCTGGCATCTTCCTCCACTGTATGCTTCCGTACTGCAAACATCATCCTTCTACCCAAAACAGACAGCAGAATAATGATGTAGGGAACTTAAAATACCATCAACTAATTCTCATGTCAGAAATACCTGGCAATGAATGTTAAATTTGTGCTGAATTCTGGAAATTACATCTAAACCAAAATCAGCTGAAATCCAAAATGCATCACAACAACCATTATTATTATTATAAGCCGGACTTTGAGCTTTTTTGGTCACAATAGCACTCATTGTAATCAATAAGGAAGCTCAGACCTCCATATATAAGAATGTAGGAATGAGAAAAGGCCAGTTAGCCCATTCAGATGGAGCTGCAGTTTGCATCCTGCACACCTGTGGTGAACAGTCATCTCTGCTCTAGAGTACAACAACAACAACTTGCAGTTATAAAGTGCCTTTAACATAGTAAAGCGTCCCAGGGAGCAGTCACAAGGACTATAGTACAAGGAGTATCACAAGGATTCACTATACTTCTTCGTAGCTGTAAAAGGAATTACCTGAAGTAGACTCAGGAATGTAATGGTTCGTTGCACAGTTCCATTCTGCTTAAGGACCCCGCTCTAGTCATCTCTCATCTTTTATTCCAAGGCAACAGCCCGCTATTCCCTGCTGATTCAGAAATTGATATTCTTCCCTTTTTGAATGCTTGAACTGAGTAATTCTTTCACTGCAGGAGTAGCATTCTAATCGCTGTCGCTGTCGCTGAACGGGAAGTAATTCTTCCTCCAATTACATTTGGTTTAGGACTTCTTTATGATTATTTCCCTCGGATTATCTTCACAACTCCTCAGATAATGAAGTAGTCCATGCCCACATGCGACAAGACCTGGACGACGTTTAGGCTTGGGCTGATAAGTGGCAGGGAACATTCACGCCACAGAAGTGCCAGGCAATGACTATCTCCAACAAGTGAGAGTCTAACCACCGCCCCTTGACATTCAACGGCATTACCATCGCCGAATCCCCCACCATCAACATCCTGGGTGTCACCATTGACCAGAAACTTAGCTGGACCTTAAACGTAACTTAACACATAAATACTGTGGCAACAAGAGCAGGTCAGAGGCTGGGTATTCTGCAGCAAGTGTCTCACCTCCTGACTATCCAAAGCCTTTCCACCATCTACAAGGCACAAGTAAGGAGTGTGATGGAATACTCTCCACTTGCCTGGATGAGCGCAGCTCCAACAACACTCAAGAAGCTTGACTCCATCCAGGACAAAGCAGCCCGCTTGATTGACACCCCATCCACCACCTTAAACATTCACTCCCTCCACCACCAGTGTACCGTGGCTGCAGTGTGTACCATCTACAAGATGCACTGCAGCAACTCGCCAAGGCTTCTTCGGCAACACCTCCAAAACGTGCGACCTCTTGCACCTAGAAGAACAAGGGCAGCAGGCGCGTGGGAACACCACCACCTCCAAGTTCCTCTCCAAGTTACACACCATCCTGACTTAGAAGTATATTGCCGATCCTTCATCATCGCTGGGTCAAAATCCTAGAACTCTCTACCTAACAGCACTGTGGGAGTGCCTTCACCACACGGACTGCAGTGTTTCAAGAAGGCGGCTCACCACCACTTTGTCAAGGGCAATTAGGGATGGGCAATAAATGCCGGCCTTGCCAGCAACACCCACATCTCATAAGCAAATAAAATAAAATGATCCTGTACTTGCTGTGCACAAAGTACTTTTCTACACCTGCACTATTAACTCCCTTTTACTTTGAAAAACTTGGATAATGTCTCCTTTGTTATCTCTGTAACATCACTTATCTCCACTTCAGCCCATCTGCTGAAACTCTCATCTATGTTTCTGTCACCTCCAGACTTGACTATTTCAATGCTCTCCTTGCCAGCCTCCTAAACTGCACATTCTGTAAACTTCAACTCATCCAAAAGTCTCTTGCCTGTATCCCATCCCACACCACTAATATCCTCTCTCCTCGCTGACCTATGGTGGCCACTGGTCTCCCACCACCTCCAATTTAAAGTTCTCATCCTCTTGTTTAATCCTTTCATGGCCTCAACCCTCCCTACCTTCGGTAACTTCCTTCAGTCCTAAAACCCCCGCCCTGGCCAAAATCTCTGTTGATTCGACTCTGGCCTTTTGTGCATCACTCCCTCTTGGCCACGTCACTGGAATATAGGAACATAGGAACAGGAGGAGCTCAGTTAACTCTTCGAGCCTGTTCTGCTATTCAGTTAGATAATGGCTGATCTGTAGCTCAGCTCCATTTACCTGCCTTTGATATGCCTTGGTACCATTACGTAATAAAATTCTGTCGATCTCAGTCTTGAAAATTTCAATTGACCCAGCATCCACAGCTTTCATGCGGAGAGAATTCCAGTTTTCCATTGCCATTTGTGTGAAGAAGTGCTTCCTGATTTCACTCCTGAACGGCCTAGCTCTAATTTTAAGATTATGCCCCCGTGTTCTGGATTTCCCACCAGAGAAATTAACATCTTCTCTATCTACTCTATGAATCCTTTTAACATTTTAAACACCTGAATTAGATCACCCCTCAACTTCTTAAACTAAAATGAATACAAGCCAAGTTTATGCAATCTGTCTTTATAATTTAACCCTTTAAGCACTGGTGGCCGAGCTTTCAGCCACCCAGGACCCATGCTCTGGAATTCCTTCCCTAAACCACTCCACCTCTCCACCTCCCTCTCCTCCTTTAAGAGCCTCCTTCAAGATTTTGGTTAGCCCTCCTAATATCGGGTTCTTTCTGATTATGCCTCTCTGAAGTGCCTTGGGATTTTTTTTACATTAAAGGCGCTATGTAAATGCAAGCCATTGGTGTTAATGTTGAACCTCTTGCTAATAATCAGCCCTGTGGGTAATAAAACCTGATAAGAAGGTACTGCTCTGTTTGACTATATGATCGTGCCTTTTGTACTTGGGGGATTTAAAGAATAGTTTTTTTCCTTAGCCTCTTGCAGCTTTTTTTAAACAAAGAAAGAATTTGGATTTATAATAGCCCCCTTCGTATCTTCAGGAACTCCCAAAGAGCTTCACAGCCAATTATTTATTTTTGAAGTGTAGTCACCGTTGTTATGTCAAAAAATGTGGCAGCCAATTTGTGCAATGCAAGGTCAGACAAACACAATAGCAAAATACTGTGGATGCTGGAAATCCACATTCAACGGATCATCCTGCACCATTTCCACCACCTCCAGCGTGATCCCACCACCAAACACATCTTCCCCTCCCCTCCCCTTTCAGCATTCCGAAGGGACCGTTCCCTCCAGGACACCCTGGTCCACTCCTCTATCCCCCCCAACACCCCTTCCCCTTCGCCCGGCAACTGTGCAAGTGCAGGAGATGCAACACATGCCCTTTTACCTCCTCCCTTCCCACCGTCCAGGGCCCCAAACACTCCTTCCAGGTGAAACAGCGATTTACTTGTACTTCTTGCAATTTAGTATACTGTATTCGCTGCTCACAATGCGGTCTCCCCTACATTGGGGAGACCAAATGCAGATTGGGTGACCGCTTTGCGGAACACCTCCGTTCAGTCCGCAAGCGTGACCCCAAGCTTCCGGTCGCTTGTCACTTTAATTCTCCGCTCCACTCCCACTCTGATCTCTCTGTCCTTGGCCTCTTACATTGTTCCAATGAAGCTCAACATAAGCTCGAGGAACAGCACCTCATCTTTCTATTAGGCACTTTACAGCCCTTCTGGACTTAATATCGAATTCAACAATTTCAGACTATAAATTGGCCCCTGTATTTATTTCTTTTTTTCTCTCTCGTTTCCTCACATGGTAGCTGTTAATGTTGCTGCCATCATCATTCACACCTCATCCAGAGCCATCTTTTGTTTCTTAACTTGTCCCATTACCTTTTGCCTCCTCCCTTTTGTCAGTCAATCTCTCCTGCCTTCCATCCTATCACAGACCTTCCCTTTATTCTTTCCTACCCTCCTCCCTGCCCCTGCTTAAAAATCTCTCCTCCCTAACCTTTTCCAGTTCTGATGAAGGGTTCGACCCGAAACGTTGACACTGTTTCTCCTCTCCTCGATGTTGCCTGACCTGCTGACTGTTTCCAGCACTCTCTGTTATGTCAGACAAATAATGAGATAAATATAATAGCAAAATACTGCGGATGCTGGAAAGCTGAAATAACAACAGAAAATGCTGGAAACACTCAATAGGTCAGGCAGCATCGTGGAGAGAGAAACAGAGTTAATTTTTCAGGTCGATGACCCTTTGTCAGTAACAATGAGATAAATGATCAGTTAACTGTTTTTTGCTGCTGTTAATTAAGGGATAACTATTGGCCAGGACAACTCCCCAGCACTTCAAGTAGTGCCATGGGATATTTTACGTCCACCTAAACAGGCAGACTGGGCCTCAATTTAGCCCCTTATCCAAAAGATGACACTTCTGACAAAGCAGCAATCCCTCAGTACTGCACTCAAGTGTCAACCTAGATTATGTGTTCAAAGCCTAGACTGGGGCGTGAACCCACGACCTTCTGACGAATGAAGCGAGAGTGCTGCCACTGCACCAATCAATGAAGAGCTTTGTCTGTTTCATGTCAGTGGTCAAAAGATCTCCATTTAATTCAGCCATAATTGAATGGCTGGCTTAGGACAATCAGTTTTTATCAGTAAATTGAATTCCAAAATGTTTGTTTAATGAGCTATTAATATTCTATAACCTTAGAGGAGTGTTATTGTAGGCAAAAATGCACAATGAAATGATCACAAGGTAATTATGGATGAGGAAGGCCATTCAACCCAACTTGGTTCACCCATTCATAATGATCCTAAAGTCCCTCACTGCAGTACCCAATTGGTTCTTAAATTAGTCCAAGGTTTTTACCCTCATTACTCTATCTGGGAGTCCATTCCATGTAGTTATCACTCTGTGTGAAGAAAAGTTTCCTGATAACAGTCTTAAATTTACCCTTTACTAGCTTAATCTGTGAATTCTTGTCATACTCTCACAATTTAACTTAAAAGTAATATTCTAGATTTACCCTTTCCATACCATTTGCTATCTTACATACCTCTGTAAGCATCACCTTTCCGACACATACTTTCAATGCCGAAAAACCCACGTTTCTGCAACGTTTCTTTATAACTCAGACTTCTAATGCTCGGAATCAGCCTTGTGGCTATTCTCTGCACTGCCTCCAATGTTTGAGTGTCTCCTTTGTTTCTTGGTGATTAGGCCGTGCTCCATGTTGTGTATGTACCTTTAAGAGAGAACTGCTTTTATACTGTAGTACCGGCAGTGACCACACCTGTATATAAAGCCGTAGCAGGCTTCTGTACTTTCAGTTCCAGCATACCCTCTGTTCAGTAAACACCTGTTATTACCGTTCTCCTGCAGTCCGTGTGTTATTGATACGCGGACACTACAGTGGCGATGAGCAGGTTCGAACTCACCTGCAGTACTGCATCACCTCATGGGGATCCATCCCTGAAAAGAAGCTTCTTGGAGGTCGAAGCCAGAGCAACGGGTGTCGACCGTGGGCAACCGCCCACTGGTCCATCGGAGTTCAGTGAATCGCAGGGGAAGCTGTGGAGAGCTGGGCTTGGCTCCCCAGTCAAGGTGTTCCAGCAAATCGTGCTGGTAGCAGGTAGTGCGCTGACCCTTCCGGACTGCGGCGGGCTTGAGCTCAATCGAGCGGCTCTGCAAGGGGGCCGTGCAGCGTCGTCGGGAAGGAAAAGAGAGAGAGAGGGTGGAGCGCACAGGGCACGGTCGGTGCTCAAGAGCCGGGCAGCATTAGAGAAAATAAAAAGAGGGGAAGGAAAAGAGACACGCAGTGGACAGCGTCGAAGAAGAATAAAACTAAGGAATTTAACTAACAAAAGAGAGACGCGCCGAAGCCGCGGGGCGCCGCCATTACTATTTAGAATGCTAGGAGCAGCATTGGCAGCAAAGGGAAGAAGGAAAAGCGTGGGAGGCGCCATTTTAATCCATTGAGGAAGAAGGAAAAGCGCGGGAGGCGCCATTTTAAACCACCCAAGATGCTGAAGAGTGGCAGTATCACTGCTTTCGACAATGAAATAGAAGACTGGACCACGTATGTGGAAATAATTGAAGTGTACTGCAAGGTAAATGGGGTGGCCGATGAAAAGAAGGCGTCGGTATTATAAAATTTGATGGGCGCGAGAACGTACGGCCTATTGCGGAATTTAATTACCCCAGCTAAACCAATGGAGAAAAGCTTTGAAGAGATTGTCAATATCTTACAGGAACATCTAAACCCTACACCGCTGCTGATAGCAGAAAGATTCAAGTTCCATAAAAGAAACCAGCACAAAGATGAAAGTAATGCTGACTATCTTACGGAACTACGCAAGTTATCGAAGCATTGCTAGTTCAGAGCTGGACTGGCAGATACCTTAAGGGATAAGTTTGTCTGCGGGCTCCAGAGTGAAGGAACCCAGAAATGACTACTTTCAGAAAAGGACCTTACTGCCAGCGTGGCAGTATCCTACGAAGCAGCAGCACGGGGAGCTGCGGAAATATAACAGAAACCGCAAGAATATAGCACCAACGAAATGGCATATGGAGCAGAAAAGTGCTATCGCTGCGGCAGAACAACCCATGACCAGAAGGACTGCTGGTTTAAGGACAAAGTATGCAGGCAATGTGGAAAAGTGGGACACATAGCACGAGTCTGCAGGTCGGGAAAGAAAACCAACACTAAAAGAACGACTAAGGAATAGTACAAGAAAGTAAAAAAAATGACAGACAGTAGTTCAGAAGATCAGGAGAGTGATAATGACTCCGGGAGCAGGAGACTAAGTTGTCTAAAGTTACACAACGTGATCGCAAAGGAGGATCACCGAACCATTTGGGTCACCCTCATGATAGCAGGGTCCCAAGTAAAGATGGAATTGGACACAGGATCAGCCCTAACAGTCATGAATCGACGAGACTATGAGCGGCTATTCTCACACATACCCTTGAAGGACACGTCCATTGTATTGAAGACATATACGGGGCAAAAAGTCTACCCCAGAAGAAAAATAAGGGTGCCCGTTAAATACAACGGCAAGGAAACACAGAAACTGTATCTATATATACTACAAGATGGAGGACCACCATGATTGGGAAGTGAATGGATCCGAAAAATACAATTGGATTGGCATTCCATTCAGGCGCTAACTGTGGCTGACAAAAAGGATGACGACGTCACACCTGGACGACTGTCAAAAAATTCTAACTGACGTGAAAGAGGTGTTCCAGCAAGGACTTGGGACTCTAAAAGGAGTAACGGCAATGATAAAAATTGAAGATAACGCAAACCCAAAATTTTTTAAGGCCAGACCGGTACCGTACACAATCCGCCCAGCCGTCGAAGCAGAGCTGGAAAGTCTGGAGTGTTCGGGTGTGCTGTCCAAGGTGGACTGGAGCGAGTGGGCCACACCCATTGTTCCTGTAATGAAGAAATCATTGAGCAGCACGCCTGGGGAGCCGAAGAAGGTTCGCATCTGTGGGGACTTTAAGGTAACTGTGAACCCAGTCCTGCACACAGTACAATATCCACTTCCGCGGATAGAAGATACTTTCGCCTCACTATCTGGAGGGAAACGCTTTACGAAGATTGATCTGGCCCAAGCGTATCTACAAATGGAGGTAGAAGAAGCATCTAGAAAATACCTCACGATAAACACTCACAAAGGTCTTTACCAGTACACCCGACTGGTATTCGGGGTAGTATCAGCTCCGGCTATTTGGCAGAGGGTGATGGAACAAGTCCTGCAAGGGATCCCGGGGACCCAGTGTTATTTGGACGACATCCTGGTTATGGGCGAAAATGACAGTGAACACCTTGCCAACCTGGAGCAGGTGCTCACTAGATTACAAGAATATGGGCTACGAGCCAACCGCCCCAAATGCGAGTTTTTCAGGAAACAAATCTCGCATTGTGGCCACATGATTGATGAAGAGGGGTTACATAAGTCCCCAGACAAGATTGAGGCAGTAGTCAAGGCTCCAGCACCGGAAAAAGTGTTGCAACTGAGGTCGTTCCTCAGGTTGGTGAACTACTACCATACGTTCTTGCCAAATTTATCTACAATTCTGCACCCACTGAACGCCCTGCTGCAAACTGGAGTAGCATGGAAATGGAGTGATGAGTGTAAGCGTGCCTTTCAGAAATGCAAATGCCTAATCACTTCAAAAGAAGTATTGGCCCACTACAATCCAACACTACCGATTCGGTTGGCATGTGATGCGTCTCCCTACGGCATTTGAGCGGTGCTGTCACACAAATTCCTTGACGGTTCAGAGAGGCCAATAGCCTTTGCGTTGCGCTCGTTAACCTCAGCAGAGCATAACTACGCCCAGATTGACAGGGAGGCCCTCAGCCTGGTGTGGGGGGTGAAGAAGTTCAATCACTATCTGCACGGGCAGAAATTCACCCTACTGACTGATCACCAGCCTCTTGTCTCCATTTTTAACCCAAAGCAGGGCGTTCCGGTGATGACGGCGCAACGGCTGCAAAAATGGTCCCTTTTTCTAGGGGCACATCAAAACGACATAGAGTACAAGGGTACGAAACAGCATGGAAACGCTGATGGGCTGTCGCGCCTGCCGTTGCCTACGGTGGAGGAAGCATCTGCAGTGGACCCTTTTGAGATATTCCATTTGACCATAGTCGAATGTCTACCTGTTACAAACTCAAGTATAGAGAAGGAAACCCGAAATGACCCGACACTCTCTCGGGTCTATGATTTGACGGTGAAGGGATGGCCAGTACATGGCAACTCACTGTTGCCAGCATTCTCGCCAAGGAGAGAACAGCTGTCAGTGTGCCAGGGGACCTTGATGTGTGGATCCCGAGTGGTAATTCCACCCAAGTTGAGAGATAGAGTGCTCAATGAGCTTCATGAGGGTCATCTGGGAGGGGTAAAAATGAAGAACCTAGCCAGGGCGTTTGTGTGGTGGCCGGGAATCGATAAAGAAATCGAGGATATGACCAAGAGATGCACAGGATGCCAGAAAGTCCAAAACGCTCCACCACAGGCCCCGCTACACCCATGGGAGTGGCCCTCATCTCCATGGCAACGGGTACACATTGATTTTGCTGGTCCATTTATGGACTCAATGTTTTTAATCGCCGTGGATGCACATTCAAAATGGCCAGAGGTCATCAAAATGCCCTCCACCACCACGGAGAAAACTATTGCAGTCCTACGGACCATCTTCACCAGGAATGGCTTGCCAGAACAGATTTGCTCCGACAATGGACCACAGTTTGTGTCAGAGTATTTCCGGAGGTTTTTGAGGAATAATGGGGTAAAACATTACACATCTGCCCCATATCATCCAGCCACAAATGGATTGGCTGAGAGGTTTGTTCAGACCTTTAAAAAAGCAATAAAGGCGATGTATAATGACAACATACTACTACAACACAAGGTGGATAATTTCTTGTTTGCTTACCGGAATGCGACACATGCAGTCACCAACCAAGCTCCAGCCATAATGTTCTTTATCCGAAGGTTAAGATGTCGCCTGGATTTGCTCAAACTAAACATAAGACGAGATGTTGAGGATAAGCAATTCCAGCACATCAATGAGAAGCCAACCAGGAGCTTCAAGATAGGGCAACCAGACTTGGCCCATGACTATCGAACAGAAAAATGGCAGCCAGGAACGATATGCACACAGCAGGGACCACTAATGTGCACAGTGGACGTTGGAGAGAGCATCGTGAGATGCCATGCTGACCAGATTCTAGAGTCACAGGAACAAGTCAAACCCATACCACGAGCATGCGCACCTGGTGATGAACCCGAAGTACAGATTGCATCTACCTCAGAATCAGTGGCATTGGAAGCTGACGAACCAACCAATGACAATGAGCCAGAATTGACTCTGCCGCAAGAACAGGATACTCGAGAAAGGCGCTATCCAGTCAGGATCAGGAAGCCTCCTCAAAGACTGAATTTATAAATGATTACTTCAGTTGATGTATATAGTACAGAGAAAATTGTAATTGTAATTAGTTATTATTTAATTGTTAAATGAATGTTATGTACTGTTTATCTAAAAGGGGAGGAATTGTTGTGTATGTACCTTTAAGAGAGAACTGCTTTTATACTGTAGTACCGGCAGTGACCACACCTGTATATAAAGCCATAGCAGGCTTCTGTACTTTCAGTTCCAGCATACCCTCTGTTCAGTAAACACCTGTTATTACCGTTCTCCTGCAGTCCGTGTGTTATTGATATGCGGACACTACACTCCATATGTGGTCTGAGGATGGATTAAGTTGCCACAGACTAGTAGTTCAGGCTTAGGATTCTCCAACACAGGGATTAGTTTCATCTTGGCCATATTTTTAGTACAGTGCTACTGCGTTCCAGTCAAATTCCTCTGATAGATTAACGCAGTCGTTAACCTGTTTAAAATAAACACACAGAAATAAAGCACAGAAGAAAGGAAGCTCTTTTCTGATTCAAAACTCTCAGGGAGAAATTCACTTGGTGGGGACGCTAACGGGGGCATTAATGCAGTGGCGCTGGGGTGAGGCGAATCCAGTGCCGCACACCAAATCCAGTCAACCATTAAAGCCGCCGCGAACAGTTAGCGCCTGGAGCTTTAGTTCGAAGCAGATCGTGACATCAGTGAGTGTGCAACATTCACTGAGCGCCCGATCTGCTAAATTGATTATCGCCCCCCCCCACCTTAGCGACTCACCACGACAACGACAGAGAGAGGAGGCATCAGTCAGGCGGATGGCGGCTCCAGGGATCAGTTGCAGTTTGCAGGTTTGTGCTGTTTCACTGCTTCCATGTCAGTTTGAGATTGTGCAAAAGTTTAATTGAGTCATTTAAAGGTTTTTTACTTTCAGGAGTGTTGTGGCTACTAACAATTAGTGGAATTTATTCTGACAAGATACCAAACCGCTACACTTGGTTACTGTAATGTATATACCTTTAAGGGGGGAACTATCTTTTATAGCTCATGTATACTGCAGTACTGGCAGTGACCACACCTGTATATAGCACTGAGTAGTAATCTGTACAGATCAGTTCCAGTGTGAGCCACGTTGAGTAAACACCTGTTGTACCGTTCTCCTGCAGTCTGTGTCTTATTATACACGGACACAACATTGGCGACAAGGCAAGTTCGAACCTACCTGCAACTCTGCATCACCTCCCAGGGATTCGTTCCTGGAGATCAGTGGATTGGAAGTCAAGGCCAGAGACTCGGGCGTCGACCAAGGGCAACCGCCCAGTCATCCAGCAGAGACTCAAGAATTGCGGGGGAGGCTGTCGAGAGCCAGGCATGGCTTTCCAGTCAAGGTGGTCCAGTGAAACGGGCTGGCAACAGGTAGTGCGCAGACCCTTCCCGGACAGCGGCGGGCTGGAGCCAGACCGAGCGGCACAGCAAAGGGCCGAGCAGCGTTGACGGGGGAGAGAGAGAGGGCAGAGCGCACAGGGCGCAGCCGGTGTTCAGGTGCCGAGCAGCGTCGAAGAGAGGGAGAGAGAGACGCACAGAAACCCGCGAGGTGCCACCATTGCCACGAGGACCGCCGAGAGCGGCGTTGGCAGCAGCACAGGAGAAGCGCGTGAAACCTACAGGGTGCCGCCATTGCCATGAGAACCGTCGGGAGCGGCGTTGGCAGCAGCGGGGGAGGAAGGAAAGCGCGGGAGACGCCATTTTAAGCCATTGGGAGACGCCATTTTAAACCACACCCAAAATGCCGAAGAGTGGCAGTATCACCGCATTTGACAATGAAGTCGAAGATTGGACTACATATGTCGAACAAATAGAGGTATACTGCAAGGCAAATGAGGTGTCAGATGACAAGAAAGCGTCGGTATTGTTAAATTTAATGGGTGCAACGACGTATGCTTTATTATGAAATCTAGTAACCCCAACGAAGCCAATGGAAAAGAGCTTTGAAGACATAGTAACGATACTACAGGAACATTTAAACCCCACATCGCTGCTGATAGCAGAAAGATTCAAGTTTCACAAACGGAACCAGCATAAGGATGAAAGCAATGCTCATTATTTAACAGAACTGCGCAAACTATCGAAGCACTGCCAGTTTGTAGCGGGACTGGCAGATACCTTAAGGGACAAGTTTGTGTGTGGGCTTCAAAGTGAAGGAACCCAGAAACGACTTTTATCTGAAAAGGACCTTACGCTGGAAAAGGCATTCAGCATTGCAGTATCATATGAAGCAGCAGCACGGGGCGCCGCAGAGATACAACAGAGACCGCAAGAATATGGCACAAACGAAATGTCATATGGAACAGAGAAGTGCTATCGCTGCGGCAGAACAACACACGACCAGAATGATTGCTGGTTCAAAGACAAAGTGTGCAGACAGTGTGGAAAAGTAGGACACATAGCACGAGTCTGCAGGTCGGGAAAGAAAACCAGCAATAAGAAACCTACCAAAGAAAAGTACAAGAAGGTACATAAGATGACGGAGAATAGTTCAGACGAACAAAAGAGTGATAACGACTCCGAAAGCAGGGAACTGAGTTGTCTGAAACTACATAATGTGATCACAACGGAGGATCACCGAACCATTTGGGTCACTCTCAAGATAGCAGGAGTCCAGGTAAAGATGGAATTGGACACAGGATCAGCCCTAACAGTCATAAACCAACGGGACTATGAGCGGCTATTCTCACACACACCCTTGAGAGACACAAAAATTATTTTGAAGACGTACACGGGGCAAAAAGTCTACCCCAAAGGAAAAATAAGGGTGACCGTTATATATAACGGTAAGGAAACACCAAAACTAGACCTGTTTGTATTGCAAGATGGAGGACCACCATTACTGGGACGTGAATGGATCCGGAAAATACAACTGGATTGGCATTGCATACAGGCACTGACTGTGGCTGACAAAAAGGATGACGACGTCACACCTGGGCGACTGTCAAAGATCCTAACTGACGCGAAAGCAATGTTCCAGCAAGGACTCGGAACACTAAAAGGCATGACAGCGACGATTAAAATTGAAGAAAACGCAAGGCCAAAATTTTTTAAGGCCAGACCGATACCTTATGCGATCCGCCCAGCCGTCGAAGCAGAGCTGGAGAGTCTGGAGCATTCAGGTGTACTGTCCAAGGTAGACTGGAGCAAGTGGGCTACATCCATCATCCCTGTGATGAAAAAGTTGTTGAGCAGCACGCCTGGGGAACCAAGGAAGGTTCGCATCTGTGGGGACTTTAAGGTAACAGTGAACCCGGTCCTTCACACCGTACAATATCCACTTCCGCGGATTGAAGATATTTTCGCCTCGCTATCTGGAGGGAAATGCTTCACTAAGATTGATCTGGCCCAGGCGTATCTGCAAATGGAGGTAGAAGAAGCATCAAAAAGAACCTCACAATCAACACCCATAAAGGTCTCTACCAATACAACTGGCTGGTATTCGGGGTAGCATCAGCTCCGGCTATTTGGCACAGGGTAATGGAACAAGTCCTGCAAGGGATCCCAGGGACCCAGTGTTATTTGGACGACATCCTGGTCACGGGCGAAAATGACAGTGATCACCTTGCCAACCTGGAGCAGGTGCTCACTAGATTGCAGGAATATGGGCTCCGAGCTAAGCGCCCCAAATGCGAGTTTTTTAGAACACAGATCTCGTATTGTGGCCACGTTATCGATAAAGAGGGGTTACATACGTCCCCAGAGAAGATTGAGGCAGTAGTCAAGGCTCCAGCACCGGAAAATGTGTCACAACTGAGGCCGTTCCTCGGGCTGGTAAACTACTACCAAAAGTTCTTGCCAAATTTGTCCACAATACTACACCCACTGAACACCCTACTGCAAACTTGGATGCCATGGAAGTGGAGTGACGAATGTCGACGAGCTTTCCAGAAGAGCAAAACACTAATCACATCGAAAGAGCTATTGGCCCATTACAACCCAGCATTACCAATTCGGTTGGCATGTGATGCGTCACCCTACGGCATTGGAGCGGTGCTGTCGCACAAATTCTCGGACGACTCAGAGAGGCCAATAGCCTTTGCGCCACGATCACTAACGTCAGCCGAGTGTAACTACACCCAGATTGACAGGGAGGCCCTCAGCTTAGTGTGGGGAGTGAAAAAGTTCAATCACTATCTGCACGGGCAGAAATTCACTTTGCTGACTGATCACCAGCCTCTTGTCTCCATTTTTAATCCGAAGAAGGGCGTTCTGGTGATGACTGCGCAACGACTACAAAGATGGTCACTTTTTCTAGGGGCGCACCACTATGAGATTGAATATAAGGGCACAAAACAGCATGGAAATGCTGATGGGCTATCACGCCTGCCACTGCCTACTGCAGAGGAAGCACCAGCAGTGGATCCTGTCGAAATATTCCATTCGGCTATAGTTAAACACGTACCGGTAACTAACGCTTGTATCGAAAAGGAAACCCGAAATGACCCGACACTATCTCGGGTATATGATTTGACGGTGAAGGGATGGCCAGCACATGGTGACTCACTGTTGCCAGCATTCTCAACAAGGAGAGAACAGTTGTCAGTGTGCCGGGGGACCTTGATGTGTGGATCCCGAGTGGTAATTCCACCCAAGTTAAGGGATAGAGTGCTCAATGAGCTTCATGAGGGTCATCTGGGAGGGGTAAAAATGAAAAGCCTAGCCAGGGCTTATGTGTGTTGGCCGGGAATCGATAAATAAATCAAGGACCTGACCAAGAGCTGCTCAGGATGCCAGAAAGTCCAAAATGCACCACCACAGGCCTCTCTACACCCATGGGAGTGGCCCTCATCTCCATGGCAATGGGTGCATATTGATTTTGCTGGTCCATTCATGGACTCAATGTTTTTAATAGCCATGGATGCGCCTTCGAAATGGCCTGAAGTCATCAAAATGTCCTCCACCACCACGGAGAAAACTATTGCAGGCCTACGGATCATTTTTGCCAGGAACGGCTTGCCAGAACAGATTTGCTCCGACAACGGACCACAGTTTGTGTCCGAAGAGTTCCGGAGGTTCTTGAAAAAGAATGGGGTAAGGCATTACACATCCGCCCCGTATCATCCAGCCACAAATGGATTGGCTGAGAGGTTCGTACAAACCTTTAAGGAGGCAATAAAGGCTATGTACAATGACAACATTCCGCTGCAGCACAAGGTGGACAATTTCCTGTTCGCCTACCAGAATGCGACACATGCAGTCACCAACCAGGCCCCAGCCATGATGTTCTTTAACCGAAGGTTAAGATCTCGCCTGGATTTGCTCAGACCAAACGTACGAAGAGATGCTGAGAGTAAGCAATTCCAGCACATCCATGAGAAGCCAACAAGGAGCTTCAATGTAGGGCAACCAGTCTTGGCCCGCGACTACCGAACAGAAAAATGGCAGCCAGGAACGATATGCACATGGCAGGGCCCACTAATGTACACAGTGGACGTTGGGGAGAGCATCGTGAGACGCCATGCTGACCAGATCCTAGAGTCACTGGAACAAGTCAACCCCATGCCTTGCCCTTACGTACCTGGTGATGAACCCGACGTACAGGTCGCATCTACCCCAGAAACTGTAGCATCGGAAGCTGATGAACCAACCGACGACAGGGGGCCAGAATCGCCTCCGCACCAAGAGCAAGACACTAGGGAAAGGCGCTATCCAGGAAGGATCAGGAAGCGTCCCCAAGGACTGAATATATAAATAGACTATTTTCAGCTAATATTTAATTGTTAAATGAGTGTTATGGTACTTGTTCTGGACATTATGTGACATTCTGGACATTTTTACATGCAGTAGCACCCTCTGGTGGTGGTTATTGTGTTAGCAGTGTGTTTGTATGAAACAGAGGTCATTTGACCTTTGTTCCTTTCTTCCTGTGTGAGGTCATTTGACCTTTGTTCCTTTCTTCCTGTGTGAGGTCATTTGACCTTTGTTCCTTTCTTCCTGTGAGATGTCATTTGACCTTCGTATCTTTCTTCCTGTGTAACCCAGGAAGTAGAATCCCAGGAAATAGAATTCCAGGAAGAACCTGGCAGTAATGGAGGATTCCATAAGAGTTTCACAATGCAATGTAATCTGATTTCATATTTTAGGCCAAGCGCAATATCTGTGAGTATCTTTGTTTGTTAGCATAATAGCAACGTTGTCAGAGTAGTATTTTGATAACACTATGTTTATAAAAGGTTAATATTTGATAGTTACACAAGTGAGTCCAAATGTTAGTTAGTTATACAATTAGTCTATCCTACTTTTGTAAATATGTTTATCTATATATATAAAGCGGCTCTTCTGTCTGTCCCGATGTCTGTCCCGATGTCTGTCTGTCCGTGTTCTATACGTTTGAAAGTTATAGAGCGTACTGACGCGCGCGTCACCTCAAAAGAAAGCTTGCGATTCCGGACCGGTCATAGGCATATTTACGTTTCGGCCGGACAAAAACCGCGCCCGCGGTATCCGAGAAACGTTCAGCGTTCTGCTCATTAGCATCTCATTAGCGACCGTGTGACGTCGAGGTCGACCAATCGGACGGCGGGTTCCTGGCGCGTGCCATCCTACAGTTGAGTGTCGAGTGACTCGACGATTGACCAATCCTACGCTTCGGTGACCTGACCGGTCGACCAATCGGTGCGTGTGTGGGCGGGCCTTATCCTTCTGAACCGAGGTGAGTGGCCGCCATCTTGCTTCCATTCTTTTTCCTGCTTTCTGCGTCTTTCTTTTGAAATATACATTTCCAGCAAAATAAAATTGAATTTATTAAATTGTTTTAAAAAAAACTTCATTCATTTGTAAATATTTTTTCTAAACTGAACATTCTTTTTCCTACCTTTTCCCGTTTTTATATTAGGCCTGAAAGCCTGGGACTTTCTTGCCCAGCCAGGCCCGAGCTAGGGCTTCTGCTAAGCTCCTCACCCCCCCCCCACGTCACGTTACCCCGGGGCAACGGCGTCAGCCACGAGGGTCAGGGTGCGCGCGCAGCAGGAGCAGGTGAGACGCGGCGTCGGATCTCGGCCTTGCTGAGCGGGGAAGGGTTACCCTGGCAACCTGCAAACTTCAAGCCGGCTCGGCCGGGGGGGGGGGCGGGGCTCGGAGTGCGGGGCTCTCAGCCGCAATCGGCGATCTGGAGTGCGGGGCTCCGGAGAGCGGGAGGGCGGGGCTCCGGAGAGTGGGACCCTGCTGCTCAGGAGGGCGGGGGGGCGGGGCTCGGGACATCGGGGGGCGGGATCTCAGCCTTCGTGAGCGGGAAGGGTTACCCCGGCAACCGGCAAACTTCAAGCCGGCTCGGCCGGGGGGGGGGTGGCGGGGCTCGGAGTGCGGGAGGGCGGGGCTCTCAGCCGCAATCGGTGATCTGGAGGGCGGGGCTCCAGAGAGCGGGAGGGCGGGACTCCGGAGAGTGGGACGCCGCTACTCGGGAGGGTGGGGGGCGGGGCTCGGGACATCGGGGGGCGGGAGGCGGGACATCGGGGGGGCGGGACATCGGGAGAGATCGCGGTGGGGCGGGACATCGGGAGATCGCGGGGCGGGACATCGGGAGATCGCGGGCCCGGACTACAGATCGGGGGGGGCAGGGCTCAGGAGATCGGGGGGGCCACCCACAGGGGGGCGGGGCTCCGGAGATCAGGGGGCGGGGCTCCGGAGATCGGCGGGGGCGGGGCTCAGGGGGGCGGGGCTCAGGGGCGGGGCTCGGGAGATCGGGGCTCCGGGGGGGCAGGTCTCGGGGGGGGGGGCGTGCTCCTGAGATGGGGGGGTGGCGGGGCTCGGGAGATGGGGGGGGCGGGGCTCGGGATATCGGGGGGGTTGGGGCTCGGGAGATCGGGGAGGCGGGGCTCGGGTGATTGGGGGGGGCGGGGCTCAGGGACTCTCCCCCTTCCCTCCCCCCTCCCCTCCCTCCCCCTCCTCCCCCTCCCCCTCCCTCCCTCCCCTTCCTCCCCTCCCCTCCCAATCTCTCTCTCACACTCCCAATCTCTCTCTCTCTCACACTCCCAATCTCTCTCTCTCTCACACTCCCAATCTC